>NC_082685.1:144860476-145176392 GCF_949987515.2 Delphinus delphis | reverse complement strand
GGTACACTGGAAAGCTTTCAGCATGGGAGAAAGATGAGCTGATTTATGTATTAGAAATGTTTCTCTGATTTATAATGGACGAGATCAAGGGCAGGGAGACTTTGTAGTAATTCAAGTGAGAGGTTATGATGTTGAAGGCAGACATATTTAGAAAACTATTTAGGTGGCAGAAATGACAAGACTTGGTAATGTGGGTTGATTGAAGACACGAATAAAAGAAAACCCAGGAGTTTGTTTGCCACACAGATCTTTGAAGCTAGAGACTGAGTCATCCATTTTTTAGGGACAGTATCACTGTCCAGTAAGGGCCACTGATGGCTCCAGTGGTGAGAAGACCAGAGTGGGATGGAGCGATGAGACCACTGCCTCAGTCTCTGCAGGCAGCAGGAGGAAGCCAGAGGTTGGTCAGAACAGGATAAACCTCCTCTCGTCCCCACCCAAGGCACACGGAAACACAAGGATGACCAAGGGCAAAGCCAGGAGCCACTGCTCATCAAGATACCTCACGTGTTTCCCTACAGAGTTGTAGGAAGTGAAGTAGAGTTTAATAGCTAACAGCTCACATAACATCTCTTCAAACTTAAAACTTTCTGCCCTATAAGGGAATCATCTTTTAGTTGAAACTGATCCTTTGCTCACACTGATCTAAATCCCCTTCCCAGCCTAGCATGCACTCCCCAGTGTTCTCTGCCTTTCCAGATTCTACCCAAACTTCGGTGCAGTCCCAGCCACTCTGACAGCACATGCTCAGCACAGAGCACTGTAGGAGGTAAAATGAGCAGATGTCATGTTTCCTAGGGAAGCTGTTTCCTGTTTGGGGAGCGGGAATGTATGTACCTGAAATGAGTCGAAAATTGTCAAGTGCTGGGAAAATGCAAAGAAAGGAATTACCGTGGTGAGGTCTGGCTAATGGATAAAGGCTTTTGACTGGATAAATGAGTATCTCATTGCCACAAAGCAACTGTGCTGAGATGTCGGTGCTCTGAGTTCCTGTAGTCTTGGTCTTGGATTTTACTAAGCAAACAAAACTCACTGGGTTACCATTTTATCTTCCCATACATTCACACATGAAGTATTTCCCCAAATTCTCTCCAAAAGTTTTCTCATTCCTCTCACTAGTAAAAGCTTGAAGCACTTTGCCAATCCTCCTACCAGTCTTGAAAGCAGGTAATTAAAAATAACATGACCCTTCACTAAAAGAAAAAATTAAAAGTACAGAACAACAATTAAAATATTAACTACCTCATAGCAAGGAATAGCATGGATCACTGTAGAGCAGCTATAATCATGAGGAAATCAGGTAATCAAGAAATTCAAGATAAGTCTCAGGCAGGTTGTACCAAGAAAGTTTGCTCTTAGCCAAGGAAAACTAACAGTGCATTTTAGACTCAACATGGAGTATAGTGCTTGCTTAGATCTTCAACTCACTCAATTTCCATGAAATCAGAACAAAACTGTACACAATACCTTCCCAACACGATGTCAGATTAGTGATCTGATAGGCTAATTCTAATGAGCGATTGTTAATGTTATTATAATACTTAATATTTGTGCAGGCCACTTAAAAAGCAACTCAAAGATTTCCAAATGACTTAGGTAAGAAATCCACCCAGGACTTCAATAGGGTAGACAAGATATTCTGAAAAACTCTCCCAGTATTAAGCCCCTAACAAATCTTACAGCATTAAGAAAGGGGGTAAGTCCTTAGAGGTCAAAAATCAAAAAAAGAAAAATACAAAGAAATCAGAGAAACTCAGAGAGAAAAGTAAAAGATGCAGTGTGATGATCTTTTTTATGCGTCAAGTCGGCTAGGCTACAGTCCCAGTTATTCAACCAAACATTAACCTGGGTGCAGCTGTGAAGCCATTTTGTAGCTGTAATGGAAGTCCATAATTGGTTGACTTTAAGATTATTCTTGATAATCTAGTAGTACTGGTTTAATCAGTTAAAAGACCTTAAAAGCAAAGCTGAGACTTCCTAGATGAAGAAATTCTGCCCATGGACCCTGCTTCAGCCTGTGCCTGAAAGCTGCAGCCTGCCCTTCCTGACAGCCTGCCCACTGAGTTTGGATTTGCCTAGCCAGCCTCCACTATCATGTAAACCAATTTCTTGCAATAATCCTCTTAATATCTACTTCCTACTGGTTCTGCTTCTCTGGCTAACCCCGATTGATGCATGAGGCTCACTGCTGATCTGGGGCAACTGCTGCTCCCTACTTCTGCTCTGGAGAAAAGAGGCAAGTTTAGGACTCACATAGGTGAAAAGTCAGATTAGGATCCACTAAGTGAAAATGTGAACCAGAAAACAAAGAACCAAGTAAGCAAACCTAAACTTGGCTCTCGGGGCTTCAACTCTGGGTACAGGGTAGAAAACTGTTCATGGAGAATCTATAGCCACAAGCCATAGATTTGGGACCCAACTCCACCATGGAATATGTGTAACTTCAACACTGAGCATAAAGAGATATCACTTCATATTCACCAGACTGGCAAAATTTATAATGAGAATATCAAGTATTAGACAGAATATGGAACAATAGGAACTATTAGATTCACTGCTCTTGAACAACTTTGGAAAGCAATTTTGCATCATCTGGTAAGGTCATAGATGTATATATCCTATGAGATAATGATTTCATTCCACTACTAGGTATACGCCCTAGAAAACCCTGTGAATCTGTGTTCTAAAAAACATGTACAAGATGGTCTGTGCAGCATAATGTATAATAGCCCCAAACTGGAAGCAGTTCAGATCCACTCACAGGAGACTAGCCCAAGTGGAAGAGTCACATAATGGACTCTCTACAACGGAGAAAATGAATGAATTACAGCTACATGTCCTGGCACAAACACAATGTGGCGTAACAAAAAGCCCAATACATGTATTAAAATTTCATTTCTTTTCATGGTCTTATCACATATTTTAAAGATAAAACCTGGACCAGGGCTTCCCTCGTGGCACAGTGGTTGAGAGTCCGCCTGCCTATGCAGGGGACACGGGTTCGTGCCCCGGTCCGGGAAGATCCCACATGCCGCGGAGCGGCTGGGCCCGTGAGCCATGGCCGCTGAGCCTGCGCATCCGGAGACTGTGCTCCGCAACGGGAGAGGCCACAACAGTGAGAGGCCCGCGTACAAAAAAAAAAAACAAAAAACCTGGACCAGATCCCTACTTACCCACATCCTATATCCAGGCTGTCAACTCTTCAGACCAAGATTTATATCCTATTCACAACTGTACCCACAGAACTTAGGAGAGCACAAGACGTAAAGAAGATACCCAACAGATGCTTGTTGAATGAATGAATAAATTTTGAACACAGAAACGCATGCCAAACCTAGGGGCAGGACAGGAATAAAGACGCAGACGCAGAGAATGGACTTGAGGACACGGGGAAGGGGAAGCGGAAGCTGGGACGAAGTGAGAGAGTGGCACGGACATATATACACTACCAAATGTAAAACAGATAGCTAGTGGGAAGCAGCCGCATAGCACAGGGAGATCAATTCGGTGCTTTGTGACCACCTAGAGGGGTGGGATAGGGAGGGTGTGAGGGAGATGCAAGAGGGAGGAGATATGGGGATACATGTGTATGTATAGCTGATTCACTTTGTTATAAAGCAGAAACTAACACACCATTATAAAGCAATTATACCCCAATAAAGATGTTAAAAAAAAAAAGAAAGAAAGAAAAAAACGCATGCCAGGAAACAGACCCTGTGTTTCTAGCCTAGTGTCCTGATGCACGAAATCCCAAACCCTGATTTTACCTACCTGGACCCCTTTCTGCCATAGATGACCCTGCAACTGTTGTCATCTGACCTATCTGACTCCCCTTCCCCAGGTTCCAAAAACCATACTTCCCCCAGATACTTCCATCTAAGAGCCACTCAAGTCCCAGTGTGATACACTGCCACCAAAAACCCTAAGAGAAGGGAGCTTGTCAATGTCAATAAAATGAGGTTTTGAAATGTGCTCTAGATTTAATTCCGGCAAGTTGTATTTTCCCATGATTTAACATGGATTCCAGAAAGTTGGAGTAAACAAGAACTTTGACAGGGCTCGGCAAATACAAGGTTCAGAACAGCAAACAAAACTGGTTAAGAAATTCTAGTTCAAATTGATCAAGTCGATAACAAAATAGTATCACATTAAAGTTCTGGGGGGAAAAAAAGGAGTTAATTACATTGGGCCATATTGAAAAGGGACTTATTATGAAATTCCTGAGTACCTTTCTATTTGGGAAATAAACATAAGTGAAGGGACACATTTTAGGGGAAAGTAATTGATATACTTTCTCTCCTGAAGTACTAGAGTACTTTTAAAGTACATCTTTTTTTCAATACCAAGGGTGTTCCTGTTTTGAACATTATGAAGAAGGAATGTTTTATACAAGGAAAGGTGGTCTTTCTCGATACAATCAAAGTAATTCAATCTGGTAGCACTGACTTCCCTAAGCACGAGGTGTACCTTAACGTGGGCTAATGACATGCCTAGTGTTGGTGAATTTCATCCCCTCTGCAGGGTAACATGGTACAAGAACAGTGCAATTACCTGTTTCGGGGAGACCAAGCACATTTCAGTATACCAAGATTTTTAAATTCCAAATGTCAAGTGTACTTTAAGAATAATCACAAGCACATTAGCTTATTCTGCAATCTCTAGCTGTCATTTTAGTATTGAGTCACAATTATTGTCTTAGGGAGGGAGATCGTCACAAAGAACTGACACTTCCTTAACATCTAGAAATCACACATTTCTTTTTTCTGTTATGTTATGTGGACTGGATGCCAGCGCACTCTAGATTCATCTATGTGGCTACAAGTCACTCTTCATTTCATTTCAATGATTTACTGATTTTCCACTTTGCACCTAACACTATGTTACATACTGTTTGGGAAGGGAGTTCCTACTCTAATGGGGTTTTCCAGATAGTTGATGAAACAAGATTTATATTCAAGGAAGACTTAAAGAATAAACACGACAGAGTATGAAGCCCGAGGTGTAATAGAACCTTGACTTAGGAGCTCGGTTATATTCTGAACACCAGCTGCCTCGATGCTTTTGAAAATTCACTCCCTCCTCTGAGCCACAGTTGCTTCTTTGGCGAGAGAAAGAGGCTACATTAGGCACTCTCAAAGGTCCTTCTGACAAAGCTGTTCACTTCTGACATTCTGGGTTTTAAAGAAGTATAAGAGAATATCTTTTAGAAGATGTGTGTGGAGAAATTCACAATGCAAAGATTGTTCCAAGGTGGGATTAATCAGAGAAGGTTTCGGAGTAGTGGTAGGTCTTAAGGTTGGCCTAGAAGCACAATGATGAAGTGGTATTGCAAGCACTATAACTGTGGTATTGCGTGTGACCTACTGGGGGCATCACATTTGTAAACCTCATTCTTTTCCTATTCATCTCTTCTGCCTTTATGACTAAACGCATGCCATTCTCAACACATTATTACTCAACTCTACCTCAACAGGGGAGTTATAAAGGAGAGAATGGGTTCAAGTGGGTGGATGAGGAACAGCCTAACTCATTTCACAGAGCAGCCATGCCTACAGGAGCAATTACCCAGCCAAATTCACTCACGGTCCTAGTAACTCCCTCTGCCATATTAATTACCTAGTGATCTAAAAACTATCAAATCACACATACAAAGTGTCATCTATCACCCAAGATTAATAAGAATTGGGCAATTATTAATAGGAATTGGGCAATTATTCCAACTATTCCAATCCTTCCAGATGATCGGATTGGTGACAGAGTCCTAAAAATTCACACTGAAACTAAATTATCTGGAATGGTACATCAATCAATCGGACCGACCAGATGATGTGTCTCTTCTCTTGGTGCTTTCTGGAAGGAGATTTAGATAGTAAGTTATCTAATTTAGGTCAGAGTTCCAATAGCTTATTAAAGTTAAGGAATTTAAGCAGCTGTCCATTTTTGTATACAGAAAATAGAGACTCAAAAATTTCTTATTGCTTGCATATACTCTGCTAAGATTACAGAAGAAACTCCCAGGAAAGTTACCATCTATCTTAGGGTCTGGATGATGTCTGCAGAGAAATTACTCCTCCCCTTGTCCTTTCTTTCTCCTACTTGGCAAAGCTCAAGTTCTGAGTCCTCTGAAACCCTTATCAGAATCTACTATCCCTAATTCCTTCCTCATCTATTTTCCCTTTGAGGTCCACGGTTTCTAAATCCTTGAGACACATAAATAATATTATGGATTCCTTTTGGTAACTGTCTCCCTAGTCCACTATTTTTTTTTCCTCTGAAGAAAGGAGAAACTAAATAATATTTTTTAAAAGTCCCAATTTCCAGTGGCCCTTTATGCATTACTATTATCTCCTACATATTAAAGAGAATATGGGCGTCGCAAGGAAATAACTTGGGTCAGTTTAGCTCTGAAAACTACCTGAAACTCTTTAGTACAAGGCAGAGAGGAGCAGTTCAGATCATTCCCAAGACACGGGGGCAGATAACATACTTTGTAGCAGACTACAAACAAAACGCAGCCAAAAGAACCTTAGCTGGATTCATCATTTGATAACGTGTTGGTATTTTCTCAGTTTCTCTTCACACATCATTATCAGCATCATCAAATATTTAAATCTGCTTTCCATATGCAGATATGAAAAGCTGTCTAGTGATATTCCATGCTAATGTATTATAACATTGCTGATACTGCAAAGCATCGTTTGTAATTTAAACTATTTTCCTCCAAGGGATTCAGAAGAAGCTTAAAAAAAAATTTACCATTATGAATACCATATAAATATCATCAACTAATGTGGCAAGGATGTAAGAGATACCTTTTTCCTTTCCCGTTAAGAATACAGAGACTTGAGTACAGAGAAGTGAAGGGTACAAGGGTACATATTTTCTGGCCACAGAATGGGGAAGAGGTAACAGATTTGAAGAAGAGTAGGTCTCATTGTAAAAAAAAAAAAAACAATAATAGAACAGAACAGATTCCTCCATCCAGTGAGGAGATTAAGTCACAGTACCCTTTAATCCGCAGGTTGGCTCCTTCATCTCTGGGACGCCCGGCCTCTGCCTCCTGTACATGACATGTGGGTGGTACACTCCCTCAGCCAGCAGATGATTTTTGACAGGCTCAATGAAAAAGTCTCCATGTGGCAGATGGAAAAATCCAGTCTGTAAATACATGCAGTACAAAGGTTTTATTTGAATCAATTCTTTACCGAGGCAAAGAAAATTAGTAAAGTGAAAATTATATAGATTATGATGAGCCCTGAAACTCGTAAGACTGGTGCTTTCATCGTCTGCCATGTGATCTCGCAGAAGAGCTACACGTAAATAATTTAGTGAAATGTCTTCATAGTCATAGTTATTAAATGTTTTGGGGTCATGATCCCTTGAGACGCTAATGGAAAAAGTGTATATATACACACATATCCAAAGGTAGCATACAATTTTTCAGGTTCGTGGATTCCCTCCACCCCTGTAACTCATTGCTGGATATCCATGAATCTTAAATTAGTGCTTCCCGGTTGCCCTGTTATGGAACTGGTACTTATAATCCGTATTTCACTGACAACTTTTGGGAACGTTTACCTGTAAGTGAGCAGCGGTTTGACTTGAAGTGTGTAATGCCATTCTGCTCTCAAGGAAACAAAGAAATATAATACTAATTTCCTGATCTGAGCCTGAGTTTCCAAGAGTCTAAAGAGGGCACTCTCATTTCACAGATACGGGAATCAGCCATAAGTTGGAGAATGCTGGGCAATGAGTAACTCTTTTTGGAGGTCAGGTCTAGAAGCGGTATAGCCGACAACTCTGTTTCCTCTTTGGGAAAATTTCCTAGTGTCCATTTAAGATGTTTAGAAATTGCTTTGCCAATGATCTCCTAGGATGGACTTAGCTCTCAGGATGTGAATTCTATATTGATGAAAAAGAGGGCTTGCCCTCGACGCCCCCCTTGCAGCTTCACCTTGAGGTGACCAAGAGCTCAGACTCTGGAATTAACCCAGGTTCACATCCCAGCTCCTCTACTTATTAGCTCTGTGATTTGGGACAAATGACTTGCTCAGGTTCAGCCTTCTCAACTGAAAAATGGGGATAACCAAGGGATGCTGTGAAGATTAAATGAGTTAATACACGTGAAGCTCCTAGAAAAGGGCGTGGCCCATAGTCTTATCTGTTATTAGACTCTTGCCAGATCTCAGATTTTATGTCTTTTCATTGTCTTAGGGTCTCCGGAGTCAATATAGCAGTCCAATGAATATTAAGTTTGCAAAAATAAACCTGGAAATTTGAGGTTAGGAAAAATATGAACGGGTCCCAAAGTTCAAGGTCCCTCACCACATGTCAGCAAGCTGGGAATGCTCTGCTACACAGACGAGTCTGAAGATGGGGTGAGTGGGGTCAGGAGGCAACAGGGGCTCTGTGAAGGGAGACGCTCTCTGTTGAACAGGCTTTGACTTGGGGGTCTTTCCAAAACGTTGCTGCACTGTACCAGTAATACAACCAGATCTAAACAGAAACCTCACAATTGGCTTCCTACTTTGATTACTGACCTTAAAGTATCTTTGATAACAGGGAGAACAGAAAAAAAGGAACACTTTACTGAAAGTCATACGAAGAGCTGTGTGACCTTGAATGGGTCACCCAACCTGTAAAATGTGGATGATGCCTACCACCTCATAGGGCTGTTAGGAGAAGCAAATGAGCTGAAGCTTAGCCGACTGCCATGCGAACTCTTTACAAATGCAGGGTGGTATTATTTTAACTACCAACCCCAGAAGCGGTTATATCTGACTTCAAATTTGCTGGCATTTCTTAGGAGACATGACATTGTTTTTCCTCAGCCTCTTTCTTTGAGGAAAAGCCTCTGGGACAGGAAGCACTGACAAGGTCCAGACTACAATAAACTAGCTGGAAACAGACTTATGCAGGACTGAGACTGGGTTCTATTTCTACTCTGAGACAAAGACCAGGGACACAAAGAGACGGTGCGCCTATTGCTAATGAAGCTCATTTGTTCCATGGAAACGCAATAGAAGGCAAGGACTCCTCGGGGACGGCTGGTGTGGGGTCCCTTTGTGCAACTGTCATCAAACTAATACTAAAGTCCTTGAAGAAAAAAATAACATCAACAAGAAGGATATATTGGTTTTTCTCCAGCCTCAAATTCTGGCCCCAGGTGGTGCAGAAGAAACAGATGGGGCACCAGTTGAGAACATAATAACTGTTTTCTGGGCAATATGAATGAGGGTGTCTGAAAACCAAACAAGCATTTTCTTAAAGGCTTCCTTCCATTTCCGTTCCTGCACAAGGCCAGCTTTGCCAGTGTGTACCTGGAAATCACCTGTACAGCCTAAATATTCCTCAGAAGCTGGATGGAGACTTAGGAGAACTGGGTGACCAGCTGGAGGGGAAACAGAACATCTGCTCATATGCAAGCAGGGCTGTTGGCCCCAGCACCCCGTGTGTGTCACGGAGAAGGGAAGGGACAGGATGGGGGATGAAGGGACATCGCTGGTTCAGGGAGAGTGAGGCGGGAAGATTTCCCAGCTGAGCTGCGCACCTCCTCTCTTCCCCAACATATAAACACAGAGCTTTGTACACCTGGTACCCAAATGGCTATGGGTCACTGGTCTCTTCTCATCTAACAGAGCCAGGTCATGCTCTGGTTAGAGCATATACCGGTTTTCTTTCCACCGGAAGGAAGGACTGGCTCCACTCTCTCCCTGAAGCTAACTGCCCAAGAGAGCCACCTTCTTTCACTGCCAGCTCTGCATCTGGACCAAAGAAGCCACTCTTCATTCCAGTCTTCTCGACAAACAGCTCACCTCTTATATCTCTGAAGGAGAATGAGAATGGACGTGAGGGCAAGGTATCCAATTCACTGGGGGCTTGAACAGGTTCCTGGAAGAACCAGAGCGGGATGAGCCGCAGGCAGAAGCTCAAAGCAGACAAGTTTGCACTTTTACCTCCGTCATCTCCTCTTCCTCCTGTCAGTATCCAGTATCCCAGCACACTGCTAACTGTCCTTTGGAAATAAACTCACCTCCTTGTTTTAACTAAGTTATAAATATCTGTGAATGCTTCCTGAGGCTCTCTTCTAAGAATTGTTTTAAATAAGCTGTATTGTGAAGCATTATAAACATACAGAAAGATATGCAAGTTATAATTGTAAAGTCCCATAAATCTTTCATAGAGGGCACACCTAAACGCAGAAACAGAACATTCCCAGCAGCCAAGAAACTTCCTGTTTCTCTTCCAAGTCAATATCATCCCCAAGGGTAACCTTACTCTGATTTCTAACACTAATACATTTGTTTTAAACCTATCCTTAATTCTTTACAGGAAGCATTACTTGATATAAAAAAAAAAATAATGTCTTCTAGTTCGTTTCGAGTGTTAGGGACTGGCCAATGGGAGAAATTTAAGGCAGGGGGATTTCTCAAGGTCCATTAAGCCGGACTCTTCATACTGCTTCCTACCAGTCCTAACCAGTGGGGATGAGACAAAGGACTGAGCTACCTTAGCATGAGTCATTTGGCATTGAACCTCTACTGCTGTCTGCTAAGGAAGGAGGGGGAAGAAGCTTAAGAATCTTTAGTACCAATTTATTTTTCCTAGTGGGAAACCGGTAGTGTCTTACAAGCAATTTGTGAAGAGAATGTTCTAGAATTGCAAAGCCCAGAGACCTTGAAGAGTCACCTAACCTATGCTGTCATGCCTTCAGGTTTTACCACAGGTGAAAACGGCAGACCAAAGAATAAAAACAATGGTATTGTAAAAGACATAGGGGGATTTTATCAAAGCCAGCACTCAGGGCCCTGTGTTGCACAACTCAAGGGGGTGCTCTTCACATAGAAAAAAACTGTGAGTGGCGCCCCCTGGAGGTGTGCAGTGGAACACTGTCACTAAAACTCATCAACCGGTCCTGGAAAGAAATTCCTTTTTCACTTGAAAATTCCAAAAGTTAACAAATCAATTTGTTTCTTCCCACGGTGATGAAGACATATGATGTGGAGCCTGGGCTCCACAACCGGAGAGGCCACAACAGTGAGAGGCCCGCGTACCGCAAAAAAAAAAAGAAAATGGGGATTTTTGCTTGGAGCATCATAGGAAATGTACAAGGTAAACTCCTTTATCTTTTTTACCTATGAAACCTTCAGTAAAGCAAACACTGTTCTCTAATACTTTTTTGGTGTGTGTGACTAGAAATGCTGTATCCTCCCTCAAAGGTGGCACAGTGAGAGAATCACTGAAGCAATACATATGAGGAATCTCTTTAAGTAGAGGGTAAAATCGTCTACTTGAGGCAAGTAGGAAAGGCATCTGGGAAACTGCTCTGAAGAATGGGAGAAGGCACCAACCTTTGACAGAGCCCAGTTGAAGCCTCAGCTGAGATCGTGAGCCACTGAAAAGCAAGTCAAAGGAGATGACAGACGAGGCAAATGCAGAAGAGGTTGTGGTCAGAAAGGGGAATATTAAAGTTTAAGCATTCAGAGTTTGTAAGGCAAGCCTGGTGTGGTAGCATGAATATGGTCCCCAAAGATGTCCAATCCTAATCCCTGGAACCTGTGCATAGGTTGCTTTACACGGTAAAGGGGACTTTGCAGATGTAATTAAGTTAAGGATTTTGAGATGAGGAGATTGTTGACTCAGTGTAATCAGCAGAGTCCTCTAAGAGGGAGGCAAGAGGATCAGAATGAGTAGTAGAAGAGGTAATGACAGAAACAAGAGGCTGTAATGAGACAAGGAAGAGGCCACAAGCCAAGGAAAACAGGCAGCCTCTCAAAACTGAAAAAGGTGAGAAAACAGATTGTCCTGAAGCCTCCAGAAGAAATGTGACCCTAATGACACTCATGACACTCTGAATGACCTTCATAACTGTAAGAGGATAAATCTGTGTTGTTTTAAGCCACTGCATTTGTAGTAATTTGTTACAGCAGCCTTAGGAAAGTCATACACCTGGTGAGTGGCCATAGGAATAGGTCACCAAAGGGAACTCAATCAAAGAATTCTAGGGAAGGGAAGTCAAGAAGGTGAAGGGTCCATGAGGTTAAGGTGTTCACCTTGACCTGCAGTTAAAAATACATTTCACATTGTGACCAGTATATAGCCAAAACCTTTCAGGAGGGAATGCTTCCCTCTTCTGCTATGTAGAAGGCATTCTGATATATTCCATTCTGTGTTATTCAATTTAAATTATGGTTCTAACACACTAAGTTGATTTCACATCCATGTAATGGACTACAATCTGCAGATTCAAAAACACCAATATGGTGGGGAGAGCTTGGACTTTATTGCTAAATCTGGATCTGAGTTCTTATCCTGGTTCTATACTTTCTTCCTGTGTGACCTTGGTCAAGTAGTTGATTGATGAGTCTCCGGCTGTTCATATGAGAAATGGGGATTGCCTACTTGCTAAAGCTGTTAAGAAGAATAAATGAACTGTGGTGAGGAAGCACCTATTACAATGGCTGGCGTGTAGCATTCATTCAAAAATAGTGGCTTCTTATAAAATTAGAGAATCTTATCCTAAGACCCTTTGAGGGTCAATTTTTCAGCAGATATTGGAATTGTTTCCTCACCTCCACTCATCCACATCATAAACACTCTTCTAACGAGGAGAGAGACTTCTCAAGGCATCTGCTATTGCTAAAATAATTATTAGAACTCTCTTCCCTTTATGGTGTTAAAAGTCTGTGTGCCTATAACTCCCACTCATCGTCTTAGCTCTGCCTTGTGGAGCTATACCAGATATGTCTAATATCTTTTATACATAATATCTACTTAAGTATATTGGATAACATTTATCATGTGCCACTAAGACTTCTCTTTTCAGCCTAAATATTTTCATTTCCTTCAATCATTTTTCGTTTCTTATTGTGCTAATCCTTTAGCAGTCTGGTTAATCTCCCTGACTACAGCTTGTCAATATTTCTCTAAAAATGACACCAGAATTGGGCATTGAGAGCCTAGCACTCCAATGCCATCAACTTTGGAGAAAAGAAATAGTGGGAAAAGTATTTTTTTTTACCTTCACAATAATCAAATTCTTCAGGGAAGAAATTGGTAAGGCAAAAATTTGGTCTAATAAGGACTTACTGCTTTTACTAGGGCTTAACGAAATGATCTATTTTCTCCATGTTGTTACATGGAGTCCAGGAAATGGGCTTCAGAATTGGGGAAAATACATAGTGACAACACTGAAGACAGAATGTCTCAGTACTCCCTGAAGTTTAATGATTTTTTTCTTAAACAACACCCTGAATTGACCAGACATCTTTTTCATTAGAGTTCGATTTCCCTGCCGTTCTGACCATTCTTTCAGCATCCAAGTGGAGATGGTCGGTAAACAGTTCATGGCAGTGCTGCTTGGGATATGAACAGACCACACCAAAACTAGCCCTCTGCAAACAGTTCCAATCTCTCTGCAAAATGGGCTGGCAGTGTCTGGATGTTATTGCAGGGAGAAAGTTGGACTAAGAGTACATGTGATTTTTTTTTCTTTTCCCAACTTTTTATTTAGAAAAATTTCAGAAGTACAAAACCCCTCAAAGAACGGTATAATAAACATCCATATGTCCCCACTTGGATTAAAAAATATTAATATCCTGCCACTTCTGAAATATATATGCTGCACTATTTGAAGGTAACTTGCAGACACTGTGGCAATTCAGCCTTAAGTACTTTATCAAGTCTGTCCTAAGATGCGGGCACTCTCCTATATAACCACAGTTCCATTACCTCAACTAAGAATTAGTAATCATTCCACAACATAATCCTAATTTCATTCCATGTTCCAATTTCCCATATTGTCTAGAGCTATTCATTGTTTCTTTCTTTCTTTGTTAGTAATCTAGAACTAATCAAGTTAATACAATGCAGTTTGGTTGTTTTATAATAAATTATTATTTTTTTTAAACCTCTGGAACGTATAATTTTATTGGTATATGTTAGACACACTCTTGGATCAAGAGTTTTAGGTTGGACTTTTAAATTAAAATCCACTGAAACATAATTTTGCCAAAGTTTCTTAAATTCAGAACTTACAATATATTGATAGTCTCCTACCCCACTAGGTAGCTGATGTTTCATAAAATCCCCTCCTCTGAGTTAGATTCATGCCTTCAACTTGTTTATATTATTATGCTCTTGGGCTCTTCAGTAACCAGACATGTGTTCAGAAATCCCTCTAGAAAGTTTCCTACATTATTTATGTCACTGCTAAAGCTATTTCCCCTCCCTTAAAAAACAGCTGCTTTACATACAAAAGAAAAATCATTATTTAGCCAGAATGTTGATAAATGATTCTAGTTTCTTTTCTCTGACCCATCATTGCCTTTTATACACTGATTGGCTTCCTAAGCCTCTTCTGCTCGTATGTACCTCAAGCACATAGCTTAAAAAGTGGACTATTTCTTAAAAGCCTGTTATGAAAAACAATAATATTTTGTTCTACCTCTCCCAATCCCCAGAGGTAATGACTCTTGACTTTTCTACCTTATTCTTCTGCAAGTTATCTCTATATTTTCTCAATAACATGCTGTTCTTTTTAAAAAAAAATCAGTTTTAGACATTATCTGAAATACTGTCCCTGCTATAATAGATGAGGATTGGCATCCTTACACAATGACTCTGCCATTTTCCCAGAATCATTACTTTCGTCAAACCAATATAGGTGACTGCATTTACATTTCTGAAACAATGCAAAGGCAAACCTGAAACTCAGCCAGTAGATACTGACACAACTTACTGGCCAGTATCTATTCTAATAGGTTGGTCTCTAAGCCATACAGGGTACTAGTATTTCCTTTCTTGTGTAGCATTTTGTTTTTCTTGGAATTTCTGCTTATCTTTCTTTTCTTATTGCGTTGTCTTCCCTGTTGTTACAATCCATTCTTTTTACATCCTCAACATACCAGCACTGTTCTATGGAGTCCCTCTTTTTTCTTGGAGACATCCCTGGAGCTCGCCGTCTCCCTGCTCCTGCCTAGCGGCTCACAGGCCAGCCCTGGGCTATCCTATCCAGGGACTTCCCTCCATGCCACCTCCAGGTTAGAGCTACTGATTTATGGCTCTCACATCTGTATGTCTGTTTGTTCCAGCACCCATTTTCAAAACTGAGAAGTTTTTCTGAATATCAGTCCTTTCTGGGTGGCCACTCCCTCTCTCCCCAAAAGGTTTAGGGTCATCTCTTTACCCATGCTCTTTGCCAAATTTCAAAATTATGTGCCTTTGAGTGAGTCTTCTTTCATCCATTGTTTTGGACACTCAATAGACCATCTCACTCTGGATACTGCATTTTTCAGCCCTTCAGTGATGAAAAAGTACTCTTGGATGTTGCATCTTCTGGACTGCTCCTCCATTTTCCTTAACTTTTTCTCTCATCTTTTCCAAATCTTAGTCTTCTTTATCTACTTTTTGGAGATTCTCTTGGCTTTATCTTCCAACATTTCTGTTGATTTCCTATAAATTTCATAAATCATTTTTTTCAGAGATCTCATTCTTGGCCTCTAGCTGTTCCTTTTTCACAGTATCCTCTTCTTGTTTTATGGACAAAATCTACTCTAGAATACTCCCAAGGACACTATTTACAGGTTTTTGAGGTTTGCCTATTTGTCTGATGCATTCCTTTCTGTTTCCTGC
Organism: Delphinus delphis; assembly: GCF_949987515.2. NCBI lineage: Eukaryota > Metazoa > Chordata > Mammalia > Artiodactyla > Delphinidae > Delphinus > Delphinus delphis. The sequence goes on along the minus strand of NC_082685.1, from coordinate 145,160,759 downwards.
ATTATCTTCAAAGTTAATTTTTCCTGTTTATTTACCTTGCTCTACTTCTTTCTTGTTGAAGTTTTCCTAAAATGTCTTGACATCCATCCCTATATATGAGGGAGTGCTGAAAAGCTGGTGAAGTGCTCTGTGTACGTATGAAGGACTTTTGACTGTTCAAGTGGGAATCTGGTAGGTACCTAATATTTATGGCTGGAGGATTTCCTAAATGCCAGAATGTAACAGTCTTTTTTTGTGGACCATTTAATTCCTGCAGAGAAGAAAACTCTAGTCTATAGTTTAAGGGATAGACACCTGCCTGTAGTAATTCTGCCTGAAGTACTAGAAGCAGACAACCATTTTGTTTTCAGCCCCATGCCTTCATTCTCCCTGCCTTCCCTCCATCATATCCAGCACTTCTAAGTCCCAAAATGCTCTGTGGTTCCTGGGTCAAATCAACTTCCTTCTTGTCTACATCCCACCAGTATGCACACTCTGGGGTCGGGCTCACTTGGCCATGAAACATTGGTTATTACTTGTCCCACTTTCCATCCTCTAGAATTCTGTCTAAATCTCATGTCCTAAGAAAGCTCCTCTCTTATTCTCTGTTATTATTAGGAAGGAGAGGAAACCTACTGTGCCATCTGTCATCTTTGACAATTTTTTGATGGTTCCAGGAACATTAAAAATAATTAGATTAATAAGATATACTTTTTAAAAATTTATTTATCTTATTTATTTATTTTTGGCTGCACTGGGTCTTTGTTGCTATGCATGGCCTTTCTTTAGTTGAAGCAAGCAGGGGGCTACTCTTCATTGCAGTGTGCAGCCTTCTCATTGCAGTGGCTTCTCTTGTTGTGGAGCCCAGTCTCTAGACACGTGCGCTTCAGTAGTTGTGGCACACAGGCTCAGTAGTTGAGGCTCGCGGGCTCCAGAGCACAGGGTTAGTAGTTGTGGCGCATGGGTTTAGTTGCTCCACGGCATGCGGGATCTTCCCGGACCAGGGCTCAAATCTGTGTCCCCTGCATTGGCAGACAGATTCTTAACCACTGCGCCACCAGGGAAGTCCCAGATAAGACATAATTTTAACAGATTTAAATAAACAATGAGTTAAACCTTCACACCAACATCAAAGAGATTAAAACATGAAATTCATCCTTTTTTTAAACTCAGAAAAATAAGTCTACTTTTGTTTTAATTCACCATTTAAATTTGTTTATACCCAAAATAATTCATAACATAGAAATAACTGGCATAAAATATTAAAAAATCCCTACCAATAATTATACACTAAAATAACATAGAATTCTTGTCAAAATCTATACAGCACAAACAATTTACTCAATTCTGGAAAGCATGTGGTGAGTTCTACAGAACTTTCTGAGGTACCTGAATGACAGCTGAAGTTTATCCACCACTTGTGACCTTTGCAGTGACCTTAACCTTGATGAGAGTGATGTTCTTGGAGATGAACTGGCCTTATGCAAATGTCAACCTGTCTGACACTTAATTCATGACCTCCCAAATTACTAATGAACAGTAATTATTAAGCAAAGCACAACAGTATAATCAAGAATTTCTGATCACAGCATTAACACCAAGAAAAGTGTTATTCTCTCTTTTATACTTTTTCTATAATTCCTAAATTTGCTACATTTGACATATATATGTATATGTGTTGTATGTATATGTTTATATCTAAAACACACATATACATATATACATTTGATATATATTTCTCTTATACACAAAACAATTATTCTGAAAAATTTACCAGTGGCTATCTCTATGTGACATGCTTATTTTATAAAATTAAAAATACAAACTTCTTCCCCTGTAAAGAAGAATTATAGGAAGTGTGGGTGAATATTCTTCATTCCAGGAAGTAGCACTTAACTCCCCCTACCCTAACCCTGCCTTTAGTGTAGCCTGTGTTTGGTGACTTGGTTTCATATAGTGGCATACTGAAAGGGAAGAAAAAAAAGTAACTTTCCAATGGAGAATCACAGCCAATGCTACTCCAGCCAGGCAATCAGGGATAGCATCATCAGTGATAAGTTACACTGACAGCATACGCCCTTGATATGAGGTCACGAGAAGGGCACTTTCTCTCTGTTGTGGTCTTCCCCAAAATCCGTAACTCCAGTCTAACCATGAGAAAAACATTAGACAAACCCAACTTTAGGGATATTCTACAGAATACCCCTCAAATCGTCAAGGTCATCAAAACCAGGTTAAGCCTAGGAAACTGTCAGAGCCCAGAGGAGGCTAAGGAGATATGATGACTAAAATGTAGTGTGGGGTCCCAAATGGGATCTTGGAACAGAAGACTGATGTTAGGAAAAACTAGCGAGCCCTACATAAAGTGTGTAGTTTAGTTAACAGTAATGTACCAATGCTGGTTCCTTAATTATGACAGATGCGCCATAATATGGTCAGATGTTAACAATATGGGAAACTGGGGGCCAGGTATACAAGAACTACAGGTACTATCTTGGCAACTTATCTATAAATCTAAAACTGCTCTAAAATAAAAAGTATCCTTTTAAAAATTACAAACAGGGCTTCCCTGGTGGTGCAGTGGTTGAGAGTCCGCCTGCCGATGCAGGGGACACGGGTTTGTGCCCCGGTCCAGGAAGATCCCACATGCCACGGAGCGGCTGGGCCCGGGAGCCATGGCCTCTGAGCCTGTGCGTCCGGAGCCCGTGCTCTGCAGCGGGAGAGGCCACAACAGTGAGAGGCCCGTGTACCACTAAATAAATAAATAAATAGATAGATAGATAGATAGATAAATAAATAAAACAACTGTGTTAAAATTGATGGAAGGTGAATCCTAATAGACATCTGGGAAGAGAAATTAGAATTTTTTTCCATCATAAAATTGGGCAATTCTTCTGTCAATATGACCCCTCCTATCACAGTCAGACAGACACTCTCACACTTCAGAGGAAGAGAGGGAGGACAACCTCTGACATTTGGGACAATATGGATTGAGAGCCTCGGAAATGCACATTTTTGACCCCAAACTCCACTTGTAAAATTATTTCCTAAATAACTGGTTCAAATAAGGAAAACAGTTGGTGCACAAAGATATCCATCACTGCTTTATTTATAATGATGAATAACAGGACACAACCTAAATGACCAGCAACAGAGAGCTGGGAAATAAATTGTATAGCATCTATATAAGGGGACATTATGTAGCAAGTAAAAAATGTGTTAGGTTTTTAATGATATCGAAAAATGTTCATTATATGACATTAAATGAAAGAATACAAAATTGTACATTAAGCATGCTTTCAACTATGTAGAAATATAGAGAAGATATAGGAAAGAAATATATCTTCTAATGTCAATCATAGTCACTCCTGACTGGTTAGATAATGGTTATTTTCTCTTTTGTATTTTTGCTGAAAACCCTGAATTTGCCACATTGGATATATATTTCTTTTATGGTAAAATAAAGTGATCTTCAAAACATTTGCGAGTGCTTTTCTTTGTGCGATTTGATTACACATAATTTTTGTTTTCCTCTTTGTGCCTTTCTGAATTTTTCTAATCTCCATATTGGCACATGATATTTTAAAAACCAAAGAGTATGTATAAAATGTTTTATTATACTCTGTAAATGCAATGGTTTGAATGGTAACACACATTTTAGCTAGGGAAAGACTTTTAAGGATACTGAGTGCTATACACAGAGTATGATGTTAGGGGATATTTAATTAGGAAGCATGATTTTAAAGTGCTTTTAAAATACATTCTGTTCCTGATATCAGTCACCAGTTTGTCCAATTACATTGTTAATTACAGGTCCACAGGTGAAGCAGCTGAGAACAGGGAAGAGGGAGTGGGCTTGGAGAATGTACAGGGGGAGGAAGACAGAGAGAAGAGGGAAAAGACAAATACAACAGAAAAGAAAAAAGGAATTACAGAAAAAGAGGTAAAGGGAAGAGTGGGAAGGATGGAAAGAAGGCAAGAAAGAAAGAGCAAAACATGCACTGCTCTCAAATCTAGGAAATAGGAAGTTGGAAATTACATGAAATAAACTCACTAAAAGGCAATAATAATACAGGGTTAGAGATGTTCTTAATCAGTCGATAAACCAACAGGGTTATATCAGGAAGGAATTTTGTTTAAAAATGTTTCATAGCTGTGAGAAAATGTCCTGGGGAAGAGACCATTCACACCTGCGCTAGTCAATATACAAGAGCTCTGTGTGTAAGGAGACATACAGGTGGTCCCCATGTTGTCCTCGGAGTGGGTTGTCCTGCCCATCAATGGTGGTCCAGGACTCTCCCACTTCCACTTCCTTTCTCAGTTTCACTTGTTTACTGCACAGCGCATGAGGGAGAAGTGTGGATAATTTCTGAAAAGCAAATCTCTAAAGTCGGAGGGGTGATTTTGAAGACAACTGCTAACCCCAGGGAAATAATAATACCACTAAGCTTTTGGAGGCTTTGGGTGATCTAAATCACTATTTCAAAAGTCCTTCTAAATCATAAGAAAGGGAAATTCTTATTACCTAAGTATTTTCTGAGTGTCTGACTTGCCAAGATATTAGCTTTCTATCCTTTGTAAATGATGCAGGAGAATTGTACTTTGCCTGCTTTATAATTTTCGGTACAATTGAAAATGCAAGATGCAGTTATTGGACAGAATACATTCACATTTGTTTTATAGGGTTTATGGTTTAATATTATTATTCCAACTAATTTAAAAGGGTTTTAATGTTTGTGCTTTTCCCTTTATAGCATATGGTGGGTTTTAGCTATAATTTATTTGGTTTAAATATTCCTCATGGGAAAATAGAATCCCACATATTACCATGTTCAGGAACATTTAGTGGCGCAATAAGAAACTACCCAAGTTGTTATACAATAAAATGCACATTGTTAAAAGGAGACAACTAGAAAACAAAACAATATATGTGTGGTAGGCAAAATAATGCCCCCTACTGGAGACGACCACGTCCTAATTCCCAGAAACTGTGAATATGTTGATTACATAGAAAAGGGGAATTAAGATTGCAGATGGAATTAAGGTTGCCAATCAACTGACCTTGAGTGTGGAAAATTAGCCTGGATTATCCAGGTGGACCTCATGTAATCCAAAGGATTATTTTTAAGTGGAAGAGGGAGGTAGAACTAGAGAGATGGCAGTGTGAAAAAGACTCGGCCCAGTATTGCTCGCTTTGATGATAGAGAAATGGAACCATAAACCACGAATGCAAGTGACTTGTAGAAGCTGGAAAAAGCAAGCGACTAGTTTACCCTCAAGTCTCCAGAAGGAATGCAGCCCTGGTGAAGCCTTGCTTTTGGCTCACCGAGACACATTTCAAACTACTGACCTCCAGAACTGTAAGGTAAGGAATCTATGTTGCTTTAGACCACACAGCCTGTGATAATTTGCTAAAGCAGCAAACAGGAAACAAATACAACATTTGTTTGTATTACGTACATCAAGTGCAAAAGGACAGGCTGCCAGCTGGAATTGGCTTGCCAGTTCCAAATAAAGGAAGATTACCTAAACTTCGATGGAAAATAGTACCTAACCCTGGGATTGATGGAAAGGACTAACTTTGCTCCCTGGAAATTTTAGTTACTTGGTCCAGACTAAAGTGTTTGAAAGAACTTAAAATGAGGTCATTGTATTCACCTTAAATCAATTACAGTGATGTGAGTTCATCTCAGCCCTCCAAGTTTTTGCCAAACCAGCACAATGAAAATGCCAAGGTTGTTAAGGTTGAAAACACAATTTCTACTAGGAAGAAAACTTAGAAAACAGCATTGAGATATTTAGTTGTCTTTCTAGAAATCTTAACATGATTTGGGACTCTGAGGTGGAATGCAAGGGGTGAAAAGAAAGGACTTAAAGGATGCTGGTCTAGCAATTAGGAGATGCAGTCGTACCCCTGGTATGTGACCTTATGCAGTCATGGAATCTCTCGGATCTCAAGTTTTGCAAATGAAAAATGAAAATTATAATACCTGCCCTGCCTTCTTCCCATGGGTATAGTGAAAAGCAAACAAAACTATATATGAAGCTGCAAGTAATACATATATATAACCGTCTATTAGTCTCAGTTTAATAATCACAATCATTTATTTTGTGCACGATAAATTATGATTTTCTGCAAGTCACAATTATGCTTTAGTAATAGGTTTCTTTCAAATAAACCCATGCCTGGAGACGGTGGGTGGTTGCTCTTTTTATAATGTGACAGTCCATCTGACAAAGTCTCATCTATGGAAAGCATGAGCTCATGGTTTTAAACATGTCTTCATTCCAAAGGCTCCAAAAAGATCTTCCCAGAACAATCTGTTAAACCTCAAGGGCCTTAAGGAGGAAATGGCCCTTATGCGCTGGGTCCTGGTTGTTTCCAATTATGAACTGAGTATAGGAAAATGTGAAATCTGTGGGGAGCAAGAGAGCCCATTCAGATCAAGTTTTAACCTTCCTGCAGCCCACTGGGAAATTGTGGGCACATCGCTGGATCCCTTCTCACTGTTTTGTTTTAATTTGTAACTTGTACATTGTTTGGGAGAAGGAGAAGTTTTCAACTGCCTGTGACAGTTCAACAGCTTCTCCCAGGACATATTAGGAACTCTGAATAAGTCCAGCTTTCATTGACATACGTCCACAGCTTTTCTGGGGTTGTGCAGCAATGTAAAGTGTTTCTCAAACCTGTCTGAAATATACATTCAAAACAATTCAGGGGTCTAAGCAGTCAGCTGTGAATCAGACCCAGGCAGGATGACTGAGATAATGTTATTTCATGGTCCTTGCTGTGCCTTCATCTCCCTCCCCCAGACATATGTGTGCTTATGACATCATCTTCTAGAAAGTCCTTCCCTGACCATGCAAACAAAAACGTAGACAGCCCCCACCCTAGCACTCCCTACCTGCCCCACCTCCTTTATTTTTCTTCAAAGCACTTATTACATACCAGACATAGGCATGTATATTTACCACTTTAATCTTGTCTCATGTCACTCTCCATGCTAGACTTCAGTCCCACGATGGAAGGAGTTTTTAGCTATTTTGTTCAACCCTATATCTCCGTTGCTTGGAATACAACCCAACACATGGTAGGTGTTCAACATATAACTGTTCAGGGATGAATGTTGACTAATTGATGCCTAAAATCCATAATTAGATCTTTATTCCTTTGGCTTAAGGTAAATAAGGAATCTGTTTCCTGAAAAATAATTAAAATAACTTTGGAAGTTAGTAAGTTTTTTGGAAGTTAGTAAGTTTTTTGGAAGTTAGTAAGTTTTTTAATCTGTATGAAGGAGTGGGTCTCAGTCCTTTTCTTGGAACAGATGATGATAAATCAGAGACAAACTAAGTCAGAGCCTCAGTGAACAGAGAGGCATTCACCAAGACATTAATTGTACCATTCTAATGATATTCTTCCTCTTTCTTATTTTCTTGTATATTCTAAACCTCCTAAAGTGATTCGTTTTTATTATTAAAATTTTTAACTAAAAAAGAAATATCCAAAATAGTTACAAAAGAGGCTTCTAGTTTCTGGTTCTGCATGTAAGGAGCTTGAAAGCCACTCCAACCTAACAACACTTAAAAAGCTGAACAGACTGAAAAATCAACAACTCTTCTTGGATCCATAAGAGAAGGGAGGACACAGAGCAAATCACTGCCCCCAAGACTGAAGGGACAGATGGCAAGTACAGGAAGTAGTGGCTTACCAGAGCAGAGGCTCACAAGTGGAAAACACCATGGGAACCAGTGCCGAGATAGAAAAACCTGAACTGTAATTGATGAATTGCTGGAAGCTTAGTGTGGACAACTCTGAGAGTTAACTCCAGGGGGACCCAATTACAAAGGGTCTCTACAATACTGTGAGACTTACATCCAGGAGCTCAACCAAATTTCCACAGTAAATACCAGAGAAAAATCCTATCGTGCTTCCATCAGGAGGAGGGCAAAAGGAATCATTTTAAAATGTGCCACTCTGTTCTTAACAAGACCTGCCCTCAGGGGAACAGTAGACCAGTGCCTAACCTGCCAGGTATAATCAGAGCCTAACTGACCTTGGGGAAGGGAAATACCCAACTCTAAACAGCTCTAGCCGTCTACATAGCAGAAAGGAAATATTCAACTCCAGCCCACTCTAGTTATTCTGTCCCACCTAAGGGGGGAGAAAAAAACTGAAAAACACTTGTTAAGCTTACAATCCAGAAGCACAGGCTCACTTAAACACTGAGACACCTAAGTATTAGACTGCAAAACACTTCCCCTTCTCCTACACCTCACCACCATATTACTAGAGGCCTATTTCCTGCAGTTCCTTTTACCCCATACATAATGTTCACCTATCAAGAAAAAATTACCCCCCCAAACATAACTACACGAGGAGATAGATATGTTAATTAATTTGACTATAGTAATCATTTCACTATGTATATGGAAACATCATGTTATACACCTTAAACATATACAATTTTTTTTAATTACAAGGCATACCAAAAGGCAAAAAACACCATTTAAAGAGACAAAGCAAGCATCAGAACCAGACATGGCAGAGATGTTGGAATTATCAGACCAGGAATTTTAAACAGCCATAATTAATATGCTAAGTGCTCTAATAGGTCATGAAGACAGCATACAAGAACAGATGGGCAATGTAAGCAGAGAGATGGAAATTTGAAGAAAGAACAAAAAAATTGCTAAAGATAAAAAACACTAACAAAAATGGAAAATGACTTTGATGGGCTTATTAGTAGATTGGACACATGGCTGAGGAAAGAATCTTGAGCTTGAGGATATATCAATAGAAACCTCTAAAACTGAAAATCAAAGAGAACAAAGACTGAAAAAAAAAAACAAACCCCAGAATATCCAAGGACTGTTGGGACAAATACAAAAGGTGTAACATCCACATAATGGGAATGCCAGGAGAAAAAAAAAGAAAGAGACAGAAAAAATGTTTGAAGAAATAATGACAGATAATTTCCCCTAAGTAATATCAGACACCAAACCACAGATCCAGGAAGCTCAGAGAACAGCATGCAGGATAAATGCAAAAAAACAAACTACACCTTGGCATATCAAAAAACACTTGATAAAGACTATCTACAAAAAACCTACAGCTAACATCATACTTACTGGTGAGAAATTTAAAGTTTTCCCACTGAGATTAGGTATAAGACAAGTATGTCCTCTCTCACCACCCCTTTTTGACATTCTACTGGAAGGTCTAGCTAATGCAAAAAGACCCCCCCAAAAAAGGAAATTAAAAGTACACAGATTAAGAAGGAGGAAATAAAACTGTCTTTATTTGCAAATGAAATAATCATCTATGTAAAGAATCAAAAAACAAAATCCTGGAACTAATAAGTGATCATAGCAATGCTGTGGGAAACACTTTACAAAAGTCAATAATTTTCTCATATACTAGCAATGAACAACTGGAATTTGAAATTAAAACACAGTACCATTTACATTAGCACCCCCAAAATGAAATACTTAGGTATAAATCTAATAAAATATACACAATACCTATATAAAGAAAACTACAAAACCTTGATGAAAAAAATCCAGGAAGAAATAAATGGAAAGATATTCCATGTTCATGGATAGGAAGACTCAACATTGTCAAGATACCTGTTCTTCCCACCTTGACCTATAGATTCAATGCAATCCCAGTCAAGCTTCCAGCAAGTCATATTTGTGTATATCAACAAACTGATTCTAAAGTTTATACAGAGAGGCAAAAGGCCCAGAATAGCCAGCACAATATTGAAGGAGAAGAAAAAAGTTAGAGGACTGACACTACCCAACTGCAGTAATCAAGATAGTGTAGTACTGCAAAAGAACAGACAAATAGATTAATGGAACAGAACAGAGAACCCAGAAAAAGACCCACATAAATATAGTCAACCAATATTTAACAAAGAAGCAAAGGTAATCTTTTCAATAAATGGTGTGCTGGACACAGACCTCACACCCTTCACAAATACTGACTCAAAATAGATCATGGACATAAATGTAAAATGCATAACTATAAAACTCTTAGAAAATAACAACGGAGAAAACTTAGACTGCCTTGGGTATGATGACTTTTTAGATACAGTACAAAGGCATGATCCAAGAAATAATTGATAAGCTGGTCTTTTTGGAAAACTTCCGCTTTCCAAAAAAAAAGTCAAGAAAATGAGAAAACAAACTATGGACTAGGAGAAAATATTGCAAAAGACACGTCTGATAAAGGACTGTCATCAAAAAATATACAAAGAACTCTTAAAACTCAACAATAAAAAAAAAAATCTGATTAGAAAATGGGCCAAAGACCTTAACAGACACATCACCAAAGAAGATATACAGATGTCAAATAAGCATATGAAAAGCTGTTTCCCATCATACATCATTACAGAAATGCAAATTAAAACAACGATATACCACTACACACCTATTAGAATGGCCAAAATCTGGAACACTGACATCAAATGCTGATGAGGACGTGGAGCAACAGAAACTCTTTCATTCACAGCTGGTGGGAATGCAAAATGGTACAGTCACTTTGGAAGACAGTTTGATGGTATCTTATAATGCTTAGACATACTTTTACCATACGATCCAGCAACCACACTCCTTGTTTTTTACCCAAAGGAGTTGTAATCTTATGTCCACACAGAAACCTGCAACTGGATATTTATAGCAGCTCTATTCATAATAGCCAAAACTTGGAAGCAGCCAAGATGTACTTCAGTAGGTGAATGGATAAACAAACCGTGGTCCATCCACACAATGGAATATTATTTGGCATGGAAAAGAAATGAGCTATCAAGCCATGAAAAGACATGGAGTAAACTTAAATGCATATTCCTAAGTGACAAAAACAATCAGAAAAGGCTACATACTGTATGATTCCAACTATACGACATTCTGAAAAAGGCAAAACTATGGAGACAGTAATAAACTTAGTGGTTTCCAGAGACTGGGGGGCGGGGGGGAGGTGTTGAATAAGTGAAACACAGAAGATTTTTAGGGCAGTGAAAATACTCTGTATGGTAACATAATAATGGATACATGTACATGTCATTATACATCTGTCCAAATCCATGGAGTGTACAAAACCAATAATGAACCCTAAAGTAAAACTATGGTCATTATGATGTGTCCATATAGGTTCTTCAGTTGTAACAAGTATATCACTCTGGTGGGGGAGGCCATGCATGTGGTGGCGGGCACGCGGGTATAAAGGAAATCTCTGGGCCTTTCTCTTAATTCTGTTGTGAGCCTAGTGCTGCTCTTTAAAAAAATGAAAGTGCATTAAAAAAGTACAGAGTTTGATAGGTATAAAGTTTCAGTTTTGCAAGATGAAAAGCGTTCTGTGGACGGACACATTCTATTCACAATATGAATGTACTTAATGCCACAAAACTGCACATGTAAAAATGGTTAAGACGGCAAATTTTATATTATGTGTATTTTACCACAATATAAAAAAACTGCAAAAAAAGAGAAAAGAAATATCCATTGTCCTTAAAATAACACTGTCAAATAAAATTGTGTTGCAGAATAGATAGGCTGTGCTGTCCCTTTCAATAAGTAAATTCTGTCTGGTTTTAATTTTAGACTCTCAGCAGCCAGTTCCTTGCACAAGAGCTACCATAATCTATCTAGACCAGAGATGGCAAAAGCCTGGTCCACACACTGCCTCCTGCCTCACCTACATGGCCCTGTACTGTGTTCACAGCAGTCACTGCTGTTCATTCGTGGCACACTGTCCACACCTTCTACTCACCTTATAGACCCTCTCAACAGTGCTTCAGGCATCCTCTATCAATTAATCAAATTTGACAATGTGAGATGAAACTTACTTACCATTGTGATCTAGACATAACTCCTCCTAAGGTGTCCTATTACTCATTTGGAAAACATATGGGAGGTCAGGAGACTGAGCAAAAATAATGGCAGAATTTTAAACAAATACTCTAGGAAAAGAGATGGAGAGAGTTCCCATATGTGCCTACATGCATACGTAATAAAGTGTATGCATGTGAATGAAAAATGAGATCCTCTCTCTCCAGCGTTCTTGAAAAGGAGCCACTAGGCTGTGTTTCAGCCTTTTGCATAATGAGAGTTCTGTCTTAAAGGCAGGTCTGCACGACTCTTAAGAAAATGAGTTAGCACTGGATATGATTCCACTGGATTTGATTTATTTTGAGCAGACTCTTTGAAGGGCATTAAGGTAAGCCCCACCACATGTGATGTATATATGAATAAGGCTTGTATTTTGCCTTCTAGGTACAGACATGAATAACTAATTCAAAGTGGGTAGTGAGAAGGAACAGATCCCACGCTGTGGAGGTTCTAATGAGAAAGCAATTGATTCCATCTGGGAAGGTTTCATAAGGGAGGTATCTGCAATCTGGGCCTTGGAGAATGAGTAGTACTTTAGAATAGAATCTTTTAGGCAGCTGAAAAGACTCTGCACAAAGCTCAGATATGGAAGGTAGAAGGCATAGCCGAGATTCCAGAACATAGAAGCTGCTCTTGATTGAATCTCCTGCTCCAATTCGTCTTTGTCTTGAGAACAGCTTTTGCTACTTATCTTTTTGTTCAATGACATTTCAGGCTCTAAAGCTTGTCCCTTTTCGAATTTAGGCTCAACACAGTAAGTCTTTGGCCAACTTTCCAATAATCAGTCTACTCAATGCAAAGAAAGGTCACGATCTCGACATTTGGGTGGAAGCCTGGTAGAGAGCAGGCAGAGAAGTTTTCACAGCTTTAAGAACCATGCTCCCTAGAGTTTTCATTCTTCTCACTTAGGAGTTTAAAGTGAGAACTGGCTGCGGATGAGTGAACCATGGCCTTTATAAGATGAAAGCCTGCTGCCAAACAGTTTATGGCCTGGCGTGTGCTCTAGATGTACATGTGTGTCATCTACCGAACCTCCTTCATGGCTTGTCAGAGCTCCACCACTGTGGCCATCAGGATGATGAACTAGGGTCTATTTTTCTATGTGAATTAGTCATTAGACTCAGAATTACCTGCCTCCTAGTAGTAGAATGGACCTAAGTATATGCATAAAACTGGTAAGAAAAGAGACCAAAAATGCCAGTTTTCTTTGTCTACCTTACACCTTGTATCCTGGTTAACCCCAAGTAGGTGTTGATGATGGTGAGTGCTTTCTTTCCAGAAGCTAACACAGCACCATACACACTGAGCTACTGAAGAAAATAGCTTTTTTTTTTAGGATACTGGTGATGATTTTTTTGCAGATGCACAGATAACCTTCAATCCTTTCTGTTGTTAGGGAAAAATAGGGTTGAGTTGGCCCTTAACATTGTTAAGAAGTGGCTGACCATCAAGTATTGCCCTAGGAAAGCAGCTGGTTGGGCTTCCTCTGAATCCACTGTATTGGACTTTTGTTTAACTTCACACTAACCTGCTCTGAGATCATCACTTTCATCTACCCAATCTAGAAGCATTTATCAGGTGTTTCCTGTGCACCAGCTTCTCCTTCAGAGCCCTGAGAATATAACACTGAACAAACTAGACATTCCTGGCCTTGTGAAGTTCAAGTCTACTGAAGAACACTAGAATTAAATAAGTAATTTTAATATATATATTGTAATAAAAGGACCGATAAGGAACACGTGGGATTCTGTAAGAGCACATGAGGGCTTCCAGGAAACTGACACTTACGCTTAATTTGGCGCCAACTAGCATGTTTTGCTTGTATGTGGGTGAACTGTGCTGTTTTTTTCTAAGCGTGGCTGTACTTAATGGTATGAAAAATTACCCCAAACTTGGAAAGAATGCAAAAGGAAGAAGCATGTCCTTGTGATTTCACACTGGCACATTGTCAAACAGGCCCACTAAAAGGTTGTCTAATTCTCTAGAGGAATGTACTCTTACTTGAGTTACTTTTTACCTTTGGTAAGAGTCCAGACTCTGTGAAGTTAGAATTGTAGAAGACTGAAAAGTTGAAATGACCTTTGTCCAATGGAAATGGAAATGGTTACCTGTCCAGTAGAGAAGAGAACCCTGAAGATTAATTTGTATTGCCTTATATAATATTAGACCATTTTGTATCTGGCTTGACATTCTTATCCCAGCATTCTCTTTCATCATTAACTCTTACTATGTTCTTCTTTTACCAGCTTTATTATGCTGCTGGTTCCCTCTTTAATGAATTAATTAAATTTTTAATTATATTAAATTCATTAAAGATATAAATAAATATATATGAAAATCATGTTTTCAACTTTTTGAAAATGACCCTATGACAGTGAAAATCACCTAGGGAAGGGAAGGCAAAATTATAGGACACAAGATCAATATAGAAAAATTAACTGTATTGCTACCATTTTTAAAAAGTATTTCTATACTAGAAACAATCCAAAAATGAAACTAACAATTCTACTCACAGTATCAAAAATAATTGAAAAATTACACATCAATTTTTAAACAGATGTGCAAGAATTATACCCTGAAACCGATAAAACAGCACTACATCACTGAGATGAATTAAAAATTTCTAAATAGTTGGAAAATGTATAATGTTTAAGGATTGAAGACATAATTTTGTGAAATTCTCCCCAAACTAATCTATAGATTCAACACAATCCCTATCAGAATTTCAAGTGGCATTTTTTGGGGGGAGGGGAGAGCTTATTGAGATTATCCTAAAATTTATACTGAAATGAAAAATACCTAGAACAGCCAAAATAACTTTTATGAAAAAGAACAAAGTTGGAAATTCACTACCTAATTTCAAAATTTACTATAAAGCAACAGTAACCGAGACAGTGTGTGGTGTAAGGAAAAATACCCAGATCAATGGAAGAGAACAGAGAGGTAAGAAATCAACCCTCACTCTTAGGTCAATTAATTTTTAATGAAATTGCCAAGGCAATTTAATGGGGACAGGATGGGAAAAATGGGAAAGGAAATGGGGCTGAGACAATTGGATATCCACATGGAAAAGAATGACGGTGGACATCTACCTCACACCGTATATCTAACTAAATTCACAATAGGGCTTCCCTGATGGTGCAGCGGTTAAGAATCTGCCTACCAATGCAGGGGACATGGGTTCAAGCCCTGGTCCAGGAAGATCCCACATGCCACAGAGCAACTGAGCCTGTGCTCTAGAGCCCACAAGCCACCACTACTGAGCCCACAAGCCACAACTACTGAAGCCCACGAGCCACAACTACTGAAGCCCACGAGCCACAACTACTGAAGCCCATGCACCTAGAGCCCATGCTCCGCAACAAGAGAAGACACTGCAACGAGAAGCCCGTGCACCACAACAAAGAGTAGCCCCCGCTCGCCCCAACGAGAGAAAGCCCGCGCACAGCAATGAAGACCCAACACAGTCAAAAATAAAAATAAATAAATAAATTTTTTAAAAAATTCACAATATACCATAGACCTAAATGTAAGAATGAAAACTGTGAAAACTATGAGGAGAAAATCATTGTGACCTTGGATAAGGCAAAAATTTTTCTTATATATAATATTAAAAGCACAACCCATGAGAGAAAAAATTGATAAATTGAGCTTCACCAAAATTAAAATTTTTATCTTCAAAAGATATCTTTTAGAAAATGAAAAAGCATGACACACCCAGGGAGAAAATATGTGCAAAACGTATATTTGATAAAAGACTAATACCTAGTGTGTATATGTGTATATACACATACATACATATTTCACATAAGACTATATATACACACACACACACATATATATACATATATACTTAAAACTCAATAAGACGACAAACCAGTTATAAAATTGGCAGAAGATCTGAACAGACACTTCAATAACAGTATGAGTTCCTACTAGGCTCATGAAAAGATGTTCAGTAACATTAATTATTAGGGAAATGCAAATTAAAACCATAATTATATACCACTACATACCCATTTGAATGATTATAATCTAAAGGACTAGGAATGCCAAGTGTTGGCTAGGATCTGGAGAAACCAAAACCCTCATATATTGCTGGTGAAAACGTAAAATGGTACAGTTATCTTGGAAAACAGCTTGGCAGTTCCTCAAAAGACTAAACATATACTTTTCATATAACTAAGCAATTCCACTCTTAGGTATCTACTAAAGAGAAATGAAAGGATATATTCACACAACGCTGTGTATACAAATATTTGCAGCAGCGCTATTCACAACAGCGCAAAACTGGAAACAATCCAAACATCCAGCTGGTGAACGTATAAACAAGTTATGATATATCAGTACAATGAAATATTGTTCATCAATAAAAAGAACGAACTACTTATAAATGCAACATCATGGATGAACCTCAACAATATTATGCTAAGTGAAAAAAGCCAGACACAGAAGACTACATCTTATATGATTCTACTATATAAAATTTCTTTAAAATGCACATCTCTTAGAGAAGAGAACAGTATTTGCCTGGGGCTGGGATGGGAGCTGACATGCAAATAGGCATGAGTGAACTTCTGGGGGTGATAGAAATACTCCAAAAATGTATTGTGGTGATGATTCCACAACTGCATAAATTTACTAAAAATCTTTGAACTGTAAATTTATAGTGGGTGAATTTTATGGTATGTACATGATATGTCAATAAAGCTACTGAAAAACATTTCCCCCAAAAATCATTTCCTTTTTTGGGCTAGTGGTTCTCCAGTGAGCGTGCGTGGAGATGGGGGGTGGAGGCAGGGAGGAAGACAGGAGGGAGCATATTAGAATTATCTAAGAAGCTTTTTTTTTTTTAACACACATATATTTGCTCCTCCCTACAGTATAATACTAGAAATCAAAGAATATCATCGTCTATTATGGGAAGGCTATAGGTAGTTTGCAAATACTCCCCCAGATGATTCTGATATACATTACCCACACATGTACCCCTGAGAATCTCTTCTTGACCACATTGGGTCCCAGAAGTCTATGTTTTCAATAAGCAAAACAGGTGATTTTTGTGATCAGATAAGTTTAAGAAACTCTGCCCATGTTCTACAATGCTAGGAACCTTCAGCATCATGGCAGGGCACAGTGAAATAAATGTTACTCTGGGAAGACCTATTTTCTGACCCTTTTTTAATCACATCTACCCAGTCCACCTCCAGTGCCAGACACTGGGGACAGCCAATACCTAATGATTTTAGTGAATTAAACCAATAATTAAGACTCCCAATTCCTCCACCTTTGGTGGGGATTCTGGTCCATTGAAATGAATCCCTCTGAGCTCAATACCAAAAAGGCCAACCATTTTGTTATGATTATGACCTACTCATACTCATAACACATATTAGCTATGAGATAATCTGCTATATATGTGCCTAGTTGTGGTCCTCTAGGGTGAAAAGTGCTTTGGGTCTTGCCAATTCAGTGATTATGAGACCATGAGAATATACTTCCCCTTTTAAAAAGTTTTGTCTTTTCTTTTGAAGCATCTTGTCATTCCTTAGTCAATAGAAGTTTCCCATTCTTGGAAGAATGTAGGAAACAAAAAATATACAGCATTTGCAGTCATCTCCTATTGCTTTATTTTCCTGATTTTAAGTTTGCCAGAAAAATCAGATTGCTAGAGATGAAAGCTAAATGTTCCTATTATTTTTAGAAAGAGGACAGGTTTGTAGCAGAGAGAACATGGGGACTTCAACAAAATTAAAGTGCTACTGCTATCCATCAAAGGGTCACTGCCAGCTCTATGCAGGTCAACAAGGTTCCAGTCTAGCAAACTGCCTGAAATCCCTACCATTGTTTAGCGTGGTGGACAAAACCTTAAGCATTCCCATGAAGGCTGGTTCATGATGAACGTGTTTCTTGAGAGAAGAAAGCAACTATGGGCACTTTAATTACCACATATATAAGGGTGCTTTGGTAACATTAGTCATGGGAACCATGAATTGAACGGCATCAAGTGAACAGGACTCCCTGTGTTGTGGTCCATCCTTAGGAAGGCCTATTTCCTGGTTTCCACACCAGCTATCCACACCTAACTGTCGCATGTTACTACATCCCTGTGTGGGGATACAGAAGAGTCTCCCATATAGAAACGGGAGTGATAATTTTTTTCAACATGTTACAGAGGCCCTGGGAAGCAGGGTAGAAAACAGATGTTTTCTTCTGACTCTTCCACACGAATTAAACAGACACTTACTGATGCCTACCACATGTGAGGGAGCGCTCCAGCGTGAGACAAGTGAGATAAACATAACACAGTCTCTGCCACCAAGGAGCTTCTAGCCTCACTCCACGGGAGAGAACAGGCAACTCTTAGTCACCTTCAATCAAGATGATCTCATAAGGACGTCAATTAATTCCAGAGCAGATGGGCGCCCCGTCCTTGCCTTGATCACCCACTAATGGCTGTGGAACGTGTCCAGGTCCTTGCGTTGTACTCTGTTCTGGGACATGAACACCTGCCCACAGATGGCTCCTTCTAAACAGTCTGAAGTGGTTCCCATCACTTAACAGACCTCGGACTAACGCACCTCCTCTCACTGAAACAAACAAGCAACTTTGGGAGAGACCTGGATCTCTTTCTCTGCCTATCCAATAAATGAGTACATATCCAAGATGATACATGTAATTACATTTGATAACAACCCACTGGAATGGTATAAAAATGTACCAAGAAGTGAGACAGGCTGGGACCCTTTACTGCAGTGCTTGCACCTAGACAAATGTCTCCTCCAGCAATAGAATACAAAGAAACTATAAAGGACTAAAAATAACTGCATGCATGCTAAGTTGGGGCAAATTATGAACAGCAAGATGCAAAAAGACCAAAATCCCAACTGCCACTTCTGAGATATCCCGAGCAAAAGCAGGGACTGCACGTGATCCCTCACATAGCACCACCAAGGGGGTGGGCGGACCATCTAAGCCACTCTTCCAGCCGGACCCCTGAACCTGCCCCTACCCTCACCCTATAAGGGACCAGCCCACCCCGCCTCAGGGAGTGAGCAAGGGAACCTATTTTTCACTCCTTCGTGCTGCAGCACATAAAGGCTTGCCTGGACTCTCATCAATTTCTATTGATTAAAGAGTCCAGAAACCCTGGTCGGTCTCACAAGGAAGGAAGAAGGTGAGAAAGAGAAAGAGGAAAAGGAGGGAGGGAGGGAGGGAAGGGAGGGGAGGAAGGAAAAGCGGTGACTACTAAAATATACCAGGTGGAGGTGCCAGAAAAAACAAATGTTGTCTTTCTCTGGATAGTTCCATGGGAGTTCATTTTCCAGGGACCCCAGCTGAGTTGGTGGGGAAAGGAATGGGGCATGATTAGGAGAACACACGGAAGTAGGTGCACCAGGCAGTGATCTGGAATTTCTTCAGTTGAGAGCGCATCCTTGGATCACAGCCTTAGAGAAAGAGAGGGGCTACTTAAGAGGAGGAAGTGACTCTCGCCATACGCAAGCCTAGTCCACGGAAACCCCGTGTCACGTGTGCAGAACACTTGAGCTTCGAAAGCACCTCTATGCACATTCTCCTTCGTTCCCCCAATAACCCTGTTAGACAGGCAGGGCAGGCATCACCACCCTCTCTGTACAGACGCGGCAACTGAATTTCCTCCAGGCCCTCTGACGGTCCCCACAATGCTCTGCAGGGGGTTCTCCACTCATTCCAGGAGCCTGGAAACTCCAGTCTCTCAGAGTGAAGTCCCAGCTTGCCGAAAATGTGATTCAGGGCACGGAAGGTTGACTCATGCAGACACACACACTCAGGATGCACGGATCCTGTAAACCAAGGGTGGTTTTGCGCTGAGTAATGCTGAAGATCTGTGGGAACATGGGAACTCTAGTAGGTTGTGGACACTGTGTGAGTTCCGTACTGGACAGATGGCCACACACACTCAACCAGGGGACAGCCTGACAGCTGCCAGGTCTCAGGCCCAGGGCCTCAGATCCCCAGAGGACCAGCTGCTGCCCCACGTGGGTGTCGTGAAATGTGGATAAGGACACATCTGTCATTCAAACGCCAGCCGGTGCTGCCCACACATTCCGTCCCTGGCCTGCGGTGGGCCATCCCCGAGGGGACTGAGCAGTGGAGAAATCTACGTGATAGAAGATGCACTCCAATGACTGCATTGGTGACGTTTCCTATACTTCTCTTTATCCCCCACAGAACCTTGTGCGGTGGTGGGCACACAGGAGACGCCTGGCAGATACAGACTCAGCTGTCCTGCCACCGCTGCTGTCCCTGATCCTGTGTGGAGTCATCGGTGACGGGTCTGGGAGGAAAAGTGACAAATCTATAGACTGTCTGAGGAATGCGAGTACTTTTGACCTGTCCTGAGGCTGCTGCAAGGCCGTAAGAAGGATCAGAGGCTCGCCCCTGGGCTCACTGGCCTTGGTTACCAGGCTGCCTCCACAGGGATAGAGCAAAGTCAAGAAGAACAGTGCCCTTGAAAAGCTAGTCACAGCCTCAGGGCCACGCTTATGTAAAATTTAAAACATGCCCCTTCCTTTCTAGACCTGCAGTCCAACCAGTGGAGAGCAACATGGTGAGCAGAGTAGGAGCTGGAGTCCAACCTCCACTCGTCCTTTGGCTGGTGTCTTTGGGCAGAGCACCGTCTACGCAACCAAATACAGTCCAGTCCTGGTATCCTTGAACTGACCCCAAAGTCAGCCTCTCCAGGCAGCCTTCCAGGCTTGAGCCCGCGCCTCTCTTCCCTCTTCCCAGGGCACTCCCTAAACGCCAGGCTCAACTGCGGACTCTGGGCCAATCCATCCTCCCTCGGGCTGTGCCCTGGGGGCATCAGACACCTCTCCTCTGCCACTTCAGATGATCTGGGCTTCACCTGTCTCAGAGCTTGGGCCACTTGTTCCAGCCCCTGCCACCACTCTAATGACCAGCTGCCCGGACCGTGATCAAGTCCACGCGGCACAGCCAGATGGCGCCCGATAACTGCTTTGCCTACGTCTCACCTCCTCTTCTGAGACCTCTCTGTTGACTCTGAGGTGAGAGATGCCACGGCACGCACCCTTGACACCCAGCCATGCACACTCTGGAAGGGCAGGGTACTAGGATCTCATGGGAAGATCTCTGAGCAAAGGGAGACAGAGCCAGCAAATACATCTGTTTCCCCTCTGTCCCTAAGCAGCCTGCCCTGAGGAACAGGCCTCTGTGCTGTTTCTCAGAAGCAGCTACTAGACACACGTGATGCCAAGGGCTTCCCAGGTTGGCGGTGCACCCCCCTTCCTCCCCTGCCTCACTCTGTTCCCCTACTCCTGCCCCCAGAGACTGCGGTCCTCAACAAGGGAGTGGCACGGAAGCCTTGGCCCCAGGCTGTCCTTTCTGAAGGCCCCAGGAGAACGCCAGCTTCCTATTTCTCTGCTGGGTTATCTTTGGTGTTCCATCTTCCCCCCTCCCCCAAACTAAAAAGTTCTTGAGGGCAGAGGCCAAGTGTTCAGATTCCTTTATAACTCCCCAAAATACGTGCCTGGGTCCTTGTGCTCCCTGCCTTCACAGGCAGGCAGCAAACGGCGAACAGAAGCTGCAGTAGGTGTGAAGGGCTTTCCTCTCCCAGGCTCTGCCGCGGAATCACCCCTGCAAGGACAAGGCAGGGGGGCTCTGGAGACTGGCTGCCCCCAGACCTCATCCTAGGGCAGGGTAGCAGAGGAGGATTGAAGGAACGCAATCCCACAGGGGATATACCTGAGCTCTGCTTCCTGGAGAGGAAGGAATTCGGACGTCACTCTGCATGCGTGCAACCCTTCAAAGCAAGGCACACTGCGCCCTCAGGTGCCCCGGGCCTCACCTCCGCAGCCCCTCTCTCCTGGGCCTCAACCCCACTCAACACTGCAGTCACCGTGTGAACTCGGGCAATCCCTTCATCTCTCAGAACCTAGCTGTCAAACGGGGGACATCGCTCTCCCTCTCGTTCTCTCCCTCTCCCTCACCCCCAGCTCCCTCCCTCTCTCATCCCCTACATCTATCCCTCACTCTCTTTCTCTGGACTTTTGCAAGATTTAAGTGATATAACTATGAAGGGGCCCTTCCTTGATATCTGGTGTGTGCTCAATCCTTCTGCTCCATTCACTTGCATCTTATCCACTCCCTGGCCTCAGAACTCAGACACTAAGACCCTCCAGTTCAGAGGGTCCACTAACTCCATCCCGTGGTCTCTTGATTGGATTCCCCAGCCCTCTGCCTTGCCCCACTTCAGTCTATTCTCATCACGGTAGGTGAAATAAGTTATATCATGTCACTGCACTCCTCAATCAGCCTGCCATGGCTCCCTAGCTCCCTCAGAGTAAAGGCAATGTCCTGACAATGGCTATGAGGGCCTAGGAATCTCTACCACCACCCCCTGCTACCCAATACCCCACTCATTCAACTCCAACTACACTGGTCTCTTGGCTGTGCCTTCAACACCAGTCACTCTTCTGCCTCAGCAAATACTGTTCCTTCATTCAATGGAACCCTTTCCCCAGATACTTTCATGGCTGTCTCCCTTATCTCCATGGGTCTGGACTCAAAGTCATCTTCTCACTGAGCCCTCTCTGGCCACCCTATCCACTTCATCGTCCCCATAACTCTTTCCCTCCTTGCCTGCTGTGCTGTTCTCCTCGGTACTGATCACCATCAAACAAAGTAGGTATTTATCATGCTTATTTCCTGGCTATCTTCTTCAATATGGAAGATCTAGGAGGGTATGAATTCTTACCTTGGTTCTCTAGAACACTGCCTGTCACTTAGCAGGTGCTCAGTAAATCTCTGTTGAATGAATACATCTCTCTTTTCCTCCATTATGGCTACACATATATCTCCACTGTGTCTAAAATGAAGAAGAATCTTATTTCTATGTCCATTCCCACAAAATGAGAACCTTTTCAAATTTTTAAAGGAAAATGTCAAATGTTCTTATTTGTTTCAATTAGGAATTAAAGTTGTATACAATAAACTTCTGCTTTTTTTTCATTTCTTAAGAATAATCTTCTGAATAGTTTAAAATCCTGGGAAATCTAACGAACATTCAGCAGTAGAAGTTTTAGGCAGGCAGGTTTCTTAACATCTGGAAGGACTATGCATTGATATAAGTTGCTTTGCAAACGAAGCAACTGACAAAGGATTAATCTCCAAAATTTACAAGCAGCTCATGCAGCTCAATATCAAAACAACAAACAACCCAATCCAAAAATGGGTAGAAGACCTAAACAGACATTTCTCCAAAGAAGATATACAGATTGCCAACAAACACATGAAAGGATGCTCAACATCACTAATCATTAGAGAAATGCAAATCAAAACTAAAACACCAGTCAGAATGGCCACCATCAAAAAATCTACAAACAATAAATGCTGGAGAGGGTGTGGAGAAAAGGGAACCCTCTTGCACTGTTGCTAGGAATGTAAATTGATACAGCCACTATGGAAAACAGTATGAAGGTTCCTTAAAAAACTAAAAATAGAATTACCATATGACCCAGCAATCCCACTACTGGGCATATACCCTGAGAAAACCATAATTCAGAAAGAGTCACGTATCACAATGTTCATTGCAGCTCTTTTTACAATAGCCAGGACATGGAAGCAACCTAAGTGTCCATCGACAGATGAATGGATAAAGAAGATGTGGCACATATGTACAATGGAATATTATTCAGCCATAAAAAGAAACGAAATTGAGTTATTTATAGTGAGGTGGATGGACCTACAGTCTGTCATACAGAGTGAAGTAAGTCAGAAAAAGAAAAACAAATACCATATGCTAACACATATATATGGAATCTAAAAAAAAAAAACAAAAAAAATTGGTTCTGAAGAACCTAGGGGCGGGATGGGAATAAAGACGCAGATGTAGTAGAGAATGGACTTGAGGACACGGGGAGGGGGAAGGGTAAGCTGGGACGAAGTGAGAGAATGGCATGGACATATATACACTACCAGATGTAAAATAGATAGCTAGTGGGAAGCAGCTGCATAGCACAGGGAGATCAGCTCGGTGCTTTGTGACCACCTAGAGGGGTGGGATAGGGAGGGAGGGAGGGAGACGCAAGAGGGAGGAGATATGGGGATATATGTATATGTACAGATGATTCACTTTGTTATAAAGCAGAAACTAATGCACCATTGTAAAGTAATTATACTCCAATAAAGATGTTAAAAAATATATATATGAATGCATTGAGTTATATGAAGGGTAATAATTTAGTTTTTGTGATTATTGCATTAAATAATTCATACACAATAAATTAGATGTTGATTATGATCCAAAAAAGTAATAATAAAAAAATTAAAATTCAGTTTTATACTAAACACAATCACATCTGTAATTAGTAATTTTGCTCCTAGCTCTTGACTTACTTGTCCATGTGTAAGGCCAAATCAGCCAGCGTGCAATCTTAACCTGTAGCTCTCTCTCAGTTTCTGATGCCTTCGTCTCCTGGCATCAGGCAGCTTTAGAATAGCTGGAAATCATTTAACTGAGCAGGTTAGCATGGGGTGGGGGAAGCCTTCCAGCTGGGCCAATCTAGCAAAAGTGAGATCTGAGAAGCCTGTCTTTCCTTCTTTCAGCTTTCTTGTCTGTGCCTTTCTCTTCTCTGCTCTTTCCTTGCTTTTCTTCCCTACCTATCGTCTCTACTCCCCAGCTCCCCAAACACCCTATGCTTCTCCTCCAGCCCCATCTAAACTTTCACTGGCTCCTTCCTCTAAGCCACTGATTCTAAGCTCGGCTGTACATCAGGGTCACCTGGGGAGCCTTTAAACATCCCAGTGTCAGCTGCATCCCAACCAACTGAATCTGAATGCCTGGTGGTGGGACGGAGGTGCCAGAAGTTTCCAAAGCTCCCCAGGTGATTCTAACATGCAACCAAGGTTGAGAACTGCCTTGGAGAAAGGAGTTGATGGAGAACCACTGCTCTAAACTGAAAGCAGCTTGGACAGTTTTGTGACTGCCTCCACACAGGAAGCATATTTCAACAAGGAGCAAAATCTAAAGTTAAAAGACTGAAGCTCAAAGGGAAGACACAAAATGGAACCTGCCTCAAATCTCCAGAAACCAAAGCCTGTCTCTCCCATCTCTCCTTGAAGAATAGAGAAAGGGAAAGATGGGAAGAACTATTTGCCTGACAATGAAGAGGCATCCTGATAAGCCGAACTTTGCCTGCTACAAACTGGAATCCTTTTTATTGTACATCAAGTTATGTCAATTCCAACTTTGTAATGGTTAATATCAAGAGTGCTACTTGCCATTCCAATTCCATGACAAAGCTGTGGTGCCCAGGGCAGTTTCAAAACCCCATCCCAAGCCCAAATCTCTGCCACATCTTCATTTTATTTAAAAGGTTAAAACTGGGGCGTGAGTGAAATCGTTGAAGGAGGTCAAAAGGTATAAACTTCTAGTTACAAAATAAATAAGTCATAGGGATGTAATGAACAGCATGCTGACTATAATTAATAGGACCGTACTGCATATTTGATGGTTGCTAAGAGAGTAGATCTTAAAAGCCCTCATCACAAGAAAAAACATTCTTTGTAACTATGTGTGATGACCAATATCAACTAGCCTTGCTGTGGTGATCATTTTGAAATATATACAAGTAACGAATCATTATATTGTACACCTGAAACTAATATAATGTTATATGCAAACTATACCTCAAAAAAATAAGTAAAAGATCAAAAGTATGTGATTTCAAACAAGCGCTGTGTAGATTTAACTGCCTTTGGGAACGGAAGACTGCATGATGGGTAAAACTTTGCGACTACTGATGGCCAGAGTCCTTCAAAGCAGCCTGACCTCTTTCCAGCTATTACAGGATCAAATCACGTCCAAAATAAAAAGCAAAGAATTCACAGAAGGCAGGATTGAAAAGAATCTGAGAAACCTTCTTTTATAAAAGAATCCCTAAATTCAGGCATGAGAAGGCAATATTTTTAGCAAGCAATCCTTGAACTTATGTCATATCAACAAATTAAGATGCCTAGCCTCCCACAGTCCCAGCACCAGTTGCTAGACAAAAAGAACTTACCCTTTGCTTTAGTACTCTTAAAAGTGGCCAAGGATCTGTAGTCTTCCTGGCCAAGCGCGTTGAGGAGGGCTCCTGCCCTGTAAAACTCAAGGAAACGCCATTCGTGTTGTAGTCTATTTAAATGCTATTGCCTGAAACTCACACACCTGCTAGGCGTATCCTCCTAACACCTAACACCTGTTAGGTTAGCTATCCCCTCATACTGGTTAGGATAGCTATTATCAAAAAGAGAAGTTGATGGGAGTGTAAATTGCTACAACCACCATGGAAAACAGTATGGAGGTTCCTCAAAAAATTAAAAATATGGTCCAGCAATCCCACTTCTGTGTAGACATCCAAAGGAAACAAAGTCATGATCTCAAAGACGTATTTGTAATCCCATGTTGACTGCAGCATTATTCACAATAACCAGGGTATGAGAATGACCTAAGTGTCCATCAATGGATGTATATAAAAGAAAAAGTGGTATGTATAATACACACAAACAATGGAATATTATTCAGCCTTTTAAAAGAGGGAAATCCTGACACCTGCAACAACATGGATGAACCTAGAAGGCATTATGCTATGTAAATCAGCCAGACCAAAAAAGATAAATACTAAATGGTATGTATCACTTATATGTGGAATCTAAAAAAATAAAACGTCTGGGCTTCCCTGGTGGCACAGTGGTTGAGAATCCGCCTGCCGATGCAGGGGACACAGGTTCGTGCCCCGGTCCGGGAAGATCCCATATGCCGCTGAGCCTGCGCGTCTGGAGCCTGTGCTCTGCAATGGGAGAGGCCACAACAGTGAGAGGCCCGCGAACCGCAAAAAAATAAAAAAAGTAAAAAAAGTCGAACTCACAGAGAATAGAGAAGTGGTTGCCAGGAGCTGGGGGGTGGGAGAAATAGGAAGAGGTTGGTAAAAGAGTACAACTTTCTGTTATGACATGAATCAAGTCTGAGAGTCTAATATATGACATGATGACTCCAGTTGATAACACTGTATTGTATAATTGAAATTAGCTGAGCGAGTAGAACTTAAATGTCTCACTAAAAAAAAAAAAAGGTAAGTATGTACGGTTAACAGATGCGTTAATTACCTCAGTGGGGGAACCCTTTCACAACGTATACATGTCAAATCATGATATTATACTTTAAACATCTTACAGGTTTGTCAATTTTATGTCAATAACACTGAAAAAAATCCCCATTATCTCCTGGAGTTACAAGAAATAAAGGTTAGTAAACCCTGGGATTAAAAGAGTTATGAACAGCATATGTAACTGCTCACAGTTTGATAAGCCTTCACTCTAAAATACGACCCCCTACCAACCAGTGTGAAATAGGGTCTCCCGGGAGAAAGATTCTGGGACCCAGAGGAACACAGCAACATTGACCCCTAGGTGACCATGGCTGAGCACAGAAGCCAAAGTGAGCTGGCTTATAATGCCAGAAAATATAGATGATGGTAGGGATAGGGCTCCCCACAAGAGAAATGCGGCACATTCTGGACTACTTTGGACTATGGTTGCATTCTCTGTAAAGTGGGAATTACAATACCTGGTTTACTGATTGACCATCCATATTTAGGCACCTTCATTCCCCAACTATTTTAGGTACATGCTGACTCACTTCTTTGGCCATTCATAATCTCATCATCCATAAAATGGGGATAAGGCCCCATTGGCTAGGTTGTCAAGGGGAGTAAATAGAAAACTATGTTATAAACCACGTAGTCCAATGCCAACATAAAGTGTATGTTTAACGGGTTTCCTCTCTCTTTCTTTCTTGGATGATCAGAAGTGTTGAGTGGTCATCTGAAAGCAAGATTGTGAAGGCTGGTAAAAGGGGCTGTGTCTGGTCAATGCCCTGGATCCAACAAAAGACCAGGAGGGCATCTCAGAGTGCACCCCCTTTACATGCTGCATGCACCATCTCCCCCCTCAACCCAGGTAGAGGGGAACTGGGGCGAGGTCAGTAGATAAAGGAGCAGCAGAGAGCAGAAGGCCATAGAATGTTCCAGGACTAGAGGAATATGGGACCAACATTCTTGAAACTCCTCTTGGCCCCAGAACTGTTGCCTCCTATGAGGGCCCAGGCAACACAACCTGTGCCAAGCAGGCACTGGAACCAAAGAAGTTACCAATATGATACAGGACTTGATACCTTTAGAAAAAGACAAGGCCTGTTCAAGTTTTCACTCGTTCAGCAGTCTCATACTGAGACTGCTGAAACACATACACACAGACACACAGACACACACTTCACTTTGGTGAGTGGCTCAGTTACTTGGTACAGAACAAAAGAATCACGGAGGCGTTAAGTTCAAGGTACTGTTCTAGTCTTGCAGAATTGGGTGCAGGGAGAAGGTCAGGGGTAATGAGGCATCCTAACACACAATCCTTGCCCAACGAGCTTAGTCTCGTGAGGAGGGTGAGACAAAGGACATGAGGAAAAACAAAAACAAACAAAAAAACTCCAGACTGGAAAATCTGACCTGAGGGGAACATTCAGAAACTGAATCATTGCAGATATGTGGGTTTTCCAAAGTGCTCAGTACTGTGTAAATTTTGGTCATGACCCATTAAACCCTCTCACCAAGCTACAAGTTTTGACCATGTTCCTGAGCCTTCAATTATTCGTCTCTACAACTGGAGGTTTTTCCTAGAAATAAACAACCAATGTGGTTTTACAGTAACTAGCTTTTGGGTTGTAACTAAGGTCTCTTCTAGACAATTCAGGAGCACTTTTTGAGTACTAGCTCATACTGGCTTGTACCAGTCTGAGGCTTGTAGAAGACACAAATTAAGGAGCAGCCCCAATCTTTCCCTGCAAGAAGCTTACATTCAGTGGTGTCCTGAGTCCCCTTTTACCTGCTGTGAGAACTATTTGCTAAATTATTAGACACTTTGTGAGCTGGTTGTTAAATAGAGGTATAGTTGCTTGAATAATGGCCCTCCAAAAGATATCATGTCCTACTTCCTGGAGCCTGTGGATGTTAATTTATATGATAAAAAATAAAACAACTTTGCAGATGTGTTAAGGATCTTGAGATGGGAGGATATCCAGGTGGGCTCTACATGCAATCATATATAAATGCTTATGAGGAGTGCAGAAGGAGATTTGATACACACAGAAGGGGAGAAGGCAACGTGACCACCATGGCAGAAACTGGAGTGATGTGGCCACAAGCCAAGCAATGCCAGCAGCCACCAGAAGCTGGAAGAGGCAAGGATTAGATGACCCCTTAGAGCCCCCAGAGGGAGCGTGGTCCTGCTGACACCTTGACCTCAGCCCAGTGAAACTGATTCTGGACTACTGGCCTCCAAAACTGAGAGAGAATAAATTGTTGTTGATTTAAGCTCCTAAATTTGTGGTAATTTGTTTCAGCAGCCACAGGAAGCTAATACGGGGGGTGGCTTGAAATCAGCCATGATGGAGTATTTATACCACAGAAATTGGCAATGCTACAAATCAGGGCTTTTGGTTTCACAGAGCTGGTGTGCACTCACATTATAACTGGGTGGTTTGGCCTGAGATAAACAACTAGAGAACGTGCTTCATGGCATGACATGGCATGATGTACTATGATGTGATGTCATGTGACATCATACACCAGAAAATGCACTTAACTTGTGAACAGGATCTTCATTCTGATTCTTCCCCAAACAGATTCCATCTGTCCTCACATAGATCTCTTTACTTTTGTTTGTGGTTTCCTTCCTGAAAAATAAGAGCCTCAAAACAAACACATTCACTCTAGAAACATTTACTAAGCACGTACTGTGTACCAGAAGCAGCATTGGAGGTACAAAGATGAGCAAGACACGATGCCTGTCATTGAGGAGGGGCCGCTATTTGTGACATTAGATAGCTAAGTGACCCAAAAAATGCCTGTGTGAGGTAAAGGTCAAAGGTGCCTGCTAAGGTATCCCATCTCCGTGGTGTTCACTCTTTCCGATCCCAGTGCCAAGTCACTGAGATATTTTGTCACCGGGGAGTGGACCTCTCAGTGGGAGATGCTTTCCCAGACTAATCAAAGAGCCTTCTGAAAGGGGATACATTGGAAAGTTTGTTTCTCTGTTGAACACATACCCAAGCTACTATCTCCGAGAAAAACTAAACTGGGTCAGGTACAAAACTGTATCCTAAGTACTGGCAGGTCTCATTTGTCAAACAAGAGGACGCCACCCACGGTGTCGCTTATCACCAGAGATGCCTCTGCTCCATTGATACTATGGTAAGAGCAATGTGCAAACCACGGCTCGGATGGCCACCTGGGTCCCTATTCTCTGCATCTTCCCCCATTACTCCTCATAAATGTCCTTACCCACTCCTCTGCTTAAAGTTTTATGAAGACTTCAGGCAATTTCCTCTGGTGGCATCTGAAGTTAACACCCAGGGGTAGCTAATAGAAAACAATCTAACTTTCTCTAAGACAACACATCTCTGAATCCTTACCCTCCCCTCATCACCCCACCCCAATAAACCCCTTGGACATTCTTTCAAGCTATAGTTTTTAGCAACAGCCAAGAAGAGTGAATATCCCATGACTTGTTTTTTTATGGGAGAGGTACTGTAATTGCTATTACTGGGTGGTTTGCACAAGGTAACAAGTTTACTCCTCCAGGTATGGGACCTATTTGCAGCAAAATCTTATCTATTCATTCATTTAAGAAATGCTTATTGAGGAATTCTATGTGCCAAGGATTGAACTAGGTACTGGAGGTTTAAGACAGGTAAAAAGCAACCCCTGCCTTCAGAAGGAGACTTACACAGAATCAGCAAGGGTCACTGGTATTATGAGATAAAGATATCTGGTATCGTGGGGTCCAAAGGAGGTGGGAGTGAAGTACTCTGGAACAGGGATCCCCAACCACTGGGCCGCGGACCGGTACTGGTCCATGGCCTGTCAGGAACCGGGCCGCACAGCAGGAGGTGAGCAGGGGGGCCAGCGAGCTGTCGGGACCCAGCTCTGAATGTACCAAGAGGTCTGTGCAAAGCCAAGGCTGACAGTACTGAGCAGAGCTAGTACTGGAAGGTACAAAATGGGAAAGCAAAGCTTCCCGAGAGGTGGTTCCCCTCAAGATTTCCCCAAGCAATTCCCTGGTTGTAAAATGATGCTCTTTGGGGTATTTTTGCTATGCAACATATTATGTTGTAATGCAGGATTTAAATTTAGACCACAGTATAGAGTAAAATGGAAACATTTGGTTTTGGTATAGGGGAAGATTTTTTGTAGATAAGAAACTATATTGGGTTATGTGGGAAATAGCTAGAATTAAAATGATCATGGGATATGTAAAATTTAAAGATGCAGATAAAGCTATGCAAAGAAATAGATATAAAGCTTATTGCAGATATTTTAAGAATAGGTTAGGTTTTGCAGTACGGTGTTTTCCAAGATGGCCAACAATAGGAAGAGATACGATCTGGAAGTGGAACGGCAAGCCTGTGAAGGTAGAACATAAAGTACCCGGTGGGACTTGGACTGTTTGGTACTGACCTATAAAGAAAATAGCTTACGTGAAATCACCAAGGTGTGAAAAGCCGAAGAGATTGTGCCTGATTTTGTCAACAGGAGCTGTGATCGGAATATGCTCCACCGCAGGAGACTGTGTGAGGGAAACATTAATGAGATCATTGTGTGAACCACTTATGTAAACGGATGTTTTTTGTTAAAGTGGTTAATGTGTTATTGTTTGTGTAAGATTTTTGGCTCAAAAACAGAAAGGTTGTGAAAGATTAAAAAGATGTTATGAAAATAAGAATAAGGAACTGTAGAACTATAAATGCTGCAGCTTTTTGCTAATAAAATGTCAGATCCTTGCACCCAAGAAGAGGTGTCTTGAGTTCTGTCCTCGCCGACGCCGTCCTCCCCTCTGGCAATCCTGTACCGCTGGGGCTGGTCCTCGGCAGCGAGCGAAGCTTCGTCTGCCGCACCCCGTGGCTCACATCACTTCCCGTCGCTCGCGTTAATGCCTGACCATCCCCCCCGCTTCCCCGAATCCCCGTCCATGGAAAAAGTATCTTCTACGAAACCAGTCCCTGGTGCCAAAAAGGTTGGGGACCGCTGCTCTGGAGGACCAGGAACGGCTCCATAAATGATCAGGTGTATAGATTCTGGGAAGATGGAAACACTGATGGTATTGCTTTTGAATCTCCCCAAATTCCTCATAAAAGGAGACAGACTAGAATAACCAAACCCAAAACCCACAGACAAAATTACAACAAAACCCAAAAGAAGATGATGGGGACAAACAACTGGCAGCATCAGAAACATTACTGGGAACAGGACGTAAACCCCGTCAATGAGAAGCTTACACTTAGAGAGACAGACAACTGAGGACACGTTCCATGCAACCTAAAGCGTTAAGTGCTATCGCCAGGGGAGAGGCCAAAGATGATCACACAAGTTCACTCTTAACTGCGTGGAAGTTTGTGATGTGCCGGCCTGAGCCATTCTGGCTTCCAATGTTCCTTAGGATGCCATCAACAAATGACACTGAGAAACACGCACAGTCACGTTCATGCTCTCCAGTGGCAGCCCAGAGGGCAAAGGTCTCTGTGATTCATGGGAGATCAGGTGGGGAATGAGACAATGCAGGGGAAGAAGAAAGCAGCCCAGCTGTCATCTACGGACTGGACATCCTTTATCAAATGTTTTTAACCTCTTTAAGCCTTAACTGCTCATTAAAAATGGAGGCAGATATAATAGGTACCTCACAGGGCTATTGTAAGGATTGAATGACAGTTCATTTAAATACTGATGTATCTTCATAAAAGCAACAGAAGTCACTGAATATTAGTTGACAAGGTTAAAATAAAGACATCTTCACAGATATTGAAGAAAAGTATAGGTAACTCTTCCCTAAAAGGTTAGAAAATTAATGTACACCCATGATTAGTAAATAATTAGCCTCTGTTTTTAACCCATGTAAATCACAATTTTCAAATCATTCCATTAGGATAACAGGAATGCTTCTGAACTCTATTAACCTGTATTTTTTTCCAGTAATGTAGAATTATTTTTATTCAGAAATACTTTCATATTCACTAACTGTTAATTAAAAGTTTAAAAATTCAAAAGGGTTACAACAAATTACATGTCTTAGAAGCTACGTCAAACATGCGAGTTTTAAGAGTGACATTCGTACAGTGTAATTTAGCCCCCATAAGTAAGTTTCTTATAATCAAATTATTACAATAGGAACACAAACATACCATATATTACTCTTTATATTTTTGTTTTACTGTATGTTCTTGTCAATGGGACACTTCAACATGTTTAAACCTGACAGAAAAGCATTTTTTAAAAAAACATACCATGGAAGAAAAAAAAGCATGAGCAACACTCCTGTCCTCTACATGGTGTGGAGATGGGAAATATTACAATAAAAAACTCTTATTCCATTCTCCTGGGGAGCTCTTCCTGAATATTTGCACTTGGGTCTATTGTTCTTTAAACAATTTTAGATTCAAAATCAATTCTTTGTTCCCAAGTGAGAAACATGCTCACTTTCAATATTCATTTTCATTAATATCGTCTGAATTTTCCTCTTAAGTGGTTGGTTTCTGGGTCAGAGTTCGGCAGATACACACACTGTATAAAGGAAATCCTGCCTTACAGCTAACGACACACAGTTATCGGTGACAATGATGAGTTAAACTGCTTTAGGAGTTAACATGGGAATCAGAACTATCCCTAGGATATTGTAATTTGGGGAAATAATCCTTGATTTGACATTTCGGAAGCTCTACGTTTTGGAGAGGCAGCCTCAAGAAGGAAGAAAGAGATGGCTGCTCAGCTAAATGGACCAATTCATCCTTCCTTACCTCTTCAGCTCCCACTGTGACAGGCGATGCCAGCCTGGCCTGGTCCTGCCCACTGGGATGGGCCTGAATGTGATTAATCTGTATTTTGATCTAGGATCATACAGTGGATTATGAAAGAATTTATTTAGGCTATTTGTGAGTTTAATAGATTTTAATTAATAAAACTGAATGGTTTTTAGCATGTTAAAAAAAAAAAGTGGTCGGGCTTCGGTCGGAGCGCAGGGAGAGGACTGGCGGTGTGAACACAGCCTGAAGGGGTTAGTGCACCACGGTTAGGCGGGAGGGAGTCCGGGAAAAAGTCTGGACCTGCCGAACAGGCAAGAGATTTTTTCTTCCCTCTTTGTTTCCTGGTGCGCGAGGAGAGGGGATTAAGAGTGCTGCTTAAACGAGCTCCAGAGATGGGCGCGAGCCGTGGCTAAAAGCGCGGACCCCAGAGACAGGCATGAGACGCTAAGGCTGCTGCTGCCGCCACCAAGAAGCCTGTGTGCAAGCACAGGTCGCTATCCACACCTCCCTTCCGGAGGTGCAGCCCGCCACTGCCAGAGTCCTGGGATCCAGGGTCAACTCCCCCGGAAGAACGCACGGCGCACCTCAGGCTGGTGCAATGTCACGCTGGCATCTGCCGCCGCAGGCTCACTGCGCACTCTGTACCCCTCCCGCCCCGCGGCGGGAGTGAGCCAGAGCCCCCGAAGCGGCTGCTCCTTTAACCCCGTAGAGGCGGGGCCAAATCCAAAGCTGAAACCCGGGAGCTGTGAGAACAAAGAAGAGAAAGGGAAATCCCTCCCATCAGCCTCAGGAGCAGCAGATTAAATCTCCACAATCAACTTGATGTACCCTGCATCTGTGGAATACCTGAATAGACAACGAATCATCCCAAATTGAGGAGGTGGACTTTGAGAGAAAGATTTATTATTTTTTCCCCTTTTCCTCTTTTTGTGAGTGTGTATGTGTATGCTTCTGTGTGAGATTTTGTCTGTATAGCTTTGCTTTCACCATTTGTCCTAGGGTTCTTCCATCCGTTTTGTTGTTTTTACTTTAAAAAATTTTTTCTTAATAATTATTGTTTTTATTATAATAACTTTATTTTATTTTACCTTACTTTATTTTATTTTATCTTCTTTCTTTCTTTCTTTCTTTCTTTCTTTCTTTCTTTCTTTCTTTCTTTCTTTCTTTCCACTTTTTCTCCCTTTTATTCTGAGCCATGTGGATAAAAGGCTCTTGGTGCTGCAGCCAGGAGTCAGTGCTGTGCCTCTGAGGTGGGAGAGCCAACTACAGGACACTGGTCCAAAAGAGACCTCCGAGCTCCACGTAATATGAAACGGCAAAAATCTCCCAGAGATCTCCATCTCAACACCAGCACCCAGCTTCACTCAACGACCAGGAAGCTACAGTGCTGGACACCCTATGCCAAACAACTAGCAAGACAGGAACACAACCCCACCCATTAGCAGAGAGGCTGCCTAAAATCATAATAAGTCCACAGACACCCCGAAACACAACACCAGACGTGGATCTGCCTACCAGAAAGACAAGATCCAGCCTCATTCACCAGAACACAGGCACTAGTCCCCTCCAACAGGAAGCCTACACAACCCACTGAATCAACCTTAGCCACTGGGGACAGACACCAAAAACAATGGGAACTACGAACCTACAGCCTGCAAAAAGGAGACACCAAACACAGTAAGATAAGCAAAATGAGAAGACAGAACAACACACAGCAGATGAAGGAGCAAGATAAAAACCCACCAGACCTAACAAATGAAGAGGAAATAGGCAGTCTACCTGAAAAAGAATTCAGAATAATGATAGTAAAGATGATCCAAAATCTTGGAAATAGAATAGACAAAATGCAAGAAACATTTAACAAGGACCTAGAAGAACTAAAGATGAAACAAGCAATGATGAACAACACAATAAATGAAATTAAAAATACTCTAGAAGGGATCAATAGCAGAATAACTGAGGCAGAAGAACGGATAAGTGACCTGGAAGATAGAATAGTGGAAATAACTACTGCAGAGCAGAATAAAGAAAAAAGAATGAAAAGAACTGATGACAGTCTCAGAGACCCCTGGAACAACATTAAACGCACCAACATTCGAATTATAGGGGTTCCAGAAGAAGAAGAGAAAAAGAAAGGGACTGACAAAATATTTGAAGAGATTATAGTTGAAAACTTCCCTAATATGGGAAAGGAAATAGTTAATCAAGTCCAGGAAGCACAGAGAGTCCCAAACAGGAAAAATCCAAGGAGAAACATGCCAAGACACATATTAATCAAACTGTCAAAAATTAAATACGAAGAAAACATATTAAAAGCAGCAAGGGAAAAACAACAAATAACACAAAAGGGAATCCCCATAAGGTTAACAGCTGATCCTTCAGCAGAAACTCTGCAAGCCAGAAGGGACTGGCAGGACATATTTAAAGTGATGAAGGAGAAAA
This sequence comes from Delphinus delphis, assembly GCF_949987515.2. Taxonomy (NCBI): domain Eukaryota; kingdom Metazoa; phylum Chordata; class Mammalia; order Artiodactyla; family Delphinidae; genus Delphinus; species Delphinus delphis. The sequence continues at coordinate 145,124,560 of NC_082685.1, read as the reverse complement.
ACATGCAACCAAGATTACTCTACCCAGCAAGGATCTCATTCAGATTTGGTGGATAAATTAAAATCTTTTACAGACAAGCAAAAGCTGAGAGAGTTCAGCACCACCAAATCAGCTTTACAACAACTGCTAAAAGAACTTCTCTAGGCAAGAAACACAAGAGAAGGAAAAGACCTACAATAATGAACCCAAAACAATTAAGAAAATGGGAATAGGAACATACATATCGATAACTACCTTAAATGTAAATGGATTAAATGCTCCCACCAAAAGGCACAGACTGGCTGAATGGATACAAAAACAAGACCCATATATATGCTGTCTACAAGAGACCCACTTCAGACCTAGGGACACATACAGACTGAAAGGGAGGGGATGGAAAAAGATATTCCATGCAAATGGAAACCAAAAGAAAGCTGGAGTAGCAATTCTCATATCAGACAAAATAGACTTTAAAATTAAGACTATAAGAAGAGAAAAGAAGGACACTACATAACAATCAAGGGATCGAACCAAGAAGAAGATATAACAATTGTAAATATTTATTCACCCAACATAGGAGCACCTCAATACATAAGGCAAATACTAACAGCCATAAAAGGGGAAATCGACAGTAACACATTCATAGTAGGGGACTTTAATGCCCCACTTTCACCAATGGACAGATCATCCAAAATGAAAATAAATAAGGAAACACAACATTTTAATTATACATTAAACAAGATGGATTTAATCGATATTTATAGGACGTTCCATCCTAAAACAAGACAATACAAATTCTTCTCAAGTGCTCATGGAACATTCTCCAGGATAGATCATATCTTGGGTCACAAATCAAGCCTTGGTAAATTTAAGAAAATTGAAATTGTATCAAGTATCTTTTCTGACCACAGCGCTATGAGACTAGATATCAATTACAGGAAAAGATTTGTAAAAAATACAAACACATGGAGGCTAAACAATACACTACTTAATAACAAAGTGATCACTAAAGAAATCAAAGAGGAAATCAGAAATATCTAGAAACAAATGACAATAGAGACACGACGACCCAAAACCTATGGGATGCAGCAAAAGCAGTTCTAAGAGGGAAGTTTATACCAATACAATCCTACCTTAAGAAACAGGAAACATCTCGAATAAACAACCTAACCATGCACCTAAAGCAATTAGAGAAAGAAGAACAAAGAAACCCCTAAGTTAGCAGAAGGAAAGAAATCATAAAGATCAAACCAGAAATAAATGAAAAAGAACAGAAGGAAATGATAGCAAAGCTCAATAAAACTAAAAGCTTGTTCTTTGAGAAGATAAACAAAATTGATAAACCATTAGCCAGACTCATCAAGAAAAAAAGGGAGAAGACTCAAATCAATAGAATTAGAAATGAAAAAGGAGGAGTAATAACTGACACTGCACAAATATAAAAGAGCATGAGAGATTACTACAAACAACTATATGCCAATAAAATGGACAACCTGGAAGAAATGGACAAATTCTTAGAAATGCACAACCTGCCAAGACTGAATCAGGAAGAAATAGAAAATATGAACAGACCAATCACAAGCACTGAAATTGAAACTGATTTAAAATCTTCCAACAAACAAAAGCCCAGGACCAGATGGCTTCACAGGCAAATTCTATCAAATATTTAGAGAAGGGCTAATACCTATCCTTCTCAAACTCTTCCAAAATATAGCAGAGGAAGGAACACTCCCAAACTCATTCTACAGGGCACCATCACCTTGATACGAAAACAAGACAAGGATGTCACAAAGAAAGAAAACTACAGGCCAATATCACTGATCAACATAGATGCAAAAAACCTCAACAAAATACCAGCAAACAGAATCCAACAGCACATTAAAAGGATCATACACCATGATCAAGTGGGATTTATTCCAGGAATGCAAGGATTCTTCAATATATGCAAATCAATCAATGTGATACACCATATTAACAAATTGAAGGAGAAAAACCATATGGTCATCTCAATAGATGCAGAGTAAGCTTTCGACAAAATTCAACACCCATTTATGATAAAAACCCTCCAGAAAGTAGGCATAGAGGGAACTTTCCTCAACATAATAAAGGACATATATGACAAACCCACAGGCAACATCGTCCTCAATGGTGAAAAACTGAAAGCATTTCCACTAAGATCAGGAAGAAGACAAGGCTGCCCACTCTCACCACTCTTATTCAACAGTTTTGGAAGTTTTAGCCACAGCAATCAGAGAAGAAATGCAAATAAAAGGAATCCAAATCAGAAAAGAAGAAGTAAAGCTGTCACTGTTTGCAGAAGACATGATACTATACATAGAGAATCCTAAAGATGCTACCAGAAAACTACTAGAGCTAATCAATGAATTCGGTAAAGTAGCAGGATACAAAATTAATGCACAGAAATTTCTCACATTCCTGTACACTAATGATGAAAAATCTGAAAGTGAAATCAAGAAAACACTCCCGTTTACCAGTGCAACAAAAAGAATAAAATATCTAGGAATAAACCTACCTAAGGAGACAAAAGACCTGTATGCAGAAAATTATAAGACACTGATGAAAGAAATTAAAGATGATAGAAATAGATGGAGACATATACCATGTTCTTGGATTGGAACAATAAACATTGTGAAAATAACTCTACTACCCAAAGCAATCTAAAGATTCAATGCAATCCCTATCAAACTACCAATGGCATTTTTCACAGAACTAGAACAAAAAATTTCACAATTTGTATAGAAACACCAAAGACCCCGAATAGCCAAAGCAATCTTGAGAACGAAAAACGGAGCTGGAGGAATCAGGTCCCTGACTTCAGACTATACTACAAAGCTACAGTAATCAAGACAGTAAGGTACTGGCACAAAAACAGAAATATAGATCAATGGAACAGGATAGAAAGCCCAGAGATAAACCCATGCACATATGGCCACCTTATCTTTGATAAAGGAGGCAGGAATGTACAGTGGAGAAAGGACAGCCTCTTCAATAAACGGTGCTGGGAAAACTGGACGGGTACATGTAAAAGTATGAGATTAGATCACTCCCTAACACCATACACAAAAATAAGCTCAAAATGGATTAAAGACCTAAATGTAAGGCCAGAAACTATCAAACTCTTAGAGGAAAACATAGGCAGAACACTCTATGACATAAGTCACAGCAAGATCCTTTTGACCCACCTCCTACAGAAATGGAAATAAAAACAAAAATAAACAAATGGGACTTAATGAAACTTCAAAGCTTTTGCACAGCAAAGGAAACCATAAACAAGACCAAAAGACAACCCTCAGGATGGGAGAAAATATTTGCAAATGAAGCCACTGACAAAGGATTAATCTCCAAAATTTACAAGTAGCTCATGCAGCTCAATTAGAAAATAACAAAGAACCCAATCCAAAAAATGGGCAGAACACCTAAATAGACATTTCTCCAAAGAAGATATACAGTTTGCCAACAAACACATGAAAGAATGCTCAACATCATTAATCATTAGGAAAATGCAAATCAACATCATTAATCATTAGGGAAATGCATTAGGGAATACATTAGGGAATGCATTAGGGAATGCATTAGGGAATGCATTAGGGAAATGCAAATCAACATCATTAATCATTAGGGAAATGCAAATCAAAACTGCCATGAGATATCAGATACCAGTCAGAATGGCCATCAAAAAATCTACAAACAATAAATGCTGGAGAGGGTGTGGAGAAAAGGGAACACTCTTGCACTGGTGGTGGGAATGTGAATTGGTACAGCCACTATGGAGAACAGTATGGAGGTTCCTTAAAAAACTACAAATAGAATTACCATATGATCCAGCAATCGCACTACTGGGCATATACCCTGAGAAAACCATAATTCAAAGAGTCATGTACCAAAATGTTTATTGCAGCTCTATTTACAATAGCCAGGAGATGGAAACAACCTAAGTGTCCATCATCGGATGAATGGTTAAAGAAGATGTGGCACATATATACAATGGAATATTACTCAGCCATAAAAAGAAACGAAATTGAGCTATTTGTAATAAGGTGGATCACCCAGAGTCTGTCATACAGAGTGAAGTAAGTCAGAAAGAGAAAGACAAATACCGTATGCTAACACATATATATGGAATTTAAGAAAAAAAAATGTCATGCAGAATCTAGGGGTAAGACAGGAATAAGGACACAGACCTACTAGAGAATGGACTTGAGGATATGGGGAGGGGGAAGGGTAAGCTGTGACAACGTGAGAGAGTGGAATGGACATATATACACTACCAAACGTAAGGTAGCTAGCTAGTGGGAAGCAGCCGCATAGCACAGGGAGATCAGCTCAGTGCTTTGTGTCCGCCTGGAGGGGTGGGAGGGAAGGAGAACCATGAAGGAAGAGATATGGGAACATATGTATATGTATAACTGATTCACTTTGTTATAAAGCAGAAACTAACACACCATTGTAAAGCAATTATACTCCAATAAAGATGTAAAAAAAAAAAAAAGTGGGTGGAAGTCTTTGCACAGTAAAAACTGCTCCCAAATGCCCTTTCACTCATAGCCCGCAGCAGATTAGGTTATTGAACATATCCTCTCCCTCTTCCTCCATCTCCAAGCAAGGAGACACCTCTCTGCTCTTAGACTTTGGGCTTGTCCACATGACTTATTTTGGTTAAAGTGTTGTAACCAGACGTAGTGCAACCAAATTCGTGAACTAAGCTTGCACAGTGGCGCTCATGCCACTTCTTCACCTCTGCCACTGCCCTGGAAAGAGCTTCTCCCAACAGCTGCTGCCCCCCAGCCTGGCCCCAGAAGCCTCATACATGGAGCAGACCTGAGCTCACCCTGTATGGGAGCCATGCCCAGCACACTCCCAGCCGACCTGCAGATGTATAGGCAACAATAAAGGATTGCTGTCTTACAACAATCAAGTTTTCACCTTCCTGCTCAGACTGACAGGTCCTAGGAAATTGACAGCACTCTAGAAACCATCTTGAGAAAATGTTTGCAATGCAATTCATAAGTGAAAAGAATGTTTTGGCCAAAGGAGGAACTGATCTAAGGCAGCGGGTGGGGAGGTAGTGGTATCAGAATCACTTGGAAATTTCACATTACACATACCTGACCTGCTCAACATCCCCACTCCCCGCAACCCTGTGAGCCTGACCTCACTCCTGTGAATAAGGAAGGAAGTGGACAGAACACTGCATTCTGATAAGTCCTATTAAGAACACACAATAGAGAAATATTCGTAAGTCAATGGGAATCAGCACAGCCAAGATGAAGCTCCTATTCTTCACAGGGTACTTTGTCCCCTCAACCACACAAACAAAACTAGGACCAGTGTATTCACAAGAGCAAGTGTTATAAAAAAAAAAAAACACTTGTGAGATTAGGGTCTTGTTAATTAGCATAATAAGCATTAGAAATGCAATCTCCCTGAAGAAATGAAAGAGGCTGAAAATGTATAAACTGCTAAGATAGTTGAGCAACGCTCTCTGTTCTTACATGAACAAAGTATAAGAATTCAGCACAACCAGAAACATGGACAGGGCACGTAGGGCTTAATCTTCAATCAGACTCACAACCACTGATGGGATTAGGAGGATGACTGACTGCACAACATCCTGCCTTGTAATGTGGCCACATCTGCCTGGAATGAGTGGTTTCATATAGAGAGGGGGCAGAGCACCTAAGAGGAGACAGAGCTTACAGAACAGATCTGTGCACTGTTTTGTGCCTGCCTTGTTAATTAATGTTTGTCTAATAAATGTCTGCATGTGTGACAGAAAAAAGAAGTTATGATGTCTATGCTATACAAGAAAAAAAAGCCTTTTCTAATTTGGAAAAACATGGCTTTGTAAAGAATGTAAATTATAGAACACTTAAAAATAAACTAAATATAATTATGTTTAATTAGAGTCTACTGCAGTCTAAGGAGTAAATAAGTACAAATGTCTAAAATTAGATGTGTTTCTTTTATAATTCTAAATAAGATGATGAAACATTAAAAGAATTTGTGCTTTAAAGTCATACAAATCCTGGTTCTTCCATCGACGAGCTACAGATCTGCTGTGAACTTCAGCTTTCTCATTTGTAATACTCCTATATCTTAAAGGAGCGCTGTATTAAATGGGATACTGCATTATAATAATTACAGAGTACCAACTAAGAGTGCTTAGAGTAGAAGGTCTCGAGCATAGGAAGAAGCACTGTGCATTTTCAAAAGGTATTAGTTCCCTCTCTCCCCTCGCCCCCAATATATAGAAGTCACTAATGAATCTAGAAATGTACAGTGGACACTACATATCTGCGGTTTCCACGTCATCCGCTGATTCAATCAACCACAGATAGAAATTCGCTGAATTCTCAGATGCGGAACATGTGGATACCAAGGGCCTACCGTACCAAGCCATTTTGTATAAGGAACTTAGGCATCCAAGATTTTGGAATCCCCCGTGGATACCGAGGGACGACTGTATTCAGTATATACACAAAGATATAGTTAATGGAAGCACCGTCTCTTAAGGATGTAAAGACCACTTATGATGGCAGCCTAGCTAAGTCCTTTCTCAGTACTGGTCTATGGAATGAAATGATGCTGGTCAGTTACAGCTGCAGGTGGTTGTAACCTTTCAATATCCTTACATGGAAAAGTAAAAACATCAACAATCTCATGCCGACCTTTTACTGTTTAAAAACTATTCACTGAAATCCGAGTCGAGGAATCCCAGGTCTAGTCAAGTGATAGAGTTGGTGATAAAACTCCCAGTCTCCATGCTTCCTGCCAAGAGTACATTTCAGGCTCTGTCTGAGCTTTTATGATGGGAAAAAAACACATAACTGAGGCAAAAACCCAGAGGAACTTATCACCTTGTGACCATTTTTAAAGAAACAATGGTTTTTAGTGTAGAATCTAGGTTCTAAATCCTCTAAATGTGCTAGTTACTATAGAACTTAGGGAAGAAATTTTATGCTTTAAAAAAAATGAATATTCTCATGTTACAGATTTCCAATGTATCCTATTTATTTGGATCATACTCCTAGTACCACCTGGGTGACCCTGAGCAAGTTAAATCTCTATGTGACTCAGTGCTTCCCTTCCTGCCGTGGGAGCTGACAGGCTTTGTGACTGGGCCATACTGTGGAAAGAATGCTGCCTGCAGTCTGGTAACCTGGGCTCAGGTCCCAGCCCCACCCCTGAACTTTAGCTATGTCACTCAAAATGATGTGACTTTGGTGACTGCTCAATTCCTCTGAGACTCAAGTCTCAGTGAAAGAAGATGCTGATGGAGAGTGTGCCTAATATGTTTTCCTCCACAAATATTGCATAAGAATAAATTGGTTAAAAATAGCTACATGCTAATTTTAGTCTATTCAATCTGGATAAACATTGCTTATGATGGCTCTCTTTGAATTCCATACAATTTTCTATGTGCCGATGCCCTGTTATGTATTTATTGATCTTTCACTGAATATAAGTAATTCACTGCCCATTTTTGAAGTGGTTCCATATTCCACTTGAATGAATTACTTATGGCATCATTTTTATGACTGCATTAGATTTAAATTCAAAGAACCAAAAAACAAGCCAACTGATGATGATAATTAAATCAACAACACAATACCAGATTTTTATTTAATGTTTACTATGTGCCAGGCTTTGTAATAAGAATTTTACACCTACCATCTCATTTCATCCTCACAGGTACCCAACGATAAAGGTTCTACCATCATCCCCATTTTATAGATAAGGAAAGCAAGGATTACAGAAGAGTTAAGTCATTTGATGAGGGTCACACAGCTAGTAAGTGATGCAGCTAAAAGCTGAAGTGAAGTGTGTCTGATCCTAGAGCCACGCTATTGTCTTTCTTTGTTTTACTTTGGGATTTTAGTTGTTTTCTAACGAAGAAACAGATGAAATTTCCACCGGTAAGTCACTTCCTTCTTCTGAACTTTAGTTTTCTTACCTGTAAAATGACTATGTCAGGCAGAGGGAGATAAAAAGCAGCAAGGACAAAGACCCAAAAGGCAGAAGGGAATGTGGAACTCTGGAGGAGATAAAAGTCCAGCATTGTTGAAACAGAAAGAGAAAAGAGAAAAATGATTGGAGACACAAAGGAGCCAGAGGGAAAAGAGCTGTATAAGCTGTGGGAAAGGGTTCTGAGGTCATGGAAAGACACTAATGGGTTTTAAACAGGGAACGACATGAGCAGATATACATTCTCAAAATACACAGAGGCAGTAAGTGGAAAATGAATTCCAGGGGTTAGAGAGCAGGCAGGAAGCAATCTGAAATCTGCAGTCATGGTGTGGTGGACAGCACTGAGAAGATGGTAACAGGATGGATGACCCTGACAGTGAAGAGAAATGTAAAAGGTAGAATCAACAGGATGTAATGAGGCATCAGCTGTGGGAGATAACAAAGAGGAGGATGTGCAGGATTCTGGCTTGTGCCACTGGGTGATATTGGTGTCATTTACTGAAACAGCAACACTGACAGAGAAAGGGTTGGAAAGGACAATGAATTCAGCCTTGGACAAATAGAGTTTGTAGGACGTCTATGGAGATTATCAGTAAGCAAGCACTTGGAGCTCCAAACAAAGATCTGGGGCAAAAAAACAGAAATTCACAAGTTATTTCATATAGGTAGAAATGGGGGAAGATGAGATAGAGAGCATGGCATAAAAAAATGAAATGAAAGATATGGAACTAAGCTCTGAGGAAGATGAAAGCCAGTGGGGGGGGGGGTAATGTGCGGGGTCGGGGAGGGGTATGAAGTGAACTGACTACTAAGAAGCAATTTAAGAAAGTGTGAAATTCTTAGAAAACCAAGGGAGAGTCTTGAGGGGAGAGGCACAGCTGACAGCATCAAATGCTATTGAGAGTTCAAGCAAGTTAAGCCCTGAAGTGCATCCATTGAACCCAACAGTCTGGGAGGCACTGGTGACCTTGACAAAAGCAGTTTTGATAAAAGGGGCAGATGTGGAAGGCAGAGGGCATTTGGTTGATGAAGGGTTGGAGTGGGAAGGGGGTAGCAGACATCTCTGTTTACATGGGAAGTTTTACTACAAAAGAGAGAAAAGAGGTGAGGTGGGAAAAATCTTTTTCCTCTGTTGATTAGGGCATGCTGAAATGTCCAGGGACAATGGGATGGGGATGGAGCTAGTAGTAGAGACAGCAACATGGAGTGCAGGATGGAGAGGTGATAACTGATTCTGCAAAGTACCCAAGGGAGTGAGGATGATAGGATCCAGAGCTTAGGAAGAGGGCAAGCATGAACTTTAGATAGGAGGAAGGACTCCTCTTCTGATGTAACCGGAGGAATTAGACAAACGTACATCTTTACATACACTAGTGAGACTTTCTGCAATGGCTGTGGGGAGCCACCAAAAAGCAGAGCCTGGGAGAAGCTATTTCCATTTGCAAAGATGCTTCAAACACAGGGGACTCTCTGTCAACAGTGGTTCTCAAAGTTGGCTTAGCTGTGGACCACCTGGGAAGCTTTTAAAACGCCTGACCTCAGGTTACATGCCACACCAAAACAAAATCAGTATCTCTGAAGTGGGACACAAGCATCAGTAATTAGGAAACAACAACCACCCAAGAGATTCTAATATGGAGTCGAATTTGAGAACCAGTCACCTAGAGATAGTATGTGATTTAACATTTACCATTAAGAGTGAATTATATATGTTTAGAACCAAAAAGAGCTTTAGAGAGCCTTCAGTTTTATCTTCTTCAAATCAAAGCACAGCAGCCAACTTATAAAGGAAACAGAATAGAAAACGTCTAAGCGCTCTGCCCATAGAAAGGAAAAGCACAATTCTGATTAACATTTTGTTTAATTGCATAGGTTCGTATTTCTTATTGCGGGTCAGGGTCAAACAAGTTTGAAAAACAGTGACTTAAACTCCTTTCACAGATGAGAAAATATTGAGGTTCAGATAGATTAAAAGGTTCCTTTAAAGTCAAACACATACATGCACACACAAAGCACACCCACGAATGATGGCCAATTTCACACTAGAATCTAGTTTTCCTGACAACTACTTCAAGGGCACCTTTGATCCTCTGTTTCCTGTGTGTGTTGGTTTCCCTTCTCAGCAATATGGTACTCTCCCTGAGAGTAAGAATTATGTCTTCAATTCTTTAGGTTTACCCACATAGGCCAATTTCTTTGTTTCCCACATCCTTTTTCTTTCCTGTGGGTTCAATTTCCTTATTGAAGTAATTTTTTTAGCAAGGTACTCTTATTCTTGACTTGAAAATTTGTTTGTTTTGGTCTCATTTTGAATAATTTAGTTTAACGAGTCACAAACTGTAACGAGCATATAAAACACCTGGGGATCTTATGAAACTACTGACTATGATTCAGTCAGTCTGGGGTGGATCCTGCAGTTCTCACTTGCTCCCAGGTGATTCCAGTACTGTTGGTCCTTGGATCACACTTTGGGTAGCAAGGGTTTAGCAGATTCAGAATTCAATGTTAACAGTTATTTCCCCCCAGGGGCTCTGAAGATATTGTACTGTGGTCTGACCTCTACTGTTGCTAATGCGAAATTCTATACCAGTCTAGTATTTGTTTTTAAGAATTGCCTGCTTAAAGGGAAGAACCTCATTCCCTTTGGTGACTTTAAATTTTTTTCTCGTTGTCTTTGGTGAAATGCACTAGCTTTATGTTTATTTGTCCTACTTGAGACTTGGGATGCTTCTTCGATCTGAGCATTGAGTCTCTTGTCAATTCTGGAAAATTATCAAGTCATTGCTTCTTCCCATATGGACTTATGGATCTTACACTACATTCCAGCAGAAGAAGACACAATAAGCACCAAACATAAATAATTAAGATGGTAACTTAAGAGTTGAAATGTGCTATGGGAAAAAGAAAAAGTTGCTATTTGGGTGTGGACAAGTGCAATATCATATTTGATGGTCAGGGAGCATGACACTTTAATGAAGATGTGGAGGATGTCAAGGGGGAGAGTGTTCCAGACAGAAAAGCCAATACAAATCCTCTAGTGGAGGTGGTCTGGGGGTGGGGACCATGTAGGTACTAGCTTGTAGACCACTGTAGGAGGATTTTGGCTTCTACCTAGGATGGGATGAGGAGATATTGCAGGATTTTAAGGAGGAAGTGACATAAGCTGACCTATTTTCAAAGGATCACTATGACTGCCATGAAGGGGAGCTTCTTTTAGAAGCAAGGAGACAAGTTGAAAGTTTTCTTTCAATAATCTTTGTAAGAGATTACATAGAGATGTTAGCATGGGGTGTAACCATGATATTGGCATTGGAATTGGTGAGAAAAAAAATTGAGGTCAGGATGTTCCAACTATCAGCAGTCTTCTTGAAAGGAAGAGTCAACAAATTCCTAATGGCTTGCATGGGGAGAGAGAGAAAGATAAGAGAGGAATGACTCCAAGGTTTTTGGCTTAAGCAACCAAAAGGATGTAGTCATCAACTGAGATGGGGAAAGCTGTGGGTAGAGCAAGTTTAGGGAGTGAGGAGTGGCGAAGTCCAGAGTTCAGTCTTGGATGTGGTAAGTTTGAGATTTCTAGTAGACATCCAGGTGGAGATGTTGAATAATCAATTTGATGAACATGAGTCTGAAGTCTGAGGGAGAGGAATACGGACTGCCGACATTAATTTGGGAGACCTTGGCATATATCAGCCTATGTTTGTGATTGGTGACATCACCAATGAATAGAGACAGAGAGGAATAAAAGTTGGCTAAGGGTTAGTTTTAGAGCACACTTACTTTAAGAAGTCAAGAGGGACCAGCAAATGAAACCAGGAAGGAGTGACCAACCATATGGAAAGAATTTGGTGTCCTGGAAACTATGTGAATACAGTGTGTCAGAAAGGAGAAAGAAATCATTTGTGTCAAATGCTGCTGATTGGTTCACTAAGACTAAAACTGACACGTGACTACTAAATTTATCACAGCGAAGGTCATATGAGAAATGGGTCATTAACTGTCCCATCTACAAAAGGGGAAACTGAAGTTCATGATTTGTAAGCGTTGGAGCCAGTACACAAACCAAAGCTTCTCGGCTCTAAATCTCTCACCCAGTATAATCCTAGATGAGAATTCAAGGTCAAATTTTGTCTTTGATCTGACTTTACAGTCAAACTCCGTTGACAGATGGCTGAAGACTTTGTAGTTTTTAAAATATCGGGGGCCTGTAATTGAGGGAGTACAGAAGAAGTGGAAGACATTTCAATCCTCAAGAAGTTTAAATTTAACTTGCAAACTCAAGTTAAAAGACAGTGATGCACACAAAAATGCTAAGTCATGCAAAGGATTAATCTCCAAAATTTATAAGCAGCTCATGCAGCTCAATAACAAAAAAACAAACAATCCAATCTAAAAATGGGCAGAAGACCTAAATAGACATTTCTCCAAAGAAGATATCCAGATGGCCAACAAACACATAAGAGCGCATAGAGCAGCAGCAAGAAAAAAAATGCTTTAAAATAGGTCTGTAAAAATAAAAATCCACTAATGAAGTCAACATCCCTTAAATAAGATTTGCGTGATGGGTTCCTTTTAGATACCCCTAAAATTTCCACGTCCCTGTAACCAAATATTGAGCATGTTTTAGTCAGGCAATAACTGCTACTTTTCATTTTCTCTCCAGCTTTCAGAATGACGAAAATCAAATGTTCCATTTACAGTAAATTCACTATAGCAAAAAATTTTTTTGGCTTTTTACATACCCTCCCCCCACACATACACTATTTATCTTTTAGGTTTATGCTACTGGTCCTCTTAAGTCGTAAGCTATCTCAAATCTACTTATAAGGAAAGTTGGAGGGAAAGAGTATAAAAATGTAAGTAAAAGAATCTAGAAATTTGGACCTGATTCTTATGTAAATACTACGGAATATCTGAGACCACTAAGAGGTCTGTGGGCACCAGCAAAACAAGGAATAAAGCTGGGAGGCAACCTAGATGTCTATAGACAGAGGAATGGATGAAGAAGATATGATGCATATGTACGGTGGAGTATCACTCAGCCATAGAAAGGAAAGAAACTGTGTCATCTGTGGAGATGTGGATGGACCTACAGACTGTCATACAGAGTGAGGTGAGTCAGAAAGAGAAAAGCAAATATCGTACATTAATGCATATATGAGGAGTCTAGAAAATGGTATAGATGATCTTGTTTGCAAAGCAGAGATAGAAACACAGACGAGGAGAATGGACGTATGGATACTGGGGGGGGGCGGCGATGGATTGGAGGATTGGGACTGACATATACACAGCTGTGTATAAAATAGATAAGTAATGAGGGCCTGCTGTGTAGGGCAGGGAGCTCTACTCGGTGCTCTGTGGTGACCTAAATGGGAAGGAAATCCGAAAAAGAGGGGATATATATACATGTACGTATGTCTGGTTCACTTTGCTGTACAGCAGAAGCTGACACAGCAGTATGAAGCAACTGTATTCCAATTAAAAAAGAAAGTAACATGACAGATGTTGCTTCACAGGGAGCTTCCCCACATAAAAGATATTTAACAGAGGGAGTAGGTGATGTGTGAGATTTTCACACTGAGAAGTCTACCAATATTTAAAATATTAATCTAATTGCCAGTTTCCATCTAATGGAGAAAATGTTTCAATATAACTGCTCGATTGCCATGCAGATTACTGAAATAACTAACCTATAGAAAGCCACAGCTTTTAGCTTCATTTTCATCCACAACACCCTATTTTCTCCTCCTTATAGTAAACAACACAACACAATAGTTTTAACAAGTAACACAATAAAAATACACATTCCAAGTTTTTTTAGCTGTGGACACAAATAAATAATCGTACAAGTTTAGAAGTTAAAATTTATGATAAATGCTTAGCAGTTTAAGAGTTAAGAGACTGGAATTAGGAATATAAAATTACCTTGGTTTTAATAAACCCTCATATTTACTTCAATAGTCTTTATTTCAAAAGTGCAAATATAAAATGTAGCTCTCTGACACAAATGCATCCTAGCACCTATACCCAGAAAGGTCATTTAAAAAAACAATTTTTTAACAGCTTTATTGAGGTATGACTTACATACCATAAAATTCCCCAATTGTAAGTGTACACTTTAGTAATTTTTATTAAATTATGGAGTTATGCAACTATCTCATAAGCCAGTTCTAAAACAATGGAATATCTCTCCATTTATTGAGATTTTCTCTAATTTCTCTTAGCTGTTCTCTATAACTTTTAGTGTTCAGATATATTGCACTGCTTTTGTTAAATGTATTGCTAAGTATCTTATTGTGAATGAAATTGATTTCTTAATTTCATTTTTGGGTTGTTTATTGCTTGTACACAGAAATGTAACTAATAATTGCATAATAAGCTGTATCTTGCAATGTCGTAAAATTCTTTAATCCATAATTAAAGAAAGTTTACTTACCAAAAAAAACAAGGAATATAATATCACAGTCCAGGAACTCTGCTCTGAAATTGAGGGATTTGGTCACTAAAGGATTTGCCCTTCTCTTGCTGCATTTCCAGCCTCTGGACATGGAATCAAGCCAGAACTGTCCTTACTTGACTCCACAGCAGTCTCTGGGGACAACAGTTTAGCTATCTCTTAGCCAGGGTCCGTCATTTTTATGTCCACATACTCACCACCCCCATCCTGCTTCGTAACTAAATTAAGTCCTGGTCACTCCCTCTGCTCCTTGGCCCACCTCTTTGCTGGGCTCTCTCCGATATCTCACCCGCCCTTTAGTTACAGCTGTTTGCCATAGGGGATGATATGGAAACAACATCGGCCTTGGAGTCAACTCCTTGAATACCAGTCTTGGCCCTGCCGCTTTCTAGCACCATGACCTTGTCCTCTAAGCCTCAGTTTCCTCATCTCAACAAACAACAAATTTGGAGCTAATGGCATATGTTCTGCCAACTCGCAGGGTATGCAAAAGCACAGGATGCAAAAGCACTTTAAAAGCAGAATGGTCAAAACTAGAGCTTCCCAAACTTTAAGTTGCTTCAAAATCCCCCAGGGAATTTGTATAAAGGGGAAAGACAAATAATATGCAGAACAAATAAGGAAAATATATAGTTTGTTAGAAGATAAGAAGGACAAAGGTGAAATTCAAAACACGGCAGGGGACTACAAGGGACGGGTATTTTAACTAGGGTGGTCAGAGTAAGATTCATGAGAAGGTGAGATCTGAAAAAAGACTTAAAGAGGTGAAAGCCATGCCGCTTTCTGTGGGGGGAAATGTGATCAGGGAGAAGAAATGGGAAGGGCAAAAGCCCTATGGGGAGGGTGCACAGGCTGTGTTCAAGGAACAGCAAGAAGACCAGAGTGAAACGTAAAAGGATGCAAGGAAAACAGCAAGGAAATGGGGCCACACCCTCCAGACCCCATAAAGCATGTTAAGGACTTGGGCTTTTACTCTGAGTGAGATGGGGGCCACTGAAGGAGAGCCGAGAAGTGACTTGGGTTTTGAGTTGATCATCTGGCTGCAGTTCTGAGAACCAGCATGTAGCAAGGGTCAGAGTGGAAGCTGAGAGACCAGTTAGGAGGCTATAATGGACCAATGTGTCCTGGACCAAAATGGTTCCATTGGAGGAACAGAAAGTGGCTGGAAGCTAGACCTATGCTGAATAGCCAGTAAGATTTACAGATGAATTTCGGGTGTGAGAGGAAGAGAGATTGAAGTCAGAGATGACTCAAAGAATAGGGGAGCCATTAGCTCAGATGGGAAGATTTGAGTAGTGCAGGTTTTGGTAGGAGGATGAGAAGTTCAGTTTTAGACAAGTTACTATCTTTATCTCAAGCAAGCATAGAGAAAAATGCACATATCTTAAATGGACAGCCCAAAGAATTTGTACACAAAGAACATACCAGGGTAGTCACCACCAAGATCAAAAAACAGAGTATTTTTGCTAACACAGAAGTTTTCATCATATCCCTCCTCGTCACCACTCACCCCAAAGGTAACTGTTATTCTGACATCCATCACCATAGATTAGTTTTGCCTGGTTTTGAACTCCATATAAATGAAACCAAAGAATAAGAACTCTTGTGCCTGGCTTTTTTCATTTGATATTAAATTTGTCAGAAGCATCCACATTGTTAAGTATAACAGTGGTTTGTCTTTTTTATTCTTGTATATTATTCCATTGCTTGAAAACATAACAACGTATATATCCACTCATTGTTGATGTATATGAGGTTCGTCTCTAGATTGAGACTATTACTGATACAACTGTTGGGAACATTCTTGTACTATGTACCTTTTGTTGCACATATATATGCATTTCTTTGGGTCCATATCTGTATGTACTTATATGCTGCTTCCTCTCACTTGGAACCCAGCCACCATGCTATGAGGAAGCCCAGGAAGCTGCATAAAAAGACTCATGTGAAGAAGAATTAAGTTCCCTAGACAACAACCCCAGCTGAACTCTCAAGGGACAGCCAGCACCAACCTGCAGGTCATGTGAGTCATCTACAGATCATGCCAAACAAATTCCTAATGTTGTGTATTAATTTAAGTTCCCAGCAGCAGTATTTAAGAGTTTGTATCGTTCTACTTGCTCACCAATGGCTATAAAGTGTGTTTGTTTGTTTGTTCATTTTATCCAACTGATTGATGTGTAGTGGTATCCTGCAATTTTAACTTGTATTTCTCTGATAACAAATGTTATTGAGCACACTTTCATGCCATTGGTAATGCTAATATCCCTTATTCACAAAGTACTTGTTCAAGTCTTTTGCCAATCTTTTAATTAGATTTTTTTCAGTGGATTAAAGATGACAAAATTTGTTGTAACCATCCCACACATAGTGAGAGATGGAATATACTTCTCTATCCCCCTGAATCTGCACAGGGCCATTCAATATTTTGCTCAATAGGATATAGTGGAAGTGATGCAGTGCCAGTTCTGGGCCTACCCTTGGAAAGGGCTGACGGCTACTATGTCCTCTCTCTTGGAACCTAGCCACCATGCTGTGAGGAAGCTCAAGAAGCCATGCAGAAAGACCCACATGGAGGAGAATTAAAGTCTCTGGCAAACAGCCCCCTCTGAATTCCCACGCGACAGCCAGCACCACTTTGCAAGCCTAGGAGTGATCTATTTTGCAGATGGATCTCCCAGCCCCAATCACTTGATGCCACATGGAGCAGAGACGTGTCTCCACTGAATCCTGCCTGAATTGCAAAATTGTGAGTAAATTAAACATTCCTTTTTAAGCCACTAATATTTTAGGTCATTTGTTATGCAGCAGACAATAAGTAAAATGACTTTCTGTCTTTTCCTATTAATTTTTAGGAAATTGTTAATATGCTGTATATAAATCTAATGTATGTATGTTCTGCAAATATCTTCTTCCAGTCTGTGGCTTGCTCTTTCCTTCTCTTCATGATGTCTTTTGATGAACAGAAGTTCGTAATTATAATGAAGTTCAATTTATCAACCTCTTCCTTTATCTCAGTGCTTTCAGTGTTCTATTAAAGGAATCATTCCTTCCCCCAACATTATGAATATATTCTTTTATGTTATCATCAAAAAGTTTTATATGTCATGTTTTCCCTTTCATCTTAAAACCTAAACTTCATCTGGAACTGACATTTCTTATGGTGTGAGACATGGGTTGAGATTCACTTTTTTTCCACGTGGATATCAACTTCACCAGCACCAATTATCAAAAGGGCCATTGTTTTCCTGCACTTCAGTATCACCTGTGTCCTAAACCAAGTAATTGCATATGTGATACTCTACTTCTGGGCTTTCTCTTCTGTTCCATATGGACAAGTTAAATTTAAGTTTTCTATTAAATCATCAAGTAGAGAGGTCAATTAAGCAGTTAGATATATGACTCTGAATTTCAAGGAAGAGGTACACAATGAAGATATAAATTTGGGGATCACACATGCATAGGTTTCTTTAAAGCCATGAAACTGGATAAAATCACCAAGAAAATATAAGAGGGGAGAGGTGAGGTCCAAGGACTGAGCCCTAGGACTCTCCAACATTAAAAGGCTGGGAAAAAGATAAAGAACCAGCAGAATGGAGAAGGAAGTATACAAAAAACAAAGTGAAGGAAGTTCTTCCAGGAGGACAAAATAATCAACTGTGTCAATGATGCTGGTAAGTCAAGAAAATCAGGACTGAGATTTACCATCAGCTTTATCAATGTGGAGACCATTGGGACAGACCAGAGAAACTGATAAGACACTCCTTGAAAGGAGGAGTGATAGAGGCAAATGCCTTGGAAGAGTTCAGGAAAGAATGGGAAATGGGAGACACAGGTGACTTCAGGTTCCTGGAAAATAACTCAGGTAAGCATCATATTGTTTAAGCTATCTGCCTATTGGAGGACGTGCATGTCTTAAAATGACCTTGATTAGTGAAGGCAGGTGAAATGGCAGGGGGGTTAATGCCCTTATTAGAAAAAGAGGAGAAAGGGGAGTTATATCTGTGTGTGCACCAAAGAAAGCATGGTGAGGATGTAACCAGGAGGAGGCCCCTTACTGGGAACCTGACTATGCTGGCACAATCAGCTTGGATTTGTAGCCTCTAGAACTGGGAGAAATAAATGTTTGTTGTTTAAGCTGCCAGGTGTAAGATATGCTGTTGTAGCAGCCTGAACTGCCTGAGATAGCACCTTTATCATTAACTTGGGCACACGGGTCCAAGAGGCCTGTGACCCTGAAATTCACTCCCGTGGCTATCATTCAGGCCCCAGGGAAATGCTTCTCCTGCCTCCTTTCCTTGAAACTAAAGACTACCCATGACCAAATGTGAAGGCCTGAGGTCTGCTGCTGTCAGTGTCAGAAAAACACACTGCCTTACAGTGCAAGGAGGATTCACAGAGCAGGAATGCCAGGAGACAACCTAGGTTAAATCCAACTTGCCAGGCTTCCCTGGTGGCACAGTGCTTAAGAATCCGCCTGCCAATGCAGGGGACATGGGTTTGAGCCCTGGTCCGGGAAGATTCCACATGCTGGGAAGCAACTAAGCCCATGAGCCACAACTACTGAGCCTGCACTCTAGAGCCTGTGAGCCACAACAACTGAACCCACATGTCACAATTACTAAACCCATATGCCACAAGTACTGAAGCCCGCGCACCTAGAGGCCATGCTCCGCAACAAGAGAAGTCACCACAGTGAGAAATACATGCACCACAACAAAGTGTAGGCCCTGCTCACCACAACTACTACACCACACGCAGCAATGAAGACCCAACACAGCCAAAAATAAATAAATAAAATTATTAAAAAAAAAAAAACCTCCAACGTGCCACATACTTGGTGTCTACTATTGTGCAGTTGAACATCACTGGAAAAACATACACAGCAATGTGGCTGACAGGGTCTTGGTGCTCCAGCTGAGTGTCAGGCCTGAGCCTCTGAGGTGGGAGAGCCAAGTTCAGGACATTGGACCACCAGAGACCTCCTGGCCCCAAATAATATCAATTGGCAAGAGCTCTCCCAGAGATCTCCGTCTCAACGCTAAGACCCAGCTCCACTCAATAACCAGCGAGCTCCAGTGCTGGACAGCCCATGCCAAAAACCTTGCAAGTCAGGAACACAACACCACCCATTAGCAGAGAGGCTGCCTAAAATCATACTAAGGTCACAGACATCCCAAAACACACCACTGGACACAGTCCTGCCCACCAGAAAGACAAGATCCAGCCTCATCCACCAGGACACAGGCACCAGTCTCCTCGACCAGGAAGCCTACACAACCCACTGAACCAACCTTACCCACTGGGGCCAGACATGAAAAACAACAGGAACTATGAACCTGCAACCTGCAAAAAGGAGACCCCAAATACAGTAAGTTAAGAAAAATGAGAAGACAGAGAAATATGCAGCAGATAAAGGAGCAAGGTAAAAACCCACCAGATCAAACAAATGAGAGGAAATACGCAGTCTACCTGAAAAAGAATTCAGAGTAATGATAGTAAAGATGATCCAAAATCTTGGAAATAGAATGGAGACAATACAAAAAACGTTTAACAAGGACCTAGAAGAACTAAAGAGAAAACAAACAAGGATGAACAACACAATAAATAAAATTAAAAATTCTCTAGAATGAATCAATAGCAGAATAACTGAGGCAAAAGAACGGATAAGTGACCTGGAAGATAAAATAGTGGAAATAACTACCACAGAGCAGAATAAAGAAAAAAGAATGAAAAGAATTGAGGACAGTCTTGGAGACCTCTGGGACAACATTAAATGCACCAACAGTCAAATTATAGGGGTCCCAGAAGAAGAAGAGAAAAAGAAAGGGACTGAGAAAATATTTGAAGAGATTATAGTTGAAAACTTCCCTAATATGGGAAAGGAAATAGTCAATCAAGTCCAGGAAGCGAAGAGAGTCTCATACAGGATAAATCCAAGGAGAAGCATGCCAAGGTACATATTAATCAAACTATCAAAAAATAAGCACAAAGAAAAAATATTAAAAGCAGCAAGGGAAAGCAACAAATAACATAAAAGGGAATCCCCATAAGGTTAACAGCTGATCTTTCAGCAGAAACTCTGCAAGCCAGAAGGGAGTGGCATGACATATTTAAAGTGATGAAATGGAAAAACCTACAACCAAGATTACTCTACCCAGCAAGGATCTCATTCAGGTTCGACGGAGAAATTAAAACCTTTACAGACAAGCAAAAGCTAAGAGAATTCAGCACCACCAAACTAGCTTTACAACAAATGCTAACGGAACTTCTCTAGGCACGAAACACAAGAGAAGGAAAAGACCTACAAAAACAACCCAAAACAATTAAGAAAATGGTAATGGGAACATATATATTGATAATTACCTTAAATGTAAATGGATTAAATGCTCCAAACAAAAGACAGAGACAGCTGAATGGATATAAAAACCATATGATAACCTCAATAGATGCAGAAAAAGCTTTCGACAAAATTCAACACTGATTTATGATAAAAACTCTCCAGAAAGTAGGCATAGAGGGAACTTACCTCAACATAATAAAGGCCATATATGAGAAACCCACAGCCAACATTGTCCTCAATGGTGAAGAACTGAAAGCATTTCTACTAAGATCAGGAACAAAACAAGGTTGCCCACTCTCACCACTATTATTCAACATTGTTTTGGAAGTTTTAGCCACAGCAATCAGAGAAGAAAAAGAAATAAAAGGAATCCAAATTGGAAAAGAAGTAAAGCTGTCACTGTTTGCAGATGACATGATACTATACATTGAGAATCCTAAAGATGCTAACAGAAAACTACTAGAGCTAATCAATGAAATTGGTAAAGTAGCAGGATACAAAATTGATGCACAGAAATCTATTGCATTCCTATACACTAATGATGAAAAATATGAAAGAGAAATTAAGGAAACACTCCCACTTACCATTGCAACAAAAAGAATAAAATACCCAGGAATAAACTTACATAAGGAGATAAAAGGCCTGTATGCAGAAAACTATAAGACACTGAAGAAAGAAATTAAAGATGATACAAACAGATGGAGAGACATACCATGTTCTTGGATTGGAAAAATCAACATTGTGAAAATGATTATACTACCCAAAGCAATCTATGCATTCAATGCAATCCCTATCAAACTACCAATGGCATTTTTCACAGAACTAGAACAAAAAATTGCACAATCTGTATGGAAACACAAAAGACCCCAAATAGCCAAAGCAATCTTGAGAAAGAAAAACATAGCTGGAGGAATCAGGCTCCCTGACTTCAGACTGTACTACAAAGCTAGAGTAATCAAGACAGTATGGTACTGGCACAAAAACAGAAACATAGATCAATGGAACAGGATAGGAAGCCCGGAGATAAACCCAAGCACATATGGTCACCTTATCTTTGATAAAGGAGGCAAGAATATACAATGGAGAAAAGACAGCCTCTTCAATAAGTGGTGCTGGGAAAACTGGACAGCTACATGTAAAAGAATGAAATTAGAACACTCCTTAACACCATACACAAAAATAAACTCAAAATGGATTAAAGACCTAAATGTAAGGCCAGACACTATAAAACTTTTAGAGAAAAACATAGGAAGAACACTCTTTGACATAAGTCACAGCAAGATCCTTTTTGACCCACCTCCTAGAGAAATGGAAATAAAAACAAAAATAAACAAATGGGAGCTAATGAAACTTAAAAGTTTTTGCACAGCAAGGAAAACCATAAGCAAGACGAAAAGACAGCCCTCAGAATGGGAAAATATTTGCAAACGAAGCAACTGACAAAGGATTAATTTCCAAAATATACAAGCAGCACATGCAACTCAATATCAAAAAAATAAACAACCCAATCCAAAATTGGGCAGAAGACCTAAACAGACATTTCTCCAAAGAAGATATACAGATTGCCAACAAACACATGAAAGGATGCTCAACATCACTAATCATTAGAGAAATGCAAATCAAAACTACAATGAGGTATCACCTCACACCAGTCAGAATGGCCATCATCAAAAAATCTACAAACAAAAAATGCTGGAGAGGGTGTGGAGAAAAGGGAACCCTCTTGCACTGTTGGTGGGAATGCAAATTGATACAGCCACTATGGAAAACAGTATGGAGGTTCCTTAAAAAACTACAAATAGAACTACCATATGACCCAGCAATCCCACTACTGGGCATATACCCTGAGAAAACCATAATTCAAAAAGAGTCATGTACCACAAATTGAATTATTAAAACATATTGGTCAGACTTCTCCCGAAAACAGCTGCTTAGAGGACAAAAGGAAGGATCCCATTCTGCCCTTTCAGAAAGGCAATGGGAGTGTAAATTTATGCAGCCACCATGGAAAACACTATGGTGGTT
Organism: Delphinus delphis; assembly: GCF_949987515.2. NCBI lineage: Eukaryota > Metazoa > Chordata > Mammalia > Artiodactyla > Delphinidae > Delphinus > Delphinus delphis. Next base: position 145,101,770 of record NC_082685.1, on the reverse strand, counting down.
CCTCAAAAAATTAAACACAGAACTACCATATGATCCAGTAATTCTCTTCTAGGTGCTTATCTGATGGAAATGAAATCACTAAGGTATAAAGGTATCTGGAGAGTTCCCAAGATGGTGGACTCGGAAGACCCTGAGCTCACCTCCTGTTGTGGGCACACCAAAATCACAACTATGTACAGAACACCTATTTATGAAAAAGGCTGGAACCTACCAGAAAAGATCTTCTACAACTAAAGATACAAAGAAGGAACCACATGAGACAGGTAGGAGGGGCAGAGTCATGGTAGAGCCAAGACCCATACTCCTAGTCAGCAACCCACAAAGGAGAATAATTACAATTGCAGAGGTCCTCCCCAAGGAGCAAGGGGTCTGAGCACCACATTGGACTCCCTAGCCCAGGGACCCTGTGCCAGGAAGATGAGCCCCCAGAACATTTGGCTTTGAAGGTCAGCAAGTCTTACTTTCAGGAGTCCCAAGGTTGTGAGAAATAGAGACTCTACTCTTAAGAGGCTCACACAACATCTCACATGCTCTGGGACCCAGGGCAGAAGCAGTAATTTGAAAGGAGCCTGGGTCAAATCTACCTGATGATCTTGGAGAGTCTCCCAGGGAAATAGGAGGCAACTGGAGCTCACACTAGGGACAAAAACACTGGCAGCAGCCAATTCTGGGAGCTCATTCTACCATGTGGACACTGGTGCTGGCAAGGGCCATTTTGAAATCTTCCCTCTCACTTATTAGCCTCAAGACACAGCTCCCCATGCACCCACCAGCCTGAAGGCACCAGTACTGGGATGCCTCAGGCCAAGAAACTTAACTGGGCAGCCCCACCCGCCATCCCAACAGGCTGCCTTAAGACTCCCTGAGTTCACAGCCACCCCTGGTGTGCCTCACACACAAGTGTGTAGGTACTAGACAGGTACCCCCAGGGCCTTGCAGCCAGAGAACCTGGTAACCAGCTCCACCCACTAGTGGGCAGGCACTGACCCTAGAATTCCCTGGGCCCCATCCCTGCACACCAGTGAGCCAGCTCTAGCCTTGGAAACAGCCTCACCCACAAGTGGGCAGGAACCAGTCCCAAAAAGTACAGCCCCACAGCCCACACACCAGCGGGCCAGAACCAGCCATGAAACAGACCAGGCTCTGGCTTGGCACACCAGCAGACCAACATTAGCTCTGAGACACACTGGGACCCTCAGCCAGCCACCTGGGATCCGGTCCACCCACCAGGGGTGTAACACCAGCTCTGGGAACCCTGGGCCCTGCAGCCAGACCCACCAATGGGCCAGCAGTAGCCCCAGGATCTGGCTTCACCCACTGGTAGGTGGGTACCAGCTCCAGGATCTCCTGGACCCCAACCAGCCAGCACTAGACCCAGGGACCCCCAGGATTCCATAGCCAGGCACCTTGTAACCCAGGCCCACCAACCAGCAGCCAGCAGCCTCTGCACAAGGCAAGGCCAGGCAACCAACCAGATCTGGGGTCAGCCACACCTACCAGACTGCCCACATAGTCAGCCTGCCACAACAGAAGGACCCACACAGACCACTTAGGTGGCACCCCTAGAGCACATAGCTCTGGAAACCAGAGGGGAGTGTGTTGTTAGGATACATAGGACATATCCTACAAAAGGCCACTTCTCCAAGGTTGGGAAATGAAACTAACCTACCAGATACACAAAAATAAAAACAGCAAATTAGGCAAAATGAGGAGACAGAGGAACATGTTCTAAAAGAAGGAACAAGATAAAACCTCAGAAGAAGAACTAAGTGAAGTAGAGATAGGCAACCTACCCAAGAAAGAGTTCAAGGTAATGATTTTAAAGATGACCAAAGAACTCAGGAGAAAGAACAGTGAGCAGAACGAGAAGTGAGAAGTTTTTAACAAAGGGTTAGAAAATATAAAGAACAACCAAACAGAGATGAAGAACACAATAACTGAAATGAAAAATACACTAGAAAGAATCAACAGTAAACTAAATGATACAGAGGAACAGATCAGTGAGATGGAAGATAGAATAGTGGAAATCATTGAAGCTGGACAGAAAAAAGAAAAAAAAAGAAATGAGGACAGTTTAAGAGATCTCTGTGATAACAACAGCTAAACTAACATTTGCTTTATAGTGGTCCCAAAAGGAGAAAAGAGAAAGGGGCAGAGAATATAGAAGACAAAATAGCTAAAAATCCCCTAATCTGAGAAAGGAAATAGACTTCCAAGTACATTTAGCACAGAAAGCCCCAAACAGGATTAACCCAAAGAGGAATACACAAAGACACATTGTAATTAAAATGGATAAAAGTAAAGATAAAGACAGAATATTAAAAGAAACAAGGGAAAAACAACAAGTTACACAAAGAGAGCTCCCATACAGCTATGATCTGATTTTTTCAGCAGAAACTCTTCAGGCCAGAAGGGAGTGATACAATATATTTAAAGTGATGAAAGGGAAAAAACTACAACCAGCAATGTTCTACCTGGCAAGCCTCTCATTCAGATTTGATGGGAAGACCAAAAGCTTTACAGAAAAGCAAAAGCTAAAAGAGTTTAGCACCATCAAACCAGCTTTATAAGGAATATTAAAGGGATTTCTCTAAGTGAAAAAGAAAAGGCTATAACTGGAAACATGAAAATTACAAATGGAAAAAGCTGATCTGTAATGGAAAATATACAGTAAAGGTACAAAATCAACCATGTGCAAAGCCAGTAGGAAGGTTAAAAGAGAAAAGTAGTAAAATTATCTGTGTCCACAATGAGCAGTTAAAGGATACACAAACAAAAAGATGTTAAAAATATGCTGTCAAAAACAGAAACTGTGGCAGGACGGGAGTAAAAATGCAGGGTTGTTAAAATGTGTTTGAAATTAAGAAATCAGCAACTTAAAATAATCATACATATATCTATATCTATATAGATAGATAGATAGAATGCTATATACAAACTTCATGGCAACCACAAACCAAAAACCAAAAACCTATAGTAGATACACACACAGAAAAGAGAAAGGAATCCAAACATAACACTAAAGATAGTCATTGAATCACAAGGGACGAGAACAAAAGAAGAAAGGAACAAAAAGAACTACAAAAACAACACCAAAACAATTAACAAAGCGGCAATAAGTACATACCTATCAATAATTACTTTAAATGTAAAGGGATTAAATGTTCCAGTCAAAAGACATAGGGTAGCTGAATGGATACAAAAACAAGAGCCATATATATGCTGCCTAAAAGAGACTCACTTCAGACCTAAATACACACACAAACTGTAAGTGAGGGGATGGAAAAAGGTATTCCATGCAAATGGAAATCAAAAGAAAGCCAGGGTATCAATCAGACAAAATAGACTTTAAAACACACTGTTATGAGAGACAAAGGACATTACATAATGATCAAGGGATAAAACCAAGAAGAAGATATAGCCACTGTAAATACATATGACCCAACATAGGAGCAACTAAATACATAAAGAAAATATTAACAGACATAAAAGGAGGAATTGACAGTAACACAATAATAGTCAGGAACTTTAACATCCCACTTACATCAATGGATAGATCATTCAGACAGCAAATCAATAAGGAAACACTGGCCTTAAAAGACACATTAGAACAGAAGGACTTAATTACATATAGAGAACATTCTATCCCGAAGCAGCAGAATACACATTCTTTTCAAGTGCACATGGAACATTCTCCAGGGTCGATCACATGCTGGGCCACAAAAAAAAGCCTCAGTAAATTTAAGAAAATTCAAATCATATCAAGCATATTTTCCAACAACAACGCTATGAGACTAGAAATCAACAAGAAAAAAACTGCAAAAAAATATATATCACATCAAGACTAAACAATCTGTTACTAAACAACCGAATGGATCACTGAAGAAATCAAAGAAATTAAAAAATACCTGGAGATAAATGAAAATGAAAAAACAATTCAAAATTTAAGGGACAAAAAAAAAAAAAATTTAAGGGACACAGCAAAAGTAGTTCTAGGAGAGAAAATAGTGGCACAAGCTTACCTCAGGAAACAAGAAAAATCTCAAATAAACGACTTAACCCTATACCTAAAGGAACCAGGGGAACAAAGAACAAACAAAACTCAAGATTAGTAGATGGAAAGAAATAAGAAAGATCAGAGCTGAAATAAATGAAATAGAGACTAAGAAGCAATAGAAAGATCAATGAAACAAAGAGCTGGTTGTTTGAAAAGACAGACAAAATTGATAAACCTATAGCCAGACTCATCAAGAAAAAAAGAGGGCCCAAATCAATAAAACCAGAAATGAAAAAGAAGTTACAAATAATATCACAAAATACAAAGGATCTTAAAACATTACTATAAACAACAATATGCCAATAAAATGGACAACCTAGAAGAAGTGGACAAATTCTTAGAAATGTATACTCTCCAAAGACCTAACCAGAGAGAATTAGAAAATATGAACAGATCAATTACCAGTAATAAAATTGAATCAGCAATTAAAGAAAAAAAAAAAAAACCTCCAAGCAAACAAAAATCCAAAACCAGATAACTTCACAGGTGAATTCTACCAAACATTTAGAGAAGAGTTAACACCTATCCTTCTCAAAAAATTCCAAAAAACTTGCAGAGGAGGGAGTGCTTCCCAACTCATTCTGTGAGGCTGGCATCACCCTGATACCAAAACCAGACAAAGATATCACAAAAAAAGAAAATTACAGTCCAATATCACTGATGAACAGAGATGCAAAAATACTCAACAACAACAACAAAAAAATACTCAACAAAATATTAGCAAATCTTATCCAACAATATATTAAAAGGATCATACACCATGATCAAGTGGGATTTAACCCAGGGATGCAAGGATGGTTCAATATCCATAAATTAATCAATATGATACATCATATAAACAAACTGAATAAAAACCATATGATTATCTCAATAGATGCAGAAAAGCTTTTAATAAAATTCAACATCCACTTATGATAAAAACTCTCCACGAAGTGAATGTAGAGGGAACATACCTCAACATAATAAAGGCCATTTATGATAAGCCCACAGCTAACCTCATGCTCAATGGTGAAAAGCTGAAAGCATTTCTCCTAAGACCAGGAATAAGACAAGGATGCTCAGTTTCTCCACTTTTATTCAATGTAGTGCTGAAGTCCTAGCTACAGCAATCAGACAAGAAAAAGAAATAAAAGGAATCCAAATTGGAAAAGAAGAAGTAAAACTGTCACTGAAGATAATATGATACTATACATAGAAAATCCTAAAGATGTTACCAGAAAACTACTAAAGCTTATCAGTAAATTTGGTAAAGCTGCAGGACACAAAATTAATATACAGAAATCTGTTGCATTTCTATACACTAATAATGAACTATCAGAAAGAGAAATTAAGGGAATAGTCCCTTTTACAATCACATTAAAAAGAATAAAATACCAAAGAACAAACCTAAGGAGATAAAAGACCTATTACTCAGAAAAGTGTAAGATGCTGATGAAAGAAACTGAAGACAACACAAACAGATGGAAAGCTTACCATGTTCATGAATTGGAATAATTAATACTAATAAAATAACTGTACTACCCAAGGTGATCTACAGATTCAATGCAATCCCTGTCAAAATGACAATGGCATTTTTCACAGAACTAGAACAAATAATTTTAAAATTTGTATCGAAACACAAAAGACCCCAAATAGACAAAAAAGTCTTGAGAAAGAAGAACAGAGCTGGAGGTATAATGCTCCCTGACTTCAGACTACACTACAAAGCTATGGTAATCAAAACAGCATGGTACTAGCACAAAAACAGACACATAGATCAACAGAATAGAATAGAGAAACCAGAAATAAATCCACACACTTATGGTCAATTAATCTATGACAAAGGAGGCAAGAATATGCAATGGAGCAAAGACAGTCTCTTTAATAAGTGGTGCTGGGAAAACTGGACAGCTACATCTAAAACAATAAAATTAGAATATTTCCTCACACCATATATAAAAATACACTCAAAATGGATTAAAGACCAGAAACCATAAAACTCCTAGAAGAAAACATAGGCAGAACAGTCTGTGACATAAATCATAGCAATATTTTAGGGGGAAATCTGTCTCCTAAGGTAAAGGAAACAAAAGCAAACATAAGTAAATGGGACCGAATTAAACATAAAAATTTTTGCACAGCAAAGGAAAACATCAACCTATCAAAATGATAAGACAACCTACTGAATTAGAGAAAACATTTGCAAATTATAAGATTGATATAGGTTAATATCTAAAGTATACAAACAGCTCATACAACTCAATATCAAAAAACAAATAACTTGATTTAAAAAATGGGTAAAAGACCTGAATAGACATTTTCTCAAAGAAAACATACAGATAGCCAATAGGCACATGAAAAAGTGCTCAAATTGCTAATCATCAGAAAAATGAAAATCAAAACCACAATGAAATATCACCTCACACCTGTCAGAATGGCTGTCATCAAAAAGACCACAAATAACAAATGTTGGTGAGGATGTGTAGAAAAGGGAACTCTTGTACACTGTTGGTGGCAATGTATGTTGGTGCAGCCACTGTGGAAAACAGTATGAAAGTTCCTCAAAAAACTAAAAATAGAACTACCATATGAACCAAGAATTCCACTCCTGGGTATATCTCCAAAGAAAAGGAAATTACTAATTCAAAAAGATACGTGCACTCCTATGTTCACAGCAGCATTATTTACAATTGCCAAGACATGGAAGCAACCTAAGTGTCCATAATGAATGGATACACACACACACACACACACACACACACACACACACACACACAATGGAACACTACTCAGCCATAAAAAGGAATGAAATTTTGCCATTTGCAACAGCATGGATGGACCTGAAGGGTATTATGCTTAGTGAAATAAGTTAGAGAAAGACAAATACTCTATGTTATCACCTCTACATGGAACCTAAAGAATAAAACAAATGAATGAATATAACAAAAAAGAAGCAGACTCACAGATATAAAGAATGAACTAGTGGTTACTAGTGAGGAAAGTGAAGGGGGTAGGGGCAATTTAGGAGTAGGGGATTAAGAGGTACAAACTACTATGTGTAAAATAAGTGAGCTACAAGGATATATTGTACAACACAGGGACCATAGCCAATATTTTATAACTATAAGTGGAGTAAAATCTATAAATGTTTTGAATCACTATGTATACCTGAGACTAATATTGTAAATAACTATACCTCAATTTAAAAAACCCTTAAAAATAATAAATAAATAAATAAAATGGGGGGGGGAAGATATCTGCACCTCCATGTTCACTGCTGCATTATTTACAACAGCCAAGATTAGCTGGAAACAGCTAAGTGTCCATCAATGGATGAATGGATAAAGAAGTTGTGGTATATAGATACAATTGAATATTATTCGGCCATAAGAAAGGAATTCCTGCCATTTGTGACAACATGGATGAACCTCGAGGCATTACACTCAATGAAATATGTCAACAGAAAAAAAGACAAATACTATACAATCTCTCTCATACTTGGAATATTAAAACAAAACAACAACAAAATAACCTAACTCATAGATATAGAGAACAGATTGGTGGTTGCCAGAGGAGAGGGGTGAGGAATGGACAAAAGGGTGAAGGTGGTTAAAAGATACAAACTTAAACAAACAAAAAAAAAAGTGAGTCAAAATGCAAGTTCAAAGCATGTGAAACTCAGAAGGGAACCTGGACTACAAAGTATGTTGTTGAATAAACAAGTAAGAAACCCTGATCTGGAAACCTACAGGTGGTAATTAGTCTTTGTTTTACAGGAGGGGCTAACTTGAACTTCACTGGAAACTGCCCTGCACTAGAATCAGAAGAACCACATTTGGTTACTAATTCATTCATACCTTCAATTTATCATTTTTTCAGTCAAGAAATATTTATGATACTGCAGAATGGAATTTCCTCCACCCTCCTCGGTCCTCCCTCTCTAAGCCCTGAGTATTCAAGGAGCTCGAGCTCCTGCATTTTCCATTAAACATCCTAATAGGAGTTCTTTACCTTTTTTATACAGAAAATAGCAAACATTACCAAAATAGAATCATATAATAAACCTCCATATACTCATCACCTACTTTCAACAATTATCAATTCGTGGACAATGTCTTTTAATCTATACTTCACCCATTCCCCCACCCCATGCCCTGGATTATTTTGTGGCAAATCTCTGACATCAGATAATTAAATCAGAAAATACTTTAGTATGCGCCTCCAAAAATATAGATTTTTAAAATATATATATATATATATATATAAAACTACGCTACTATCGTGCCTAAAGAAATGAATCATAATTCTTTTAATTGTATCAGATATTCAGTCAGTATTTAGATATTCCTGATTGACTCACTAATTTTTTTAAATGTGTAACTTTTTCTCCCCCTACTTTTTTTTCATTTACTGCTACATCATGCAAATCATCCCATAGTACAATACAGAGATATTTAAGCAAGGCTTTTCTTTTTTATTTATTTATTTATTTATTTTTGGCTGAGTTGGGTCTTCCTTGCTGCACGCGGGCTTTCTCTAGTTGCGGTGAGTAGGGTCTACTCTTCGTTGCGGTGTGCGGGCTTCTCACTGAGGTGGCTTCTCTTGTTGCGAAGCATGGGCTCTAGGCGTGCAGGCTTCAGTAGTTGTGGCATACGGACTCAGTAGTTGTGGCTTGTAGGCTCTAGAGCACAGGCTCAGTAGTTGTGGCACATGGGCTTAGCTGCTCCGTGGCACATGGCATCTTCCCGGACAAGGGCTCGAACCCGTGTCCCCTGCAGTGGCAGGCAGATTCTTAACCACTGAGCCACAGAGGCTTTTCCTTGTGAAAAGAAAACTGTATCAGCAAGATAGGGATTTACTTGTCCTGTAGATGCTCCACTCTAAAGAACCTGAGGGGCCCAAATACTTCCCACACGAAGCACGAATGGTGTCATCAGTGATGTATATACTTCCTATTCTTGACCTGGATGGGCAGGGCAGAGGGGCAGAAAAGAGAAGAGGAGGGAGCACAGAGAGAAAGAAGTACTCACATAGAGCTAAAAGTTGACCAGCTGGGCAGGGAAAAGGAAGAGTCACCATTCTCTGGCCACCATTTTGTATTTGTGATTATCTAGTAGTAATTTCACTTCCTTTCTGTTAATGCATTACACATTCAGGCCCCTTAAGATGTTGTTGGCCATAGTGGGCTGATATTTACTTAGGCATCCCTGGCATTGGCTAACTGTGACCTTGGGAAAATACTTTTATTTCTCTGGGTCTCAACTGTATCATCTATACATTCTGAGACTTTTCAAATGCTAACATTCTATGCTTTCTTTCAAAAAATTTGAAACAAAATAATAGAAATTGCCATAATTGTTGGTGATATTTATAAAATAAAAAAATCAGGGCTTCACTCCGCAGGGGGAACTTCACTCTTTGAAACCAACAGCAGTGGATTTAAGTTAAATACAGAGCAGACTGTTAACAATCTAGGTATTATCACGTTGGAATAGATTGAAAGAGTCACATGGACTGTTTGCTTCTAAGAATGCTTAATGTGTGGCCCGTCTGGAAACTCTTAGAGAACAGCTTTATACATACAAGCTTTAAAAATGTATTCAGTAGATCATGTTCAGCATTTGCACAAGATCTTAAGACAACTGCAAAATACTTAATGGGTAGAAGAGATAATAAACGGCTCTGTAGTCAACAGAACTAAAGCCAGTGTCAGCTGAGAGAGGAAATTTCAGTTTGATTGTGGGGTTGCGTTTTTTTAATTACTGAACTATAAATTTTTATTGCTAAATTATAAAGAAAACTTGGGAAATATAGCTTAGAAAAATAATATCAGGTGATTATAATACCAGTAATGACCACTGATGACACTCCTGTAGCTTTAGTAGTATCTATGGTCTTTATAATTTTAAATTTTGACTCATATCATGTTATTTCTCACATTTAACAATATTATGAATTCTTTTCTTCATCATCAAATAACCACCCAAGATACTGAGAATGGCTACATAATTTTCTATTGCATGAAGATACTCTGGTTGTTTGAGCATTTCCCTATCGTTGGGCATTTGGTATGTTTTCGATTTATGTTTTTTGTTATTATGACCAATGCTTTTGCAAATATTCTGGTAGCTGAATTTTAGAGGATACTCTGGAAATAAAATCCTAGAAATGGAATCGTTAGGTCATACTTCATACAAAATTTTATTTTGATCTGTGTTTACACACTGCCCTCTGAACACTGGTACCCTAATCCATTCCAAACAGCCGTACGTGGGTGTGCCCTCTCCCCTACCACTGTCAATACTCATTAACTTTAAAGTAATTGAAATCTGATGGGCAGCAAATACATTTTACTTTAAATTTTAAATAAAAAAAGAGTCATTCCCGTGGCTTAGCTACTCCAAGCCATATTTTACTCAAATCCATCAAAGTGCTTCCTTCCTTTCTCTAGCTTTGAACTTCCTCTGAAGATCCTAATTACCCACCTTCACTCCTTCAAAAGCTTTACTGAAGAGTTTTCAATACAGTAATGGATCTCTGCCAACCAAGTCATTGATCACTAAACTTCATCTCTTTCTTTAAAATTGCTGGATTTGTGATTTGCCGAAACTGTCTACTCTCTGTTTAGACTAAGATAGTAACACATATTTTGATTAAGATTTGGGGGTCCTCAAGTCATGTTCCATTTCGTTTTTACAAATGTTTCTTTATGATATTACTTCTAAATAACTATTATATTTTTCCTTCATCCCTAGTCCCCTCTCTATTCTTAGAATCTACACTTATCATCATGGAATAGTCCATCTTCCACAGTTACAGACCTCCCACAAGTCTTTTTCATGGCAGTCTGGGGAAATGCCTTAAACCCTGATCACTTTCATTTTAATGCCTGGAAAATAAAAAGCCACAGGATCCTCCATGTGGTCTCTAACCCTTCTCTCTCAGTGGCAAACCTCATCCTGGGGACATACAACTGCCTACCTGAACACCCAGAACTCAGAAGCACTGCTCTGGGAGGTAGATGCGAGCCCTAGCTTTGATTGTGTGACGTTACTCACTATTCCTCTGGGCCTCAGTTTTTCTCACTGGAAAATGAGGGAATTGGGTTATATGCCCTATAAGACCCCTTTCATCTCTACGGTCTTCTCCAAAAGTCCCTAAGTTCCCAATGAAACGGGAATTTCTAGACATCAGTAATTAAGAAATGTCACTGCACAGCAGTTCAACTCAATCAAGAAAAAGACAAAGCCCTCCTCCAGACTGCCCGTAATATTTACCACCCTATATATTGTGGTACTTAATGATATTTGATTAACATCTTTTTCTCCCCAGGTAGCCAGCTCAATTACCTTCAGGGGCCAAACTGGTAATATAAATGAGTGAAGCATGCTGGCTTTTATTCTTTCAAAATTGACACATGCTTTATACTTAGATACAGGAATGGTTTTCACCTTCACAAAGAATCATGCTTTCTCCCATTTTCCTGATACATTTAACACAATTGGTCTATCTTTTGTTTCTCTCTCTGTTTTATACAGTTATGCACGAGAAAAACAGTATCACTCAACAATTAGAAAACGAAAGTACAAAAACAATGATAAATGGTGACTGCCCCACCTCAGCCTTAGTGTCAGGTGAAATACAGGAAGTGGTGGGGCGTGCGGTGAATTTGACAGGAGTCACCTAACCACTAGGGGAGAGAAGAACACTCAGCCCTCATTGACTCTGGCCTCGCTGGCATGCGGGCCTATTCTTATAAGATCTTCTGGTCTTTTGAGTAACAGGAACTTCGCATTTTCAGATAGAAACTCCTGACATTTTACCTGCTAGCTCTGGTTGATTACGGTACTATGCAAGCCAGATAAAATATGTCATATGTCTTTGTACAGTCAGTTTAGACTTACCCTGTTGGAAAAAAAAATTAGAGAGAACCATCTGATGAGACAAAGGTGTCATTTTAGGATCAAAAAGTGAGAGTGAATTGGGGCAGAAAGGGAGAAGCATGAAGAAAACCAACCTCTAAAGTTTGAAATTAAAGATCCCAAAGCATAAGTGGGTCATGAGGCAACTCACCCACCGAAGAGAACCTCTTCCTTCTAAATAACAATAGGCAACAATGACAAGAGCTAAGATATACCAAGAACTATATTCCAGATACTGTGCTAAGTCTTTACATGGTTAATTTCACCTGAACCTCAAATTCAAACAGTTTCAAGTGCATGACCCAGGACTCAAACCCAAGACCATGCTCGTAACTTCTATGCTCTACCCCATGAAGCCCCCGGCCAGAGGAAGGGAGCAACATGGGATAACTTGTGGGTTTGTAGGAGCCCCACTGAAGAGCTACGGATCTCAAACAGCCCTTGAAGGTAGCCTCCTTTCTCCAGTAAAGTTCATCTTAGCAGAGAAAATGGCCCCTAACTTTACAGTTTTGCAAGCTTCAATGAGGCAATTCAGTCCACATAAAAATAAAAAACAAATGAACAATAAGAATGTAAACCTGTCTGAAAAAATAGGTTCCTCCATTCTAAATCAGTCTTCATCCAGAGCAGAGGGGAAGCAGAAGAGCGCCCTGCTTGTTGCCAAAGGAGAGGAGCCAGTCAGCTGGCTGTTGTTAAAGTAATTAAACAAGGAGGCCATTAGACTGAAGGGGCTCCAGTGCCGTGGCGGTCCATATAAGCAAACCAAAACCTAATCCTGTAAATGCCTCAAGGTTATGACATTGAAACTTAAGGATAACCAATCCCAATCAGTCAACTAGGCTTTAAGCTACAGCCAATCAAATAATTTCCTTTCTTTGCTTCCACACCTTCTCTGTATAAGTCTTTCCCCCGGTTCCTGTCAGCAGAGAACTCCTATCCACTTCCGGTTTGGCGCTACTTGCTTCCACCAATTTTTGCTCAAATAGACTCTTCCAAATTGTTTTTCTGCATAACTGAGGGTTTTATTTTACCTCAGCTTTCCTTTGTCTCTATAATACTTTTGATTCATATCCTTTTTTATTTCTTTTTTAATTGAAATATAGTTGATGTACAATATTATGTTAGTTTCAGGTGTACTACATAATGATTTGACCTGTGCATACATTATGAAACGATCACCATGATAAGTCTAGTAACCATCGGTCCCCATACAAAGTTATTACAATGTTATTGGCCATATTCCTCATGTTGTATATTACATCTTTGTGACTTATTTGCTGTATAACTGGAGGTCTGTAACTCTTAATCCCCTCACCTATTTCCGTCAGCCCCCCGAGGAGCTCCTCTCTTCTGGCAATCACCCATTTGTTCTCTGCTTCTATGAGTCTGTTTTTATTTTGTTTTAAACGCTTCCAAATTTTAATATGCCTCAGTGTATCCTTCAGCACTCTGAAGAACGGCTGTCTAGGGACAGGCCATCAGTTCAGGAGTACAAATGTGAAAGAAAGGTCCTGCTATGGTATTTGTGGCTAAGCCTGCCTGTCTGTTCGCCAATCCCATTTCCTCTTTCTGGCCACACAAGACAGCCTCACTTCCCAGTGCCCCTTTCTCTGTAAAGTTATGCAGTCATGGCTAGGATGACACTTCCTGATCTGGCCCCTAAAATCTCCTAGGAGATCCTCAGCTCACAGACCTTGATAGCTTTTCAGCAGGTGGGAAGTAAAGGACTCCAACATGGCAAAGCCACAAGATGAAGGAAGCTAGGTTCCCTGAGTCATCACTGGAAGGGGAGCCATTTTTTGGAGGACAGCCATACAGAGGAGATGTTGACCCAGACTGGGCAATGATGTGAATAAGAAACAAAACTTATTGTGATTAGCCACAAAGATTTGGGAGCTATGTGTTAAAGTAGCTGGCAAGCATATCCTAATAGAGTTCCCAAGAAAACTAGAGTGATTTCATCTAAGCCTAACCAAGGATCCACTGTGCACAAGCTTTTCTGCCCTTCAAATGATCAAAGTTCTTGCTCTTGATGAGGTCCCCAGAAATGACCCCACAAAACCTGCTGAAAATACCCTTACCTGTGTAAAGAGTCAAGTCACCTACTGAAATTCCAGACAAGCCCTCCTTGGGATACCTACAGATGCACTGTGGACCCATATTGTTCAGGGAGGGAAACTGGGCTGGCTGGTATGCCATTTCACTGGACAGGAGTTTTAGTCAGTGGCCAAACTTTGATGACCTTCAACTGATAAAGCAATGAATGTGGCAGAAGCTTTTGCCAAGAGGGAAGTTTAGACATCCAGGATTTGTATTTCAGATGCCACACAAAACCAAAAGTGTTGTTTTTAAAAAAGCATACAAGGCTCTTAACTAGTTGCATACAACTAGTTAATCAAGATGCAGTACTTTTTTAAAAAAATCAGATGATTTCCAATGGGTAATTCTAAATGTAGGGGGTTTGCTCAGCAAATTATGATTGAGAAAGAAGTAATAATTGATTACATGAAAACTGTTTGGAAGTGAGAGAGAAAGTTGGACCAAACTACAAGCAATTCTTCCCCATACGAGTCCTTGCTCAACCCTTCTATAGAGAAATCGCTGGAAGCACTTCTATCATGCGGGTCCTCAATTATATAAGCTGAAGAGTATGCTCCAAACTAGAATCAGGCTTGGTCTAGAGAATGAGGCTGAACCAGGTCACATCTGCAAATTGGATTTAGAAAATGTCACACTGGAACAGAACCCTCCCTGGCCACAGCTGAAGAGGCTGGATGTATCATTTGACGCAGTTGTCTGATTGCAGTTGGGTGAAGGGGAAGTATTAAAAAATAAAAACCTCCCTCCAAAAGAAAAAGGAGATGAAAACATGTGATATTTTCACCTGTGTATTCCTAGATATCTGTTGGTGATAAGAGAGACAGTTCCAAGTGAAGTCAAGAAACAGATTGGTTTTTCCACTTTTTTTCTAAAAGTTTTTATTCAATTTGTGCCTATTGATAAGGTCTACAATAGTGTGCTCAGAAAAGAAGAGCTCTCCTTCCTGAGCCATGGAACTGAAACTTTTTTTGTAATGGCAGTCTACCTGGAGGGGGCAAAAGATTGACTGCTCACCTAACTCACCAATTTTGTTTTAATTGTTAATGGAAAAAAATGTGATAACAGTACTAGCAGATTTGGGGGAGATTATACACATCGGTTTGAACAACAGGGTATGGGTGGTTCAATTTGCACCTCAGTATATACGTGCATATACATTTACGTACATATATACGCCTTATAGTCTAATTGTTTGAAAACATATGTCAAAAATATTCTTGATAAAATGTGTACCACTACACATTATTTGATTAACTATATAGCAAATAACAAACTAAATTAATAAGTGCAATTTGTAACTAAAAAATCAAGAATAATAGCAAATACAAAAAGCTAAGTACCACCCTGGTTAGAAGCTTCTGTCCCAAAACTGCAGAACTGCAGCCACCTACGTGTTTGGAGGGCAGTGGGCCCCCTGCTGCATTGCCAAGCATTACAGGGCCACCGGGTTTCTTAGTAAAATACTGAATTAGAGTGCACTAATTTGAGTATGAATACTAAAACTTAACAACCCTTCATAACACACGATTGGTTGCTATTAAATAGCTCTCAGTCATCCACAAAAATTAAAGTCGATGGAACTGTACGCATCACTCCCCTCATAAAGACCTGGCCCTTTCTCAGCTCATTAGGAGGCTGTTCAAGGCTGGCAAGTAGGCCTGGGGCAGCACTTTCAGGATCAACCCTGATGAAACCCCCCCAATCCTGACCACCATCGACCAAGATCAGGTCTCATAGGGAGGCAGGAGCAGGGGAAGGTCAGTCTTATTTACATCGAAGAAATGGATGAAAAGATACAGCTAGAACCTTGTACTTGTAGCTCAGGAAGATTCTATTTGTTAGTCAATCCACAATAATAAAACATAAGACCCAAATGTTTTTCTACTTAATTATTTATTTAGCGGTAGTCAGGAGAAGTTATAGCTTAAGGATAAGAGCTGAGTTCTGAAGTCACAATGGAAAAGAAAACCTAGCTTTTCTACTTCTTAGCTGTGTGAAATTAGGCAAATAAGTTAATTTTTCTAGGCTTTAGTTTCCTCATCCATAAAGTGGAAATAATAATAATAGTCTCTACATCTAGGGTTCTTATAAGGATTAAATGATATAAATTCAAGGGTTGGCAAACTCTGGTCCATGAGCCAAACGCAGCCCACCTGTTTTTGTAAATAAAGTTTTATTGGAGCACAGTCACGCCGGCTCATATATGTATTGCCTATGGCTGCTTTCACACTGCAACAGGAAAACTGAGGAACTGTGACAGAGACTGCATGGCACCCAAAGACTAAAAAATTTGCTATCTACCCTTCACCCCAAAAATGTGCTCTCCTCTAACAGAATCCATGTACATCATTTTGCACCACTCCTAGAAAATAAACATTTAGCTATTGTTTTATGTTTAGGTTTTTGCATTCTGTTACTTACAAAAATTAACTTGTGAATTGTAAGGAGATATGAAGCAGAAGAGAACAGTCAAAAACAAAAACTAGATTCTTGCACCAGGACCTCAGAACACTTGACTTCAAGGAAAAGTCACCCAGACATATAAACATATAAAATGGTTAAAAACAGAGTTGCATCTGCTAACCCCAAACTCCCAATCTATCCCTCCCCCAACCCCCTTTCTTGGCAACCACAAGTCTGTTCTCTATGTCTGTGAGTGTGTTTCTGTTTCGTAAATAAGTTCATTTGTGTCACATGTTAGATTCCACACATAAGTGATAGCATATGGTATTTGTCTTTCTCTTTCTGACTTACTTCACATAGGATGATAACTTCTAAGTCCATCCATGTTGCTGCAAATGACATTATTTCATTCTTAATGGAAAAGAATATAAAAAAGAATGTGTGTGTGTATATATACATATAAAACGGAATCACTTAGCTGTATATCAGAAATTAACACAACATTCTAAGTCAACTATACTTCAACAAAAAAATTAAAAGTTAAATAAAACAGAACTGCTTTGATTGAAGCCATGGTGGGGGGCCTGGAAAAATATTATATCATACATACATAATTATGTAGGCACTCCTTTTGTAGGTTCTACTCCTGTAGAACCTACAAAAATTAATTGAAAATACAAAGTCCAAAGTCTAAATACCAGATGACTTTTTCTTTGATTCTCATGTGCATTTTTATTCTCATCTATTACTCTAGAAAGGCACAAAAGCAATTAATAGCAATAGCATAAGGTGACTAAATCCCTGATATCCCTCCTAGAATACATGGAGATGAATCAATGGATTCTTAAGTCACTCTGGCTGCATAAAAGTCTTTTGCTTACCTCCTATTTTCTACTCTATGCATTTCCAATGGAGCTACTTTGCAAGAAAAGACATGGGCAGATAGCTGTTAGACTTGCTTGACAACTCCTGAGCGTGGACTCGGGAGGAAATCTTGACATCTCAGGCAGGATCTTTATTCTGCACAGTGAGGAGGCTGCATTTCTGATACCAAGCAAGTAAGCACTAGAAGATGATGATGCAGAAGAAGGCTGGGTACCCAGAAGGCCAGGAAAACAGCCCCGGGCTAAGAGGACCTGGAAAATGTAACCAAAAAGCTATTCTTCAAAGCCAGTGGTGAACAACATTCAACCCCTTCTTGGGGGAATGCACCTGCTATACTTGGCAAGCTGTTGGGAACAGATGAGGCAGCCAGCCAAAGTCAAGTCACTCACAAGAACATGGTGTTTTTGTAATGTTTGGCACACAGACTTCAGCTTGATAAGCCTAAACTGGCTTTCTATATAGCAGGACAGCATGCAGCTCATTATATTCAAGGCAAGATCGAGTTCCTCACAGCACATTCTATATTTACTCCCAGACCAAGTCAAGATTTAAGATGAGGATGAAGTCTCTGCAGGCTAAGAATGTCAAGTGAGGGCTTCTCCAGTGGCACAGTGGTTAAGAATCTGCCTACCAATGCAGGGAACACGGGTTTGAGCCCTGGTCCGGAAAGATCCCACATTCTGCAGAGCAACTAAGCCCGTGTGCCACTACTGAGCCTGCTCTCTAGAGCCCGTGATCCACAACTATTGAGCTTGTGCACCAAAACTACCGAAGCCCGCATACCTAGAAACTGTGTTCCACAACAAGAGAAGCCACCGCAATGAGAAGCCCAAGTGTCACCAACTAGAGAAAGCTCACGCGCAGCTACGAAAACCCAACCCAGACAAAAATAAATAAATAAAATAAATAAATGTTTAAAAAAATAATAAATAAAATTCTTTAAAAAAATGCCAATACGTAATAAAATAAAGAAAAAAAATGCCAAATGAACAAACTAATGAACAACAAATGTGAAACTCTTTCCAGGAGATCAAGGACTGTGAAAAGAAAAATATCTGATCCCAAGGTCAGTGTGGTAGGTAGACGTCAAAAATGGTCCCAGTCCACTTCAGAAGTTCACAGCTTCTCCCAGTTATTCAATGGAACACTAATCTAGTGGCTGCTGTAAAGGGATTTAGATGACATCATTAAGGTCCCAAATCAGTTGACCTTAAAATATGGAGGTTATCAGAGTGGCCATGATATAATCACATGAGCCCTTTGAAAGTTTGTTCTGGCTTGTCACAGGGGAAGAAATCAGAGATGGGAAGCATGAGAGAATTTGATGTATCACTGCTAGCTTGAAGACAAGAGGGGGGCCATGTGGCAAGGAATGCAGGTAGATTCTAGGAGCTGGTAGTGTCTCTGGCTTACAGCCAGCAAGTACCACAGTCCTACAACCACAAGGAACTGAGCTTAGAGACAGACTTTTCCCCAGAGCCTCTAGATGAAAACTCAGCCAACCAAACACCTTGATTTCAGATATGTATTACTCTCAGCAGAGAACCCAGCCAAGCTGTGCCAGGTTTCTCACCTACAGAACTCTGAGTTAATAAATAGGTGTTGTTCCAAAGCCACAAAGTTTGTGACAATTTGTTTTAGTAATAGAAAGCTAATGTCTCAGCACATTTCCTTTGAGCCTCACTCCCCTTCACTCATAGGCAAACTGCTCTGTTTGTGATTGACATGTATACTTGAATTTGTATAGGTTCCTTAAAAAAAATATATATATATATATATATATATATTCATTCTTGTTTTATATATGTAGCTTAATTTATATCAATAGTATTGTGCCCTGTATGCCATGCTATTAATTTTTTTACAAGACCTATCTTGTTAAGATCTATCCATGTTGCTGTGGGTATATCTAGTGAGTTCCTTCCAACTGCTGTGAAGTGTGTATTCCATAGTATGTATCCACTACATTTTTATTAACGCATTCTTCTAAATTGGCCTTCAATTCCCTGGTACCAAAACCAGCACTATGATAAGCATCCCTCATAGATGTTTCCTCATGATCTTGTCTAAGAATTCCTCCAGAGTACATACCAAGGAATAGGATAAATAGGTCATAGGATATATCATAGTTAATTTACCTGTGCATTATCAGATCGCTCTCTCAAATGTTACACTAGGCTACTCCCCTGACAGTGCAAGGGTTCCTGTTTCCTATCTATCTCTTCCAAGATTTGACATTACCAACTTCCTAATCTTTGTCAATCTCCAAGGAATGAAGTGTTACCTAGTTCATTTAATTTGCATTTCTCTGAATCAGTGATTTTGAGTGTTACTTCATATGTGTATTAACAATTTGGATTTCCCCTCTTGTGAATTTCCTGCTCATATTCTTTGAGAATTTTTTATTATGTTTCCCATCTTTTTCTAGATTTGATTTGCTATTGATTCTAGAAATTGATTTCTAGAAAGTTCTTGTATCTTTTGGAGACCAGATTCTTCTGGTATCTCCCAATGTAATACTTTCCTGTTAACTCAGAAATTCTCCATTTTATATAAGCACATTCATCAATGTTTTGCTTTATAGCTTGTGCTTTATTGGAATCCTTATTAAGAAATATTTCCCATCATTAAGACACTAAAATAGTATCCAGTATTTTCTTCTCTTGACTTCATCATTTTACCTTTCACATTTCAGTCCTTAATCTACCTAGAGTCCATATCTGTGAGACTCTAGTTTTACTCTTCTCCATATTGTAAGCCAGTTTTCTTAGCACCATCTGCTCCACAATACCCTGGGTAAAAGTAAGATGAGAAATGCAGATGTCGGTGGGGGTGGAAAGCCAAAGTCATCCCACCATCCTCTGGAGAAGGGCATGATACAGTGCCTCAAGATGTTGGTGGTGGGAAGAGGTAAAGGGAAGGGTCCATTCCAGGAGATACTCTCCTGAACATCCTATCTGGCCCATGTGTTATAATTACTAATCTCTGATTTATCTTCTTCTATTGAGAACTAGAGTTCCTTTCCACTTGGGGGTAGTAGAGAAAGGGTCATGCTGACATATACCATGTAAGCCTTGGTTACATCAGCAGCTGGCATTACCCACGCTGCACTGGATGTGCTCCATTCCATCTTCAAATCTTTTTCATCACAAAGTTGATGAAGTCCCAATAAGATAAAAAAATGGTATAGTTCCTTAGGCCAGAGATGGGAGAAGAACCCATTAAAAGGACCACACTTGTGAGCTGCACCTCCCCAAGCTGGCCCTCCCTAAACATTACAAGACGGAAGACTCTCGGGCCAAGTAGAGGACTTGGTCTCAGAGATCAGGCGTCCTGACCTGCCTGGTTAAAAAGGCCTTCACAAGACACATCTTTCATGATATACTTTAAACTCACTGCTCTTTTTTAAAGCTTTGTGGGAAAGTTTTTCATTCCTCTTCTCTTCTCATTCAGCCAGGGTATTCCCTCCCCACCTTTCCAAAGAGCACACAACTGACTTTCTGCTTTATCTGTTTCCCTCAACTTCTAATTCTGCCTGGAAGTTCAGAAATGATTTCCCAGGAACTACATGGAAAGAGGATCTGACCCCTGGCCTTTGAGCTGCCCCTGCCTTCTTTAACCCCCCTGGGCTTTAATAATTAGTTCCTCTCGAGGCCTCTCTATTCCCTTGAACTCATTCCCTGGAAACAGTTCCCCTATACAGCTGTGAGCAGATTCCACTGAGTTAACCAACCACAGTCAGCAAGCACAAAGCCTTATGGAAGGGCCCTTTCCAGCCCCACTAATGTCAACCAGCTCTCTTTAATTTCATGGAATTCAGCCTTGCTTTACTGAGGAATCCATTTGGCACCATAGATGGAAAGTCCTGGCCCTTCCCAGGCCAACAGCTTCAAGGCTCCTCGGTGGCACTCAGAGAGCCCTCTCCACTACCTTCTTGGTCAGCCTCTACCTCTGACCCAATAAAATGTTAGCATCCTAAACCCTAACATTATGAAGGAAGGTGGGCAAGATATCCCAGACTAGAAAGAGGCCAAGGTCATTGGATACAAATCAAAATCAGGAAGAGGATGCAGCAGCCATTTCTGGCTACGCTATGGGAATGGGGATTTGATGGATTAAAGGAGAAGAAAGGATGGGACAACTGTGGGGCGAAGGGGAAGGATCTATGAGGAAGGCAGACCTGAGTGAAACTGCCCAACTAGAGGGGTAGAGCGGGGGAGTGATACGAAGAGACTAGTGGCAAAATGGGTTAGGACAACTGGAATGCAAATTTGATCTGCATCACAATTTGACATAAGGCCAGTCTAATTACATGATAATATTTATTTTCAAAAAAGAAGATAATCAGAAAATGGTCACCCCACCAAGAAACTAGTTGATTGATACAGAACAAAGAAAGGTCTAGGGGCAGGGGGTCCTAACAACTTCAAAGCCACTTATTAAAGAATTCTGCCTTTTCATCAGTTTCTGTTAAAAAAAAGACCACACTGTAACTGTTGACAGTTGCTGACTTGATGCCTCTGGTTCCTGATTTAATTCCATTTTCAGAATGATTTCTATCATAATTTGTGACAGACTCTTGCCTTATGAAGTACACAAACATGCACACACACGTAACTCAGAGCACACCCAGAATCCGCATGGAAAAAAATAATAATAAGAGAAAACAATAGATAATATTTATGACATTCAAGACACTCTTTTAAGCACATGTCATGTGTTAACTCATTGAATCCACACCCTATAAAATAGTTACTATTTACATTCCCATATATCAAGGCAGATGGAGATTGACTATCTCGTCTAAGATCATACCGTGAGAAGGGGACAGAACTGGGATTCCAATCCATGCACTCTGGCTCCACAGTCTATCACTAAAACCACTCTGTTACACAGCCTCTTCAATAATGGTGATTTATCTGCCCGGCAGAAATAAACAGTGACCTTAAGTCAAGCTTCGTTGTGAAAGATTCCTCACTAATAGCTGCTAAGGGCAAATATTTTGCTTGACTTATTGCATCCTAAGTAACCAACAGCAAGAGACACACCATGGGTTCCAATCGAAGGGCGCTCTTTCCATCTTCTGTCTTGGTGGTCCTCACCCTGGATGATTTCTCACCTCCTCAAATCACATGGGAGACAGCTCTTCCAAGCCAAGAGCTTGCCTCCATCTGCATCCCCTTGTACTGCTTAATTACTGACAGAATGCTAGGCACAAATTAACCTGGCTCCCTCATTACCTTCTTTTCATTTTGGCTACTCTCCCAAATACTAGCCCACCTACCTTCCCAGGAAACAAAATATATTGCCATGGCAAATGAATAGGTCCCCAAGGTGAAGACTCCAGGTGGCAGAGACAGTCACGAAAGCCCTGCCCCAAAGCCAAGGCCACTGCGGGAGCTAGAAGCAGGCGGGTCCTCTCAAGTACCTCCTGACACCCAGGGAGAGTCCTGCCAGGAATGATAAGGTAAGAAGTGTTCCCTATCAGGAGACAGGGGGTTCCCAGGATTCCTGAAGGGGAGCTGGTACCAAGCATAGCTCCCCGCCTTTTGAAGAATGCAGCCATTTCCGCCGGTTTCAGGTGATCACCAAGACCACCATTCGTGACCTGTTGCTAAAATTATCCGGAAATTTTCAAATGGAAGAAGGGGAATGAGTATCTGCCATTTACTTTCTAAAGGCAAAATCTGGAAGTCTGTGCGAGGGTGTGTAGATTGATGTTTAGGGTAATTAAAGAGGAAATGAGATCTTTTATTCATTTCTAAGTCGTACCACTGACTCGTGTGAGCTTCATCAAAATCTGAAAGCTTTCCGTGCCTCAGTTTCTTCATTTGCACTATACGAGGTTCCCGCTTGACGGTGTGTTTTGCAAAGAGAGTGACCTAATAAATAAATGAACATTTTGTGAGGGAAAAAAAAAAAAAAAAACCTATGGACGTGGGCACCGTACACCCATTTAAAGTTACAGCCTGAAAACTGAAAATAATCAATGTAGTTGGAATTTTCACAAACGCAAAACGGAATTTCCTTCTCTTGTTTCAATTGAGTTCCATTCAACTGACATGCAGGCAAATGCATTATGCATTAAAAACTTTACAACATGTAATGTGGACAGTTTCTCCCACTTGGTACGGCGCATGCTCAGAGAGAGAATTTCCACTCAGCATTGGATGGGTGGTGGTGTCTTCCCTTGGTACATTTTGATTTGGGAACAATGATTCAATGTCTGCTTATTTGGAATGACTGTTTATAAAAGAGCTGGATTTCCCCTTCTTTAAATATAACCCATATGAGTTTTCCCATATAAACCCATATTTTGCCTCCACTTAAATCAGTCTAAATATAAGACTCACTCTGTCTGACTCTCACTTGTGTATCAGAGACAAACATTGGAGTCAGGGGCCAGACTAAAAGGGTGGGCTGCATGCAAAAAGGCCCCTCGCTTATTTCTCCATCCTTTGGAGAAACTTTCCTTCTTCCTTTTTTTTTAGCTTCAAGTCAATACAGTCCTCTTATTAGCACAGACTCCAGGAACATACTTGTTTCTCTCTAATAAGAGATCTTCCAGGAGTACAATGGCTACGAATAAGTCACCATGAATAAAAGTACGAGATGTGAGCCCCTGTCCCCATCGTTTTATAAAGGCACAGGAATTAGTGTGGAATGATAAGGATGAATAACGAAGGTGGGGATGGGATGGCGGAGGAGAGGAAATAAAATTTCTGTTCAAAAAAACTTTGTTTTGAAAAGTTCCAAGTGTGCCTCAGGCCATAGAGCGGTACTTGCTTTTTTAGTTCTGAAGTCGCTATACAAATTGGCTTCATCGGACTTCAGGTCATAAAGACGTAGACATATAGAATGGACTTGAGGGCACGGTGGGTGGGAGGAGGAAGCTGGGGCGAAGTGGGAGTAGTGTGGACATGTATACGCTACCGAATGTAAAATAGCTAGTGGGAAGCAGCCGCCTATCACAGGGAGGTCAGCTCAGTGCTTTGTGACCACCTAGAGGGGTGGGATAGGGAGGGTGGGACGCAGATGCAAGAGGGAGGGGATATGGGGACATATGTATACATATGGCTGATTCATTTGTTGTACAACAGAAACTAACACAGTATTGTGAAGCAATTATACTCCAATAAAGATGTTAAAAAAAAAAAAGAAGAAGAAAGTGGCGGGATGAGGGGCGAATTTCATTTTTCTCTTTAGTATTTTTATAAATGCTTCAAATATTCTACAATAAGATGTGTTACTTTTATATTTAGAAAAAACAATGAAGGTTATTTTTAAAACAAGTTCTTCGCATTCTTGAGAAACGGAAAGGCTTTCCTGCAAAGCTGCCTCCTTAACACTGAGCTGACTGCCAGGTATGTGTCAGGGAATGACTTACCCCTCACGTGGGAACCCATGACCGGCTATGAACCCTTGGCTTGCGTTCCAGAGGGCCTGGGCCTGCCCTTCTCCACAAAACTCCACTGCAGGAGTCAGAAGGGCAAAGCCCATCCACCACAGTCAGGTCCACCGCTCTTAACCCCCCTGACCTCACACACGCACATTTCACCCAAGTTCCCTGGGCAGATAGGAATTTAGGACAGATGTCCCCAGTTCCTTGGAGGGTTAGGACACTGTGTTCCAACTGTGAGACACACATGCTGCTGTTGGCCAAGAATGCAACTTTCAAATGTCTGCTTAAAAATACATATTTAGGTTACAAGTAAAAGGATCAGAGCCCAAGCCTATCTCCAGAGCCCCATTCATAGCCATCCACTCAGGAACATAAGCTCCACAAAGGCAGGTCCCCAGTGGGGTTCATAAAGAGTATCTGTTGAATAATGAAAGAAGACCAAATAGCTTGCCCCCCGCCACGCACAAATTTGTATCATTTACTGAGAACCGACAGTGCCCGGTAAGAATCTGTCAAGTATTATCTCTAGTCGTTACACTAATTTTGCAAAATCAGTATTATTATCCCCATTTTAGAACTGATATAACTGAGGCTTGGGGAAATTAAGTCTGTGCAACATTCTCAGGATTGAAAAATACAGCAGTATAGGATTTTCCCACACCTGTAGAGAATTTATGACCAAATTGAGGAAAACATCCATCCATTTATCTATCTACCTACCCATCACCTATCACCTATCTCTCTATCATCTAGCTAGGCAGTTTATGCTGAGACCCAAATGCAAGACATGTGCTGCAGAACCTAAGTACAGACATAAATATTGCTGGTTTTGTTTGTGTTTTCTTGAAATCTACACCCCTGTACATTAAGTTATCACAAAGCATTCCTCCAACTGAGAAAGCCGAGCGAACGTGAGTGCCGAATCTGGAACCCACTTGGCCACACCTGCTGTGGTCCGGTTGGGTGGAGGGAGAAGGCTGTTCACCAGCCACAAGACCCCCTCAGCCTGAGGAGCAGGTGGTGCCAATTTGAAATGTCTTGAAAGCAGTCAGGCAGCCGCTCCACCCCTAGAAAATGTCCCTCCTTTCAACCCTCACTTTCTCCAATGGGTGATTCACACCCTGCGTTGGCGCCAGCCTTCTCCAAATATCCTCTTTGAAAATGCAAATCCCCAAGTGGAGTAGCACATTAAAATTCTGGGAGGGGAAGATAAAAGTCAGGACAACCAGGGAGGCTAGAAACAAATTCATTCATTCAACAAATCTTTAATATTCACTAGATATTAAGGATATAACAGAGAGCATATGTGAACAAGACAAGGATTCCTCCCCTGGTCTTGGGGGAACTTCCATTCTAGTTGGGGCGAGGGGGAGACAGACAATAGGTTTCAGGCAATGAAGAAGCAAAAATTACATTCCTTGCTGGGAAAGAGAGCAATGCGGAAATGGAGCAGCGAATAATAAGGCGGGGCAGTGCTCAGCTGAGTCTCAAAGGAGGTGATACGCGAGCAAGTGAAGAACTGAAGGGCCAGAAGGAACCAGATGCAGGTAAAGGATGTTCTGGCCAAAGACAGCAGCACGTGCACAGGGCTGGGGGTTGGGGGGAAGAGCTTGAGGCATCCCCAAAACATCAAAGGCGGGCAGGGTGGCTGCAGCCCCGAGAAGCAGTGTGCAGAACGGGCAGAACAGAGCCTGCAGAGAGAGGTCATGCTTGGCCTCTGCAGCAGTGGGGATTTTAGGCCAAGAACAGTGGGGAACCACAAGTCCAGTTTATGTCTTTAAAAGGTCTCTCTAGCTGTTCTGTGTAGAATGACTCATACAGAGGTAATGAGACCAGGTGGGGTCGGGGAGGGGGTGGATAGAGCGAGAGTGGACATGGGGAGAAGGGAAGGACTTGAACTATACTTTGGAGCCAGAATCAACGGGGCTAAGGATGGCCCCAGCTGCGGTGATGGACAGGGGAGGGGAGATCCCAGTCCCCTTGCATTAGGCCAAAAATGAATGATAAGAAAGTCATATAAGAGCTCTGCTCACCACACTCACACAAATAAACAAATTCTTTTGACGACTGACCACCTGGGTCCACCAAGAAGTTCTTGAAAAGCATCCACTTCTTGTAGGAATCTGACCCCGTAGGGCATGTCTTTGTTTCCAGATGAATGGGATTCCTGGGTTGAGGTACAAGTATTTCCCACTACCTTCCCAGAATCTGCAGATGCTCTCCTGCTTGGCGCTCCTTGGAGGGTATTATTATTTTGTGAAAGAAAGTTTTAAAGAATGCGTGGAGTATGATAATAACACAGCTAAGGAGACAGATCCAGGACTGTGGCTCTCCGGACTCAATCACTGCATTGTCAGCACACACTTCCTACACCCAGAACACTGCTGAGAGGGAATTATTGAAAGAAACCTCACTTAAAACTTTTTACCAGAGAAACAGATTTCCTACTGAGCAAGACCTGCCTTTCAGAAAACTTATTAAGAAGTTTAAAAGCTGTAGACAATAGAGAGTATGATATAAAAACTATTACTTACTAAGAACACTGAAATGCCGCAATTCAATTAGATCCATACTTGTGGTTCAGCTTAACATCTCTCATTTTTTTAAAGAATTGTCATGAAAAATCACATTGCATTTTAAATACTCTCCACAACATCGCCACAGAAATGCTCACATAGAAATTCCCCTGATGCCTCATGTGGACTCACACGGGTGTCTAGACTTCCATGATGAGCAAAGACTACACAAATTTAGAAAATATGAAGCAATGGAGTCATCTTTTGAGAGTCTCAAGGATTAAAGATGTTCAATCACAGGAACTGTGTCAACTGTATTGTTTCTTAGACCCCATCCGCCAAACTCAATGGAGTCAAAGGATAAAAAAGAAAAATTTTGGGGGCTTCCCTGGTGGCGCAGTGGTTGAGAGTCCGCCTGCTGATGCAGGGGTCACGGGTTCGTGCCCCGGTCCGGGAGGATCCCACATGCCGCGGAGCGGCTGGGCCCGTGAGCCATGGCCACTGAGCCTGCGCGTCCGGAGCCTGTGCTCCGCAACGGGAGAGGTCACAACAGTGAGAGGCCCGCGTACCGCAAAAAAAAAAAAAAAAAAAAGAAAAATTTTTAACTAGAAAATGACAGCATCAGAGGAGAAGGCAAGAAAAGAAAAGGGAGGCAGGATGCAAACGAAGAGAATTGTGGAGAACAAAGGTATTAGAGGAGGAGAAGAAATTGTGGGGAGGAGGGAGGGAGAAAGGAAGAAGCAGAAGCGGGGGAAAGATGGAGAGGGTATGAGGGCACAGAAATGTGTAGGAGGAAAAAGGAGAGAAGAAGAGCTTACCACAGAACACGGAAGGTCATTTCCTAAGAGAAGATGTGTCCCTAAACCAGACGATTGACTGACACACTTGGAAAGATAGCAGTGGTTACGGTAACTTCCTCTTCTTCTGACTGAAAAACAACTGGACTCAGAATGTGCCAATGCTGACGTTAACCTGAAGAGCTACCCCAACTCTGAGTCCAACCTCCCTCAACTGCAGTTCCCTCATCTATAAGATGAAGCTCCTAAAACAGGTCTTTTCAAACCTGGCTCTTCTGTGATTTAAAAAGAGGCAGAACGGTGCCGAGACTAAGACCACAGGCACAGGAAGTCAGCTGCTTCAATCTCCTCTTGATGTGTGCCCTTTAGAAAGCCACTCAACCTACTTGTGCCTCAGTTTCCTTGCCTAGAAATGGGAGGTGATGGTAATATTTATCTGTAGGGTTCTAGCGAAGATTGAGTCAGAATGGAGCCTGGTCAGAAGACTGAGCTGTCTATTGGCAGAGATCTTTTATCCCAGATTTCAAGTATCCACTAATCCATATGGGGGGTTGTGGGCTAACCATGTTTTAGATCAGAAGTTTGCTGCCTGCTCTTGTTAGACGTTTTACAGTCACAATAATCGGCATGTGCTCTTCCCAAGTCTAAACATTATTGAGTCACACTGAGGCAAGGTGCTTCCCTTTCTTTAGAGGATCCCAAGCCAGTCTCCCTGATGTGTGGTTGGTCCCCTGGCTCCGACCTTGGGAGGGAACAAGAGAATGGACGTCTGCACTCCATGCTGAGGGAAGCAGACTGGACAGGGGGTTCCTTGTTTGGTTCCTACTGAGGTCAAGCTTCTCACCTACTAGGTTTGACTATTGGGCTACTTCAAACCCCCTTCTGCAAATACTGTGCTCTCCCGCCCCTATCTCCACCGTCTTGCTCATTCAGAAAGGTTGTATAAAGCTCTTTACTGAAACACAAGCAGTAAAAACATAATTTAGCCCTGCCCCCCTGCTTTTGTCCACCCTTTTATGTTCACTATAAATAAACCACAGTATTTTGCTTGGTACTTTCATGAAATGGGAAGAAGAAAACTCTCCTGCATTTCTTTTTCTTTTTCTTTTTTTTTTTTTTTTTTTTTTTGCATTACGCGGGCCTCTTACTGTGTGGCCTCTCCCGTTGCGGAGCACAGGCTCCAGACGCGCAGGCTTAGCGGCCATGGCTCACGGGCCCAGGCACTCCGCGGTACGTGGGATCTTCCCGGACCGAGGCACGAGCCCGTGTCGCCTGCATCGGCAGGCGGACTCTCAACCACTGCGCCACCAGGGAAGCCCCTCTCCTGCATTTCAATAGGGTCGAATAAAGTGACTAGCTGTGAGGGAGAGAGATAATACAAAACAAAAATGGCTTTGGCATTAAAGAATTCAAAGCTATTTTCCTAAATGTATTTTGATGAAAAGATGATTTTTTTCTAAGCAAACCCCTAATTCCCCATTCACTGACATTCCTGTACGGATCCTAAGTGGGTGGCATCTGCAGAAAGATGCCAAACTTTGATGAAGGAGTAAGTGCCCTGGAAAGGTGTTACTTAACATATTTTCTCTAAAGCTTTGCAAAAGCAGTGAGATCCAGGTCCGGGCCTATTTTATTTCTTTCCTTTCTTCACCTCTGTCTTTATAAGAGCTTAATTTAAGACATAACAATGCTCATACCCTAGGGTCCCACTGCAGTGTTCAAATTCCTCTCCCCTCACTAGCTGTGAACTGGCAGGTTTCCTACCCTCTCCCTTGCCTCAGTTTCTTCACCCCACCTTTGAACTGATCACGGTTCAGTGTGGCATTTTCAGAGCTCAGGACCAGGGACCCAACAGCCTGGGTTTAATCACCGCTCAGCTGCTTACTAAATGCAGAAACTCAAGCAACTGACTTAACTTCTCTGTGCCTCGGTTTTTTCTTCTCAAGAGCGGAGATTATCATAGTACCACCTCGTAGATTTGTGGTTAAGGTTAAATGAAATAAAGAGGTAGAATAGTGCCTGACACACACAGTCAAGTGTTCAAGCTAGTAATAGTCCTAGTAGTAGCGATCACAGTATCAGCTCTCTGCCCAAGACCCCAGGAATGCAGTGGCCTTCCTGCAGCCCTGGTCCTGTGCACACTGAGTCTCTGGACCCCCAAGGCCAACCAGCAGGGGTAGGAACGATCTTCAGCCCGCAGACACAGCCTCTGTACAGTTTCTGATCCAGCCAGTGGGGCCTCAAGCCCCCAGCTACCAAGGCCTGTGGTTTAATGCAGAGGTTCGTGAGGCTAGAAACTTCCATGTCTGCTAATCTGAGCTGCCTCCACGCCCAGTCCTGGCATGCTCGCCCAGTCTTTGTGGCTGGCCTTCAGCACAGTCTCTTGGTTCATAGGCCAGCACTGGATTTTCACGGGGAACTCCAGACTACTCAGCCAGGCCCTGATACCCACAGCCCTTATCAGTTCTGACCAGGGATCAGAGGCTTCGGGCACTGCTGGAGCTCCTTCACTTCCGGTCCTCCAACCTCACACTCTCTGCGTCTTCTCCCACCTTCACTTCCACCCTCCCTGTGTTAGCAGAAGGGATCAGACGCTGGTGTCTGGCATCTCCGTGGCCACTGGCAGGCTGGCTGCACCCCAAGCCCTTGTCCTGAACATGCTGTGCCTGCCCTTGTACATCCTTGCACCTTAGCTGCGCCCCGTGAGCAGGGAGCCGCACATCACCCGCAAGAAGGAGTAGCTGGCCAGCCTCGTGGGCGCCACACTGGCCTCCAGCCTAACCTGCCGCTGCACGCCCAAGGGCGCGCGGAGGAGGGAGGTCTGGAGCCTTCTTGAGCCCCGCCCCTACCAGGCTAAGCAGCTCTTTGTCCTCGAAATCTAAGCAAGGATGAGGCAGGGGGAGACCTTGGTCCAGGCTGGGGACAGCCCCCAAGTGGCCGCATGTCCCTCAGGGGCCAAGTTTCCACGGGAGCTGGAGCTGCGGAGAGAGGGGCTTAGCCACGAGCAGCGGCTGGAGCGCATCCTCCAGAGGCGGGCCCTGGAGGAGTTACCTGAGACGGACTTCTGCCGTTGTGCTGACATCATGAAAGCTGCAGCCCCCAGGGCAGGGCACGCGGCCCCGGAAACCTACACCGGCCGGTCTGCATAGGGGCTCTGCGCACGCGCTCTGCGCATGGGCCCTGCGGAGCGTAGGAGGAACGTCGGGTTCACTTTCAGGCGGGCATCTCCAAAGCAGTGCGATGCGACCTGCACATTAGCGACCTGCTGCAGCCCCGGCCCAGGCCAGACGCCCCCGAGCTCCACACCAGACACTCCCATCCACGCCTGACACCCCTGATCCATGCCCAATGCCCCGTGTCCACGCCCAATACCCCGGCATTGCTTTTTCTCGGCTAGAAAATGTACAAAAGCACAGACACCCTCAAAAAGTCATTATAAAAATCACACCTTTAAAAAATAAAAAAAAATAAATAAAAATTCCTAACTAAGGCAAAGTCGTCTTCTCACTGTGCTCTGAGTCTTGGACCCCGTTATTTCCTCAGGGTCCATGTTTCATCAGCTGTCCTCTCTCTGTATGGTCAACCTCTGGCTCCTGGTGCCTTCTCTCAAGTCTCTCCCAACTTCCAAAAAGAAAAGTCAGTTCACACATAACCCTTTCTTTCTCTCTATCCATTGACGTGTATTTTTCTTTCCTTCAGGAAGAGTTGCCTACAGTTGGAGATTCATTTCCTCCTATTCACTGTTCTGGGTAATACATTGTGGTTTCTGCCCTCCCCACATCACTGTTCATGCTCACCAGGACATTCCAGACCCTGACGCCTCTTCATTTTCCTCTTACCCCACCCCCTTCCTGACTCCTTAATCTTCTTACACACCTGGATACCCAGGTGAAGAGAATTAACAACATGCATGCATCAGATAATCCTGTCATGCCCCTTCAACCATCTCTCAGCAATGCTTCTCAGTTGCCAGAACAAAAGAAGCATGATTTTACTTTGTTAGGACATCTAGGGATATAGGCCCGATAGCTAATTGGTTAGGTTCATGTGTAAGTCACAACAGAGAGAAAATATTGGACAGTCCCAAGCACAGAAGTGTAACGTGTTCTCCTCGTGCCCTTTCAATCTCCATCTCCCTTTACTGATTGCCATTCTTCCTTTTTAATGCTTACATAAATTTAAGGGTGCTTTACTTAAGGATATATTTCAAGTTATACAGCTGAATCGATGGTCAAATAGATCACTTTGGGAATGGCTCCTGTGTAAGTAAACTTACAGGGTTGCACCTACCCACAAAGGGAGGGTTAACAAAAGTATGTCTTCATCTCATAAAAGCTTTTTAGAGCAAAAGGAATTTAAAACAGGAGTTGTCCACACTGCGATTTTTAAACAGACCTTTCACACTGAAACTAGCATAAAACGTACTTCATATCCACAGTGCTTCAGAAAGAACTATTGAGAAAACTCCAGGGGCAGCTGGAAAAACACAGGGAAATAGAAAGCAGGCATGGTGCCAGGACCTGGGGCAGCTAAGCCCTGTAACATTGGGTGGAGAGGCCCTGCAGATGACACATATAAGGATAGAAGACCCCAAGATACCAAGACAGTGGGCCTAACACCAAGAGCCAGGGTAACAGTGAGGTGTGAACGCTAAGGACGGAAGCAAAGGCCAGGACAGCTACCAAAGGCACAGCCACACTTGGTGGGCACACAAGAAATACCAAGGAAGAACTGGGAATCTGTGAGCAACCCAGCATGGGGTCACAGAATATCTGAATTGGAAAGGTATTTGGTGATCACCGAGGCAAACATGGTCAAATTACAGACAAGGTGCCCTTCTCTCTCCTTACTCTCTCTCTACTCTTCTCTTCCTGAACAATTCAGTTCTAAAGCCCTTAAGTAGGGCATAGTAAAGTAGGCACCTGCAGGGCTGGGGTAAGGAGGTTGGAGGTGCAGGGAGAGCTGCGGTGGAGCAGAGCAGCATGTCATTGCCTGAGCAGAGTGAAAAGGATACCCGCACAGGAGGAATGCATAATGCATCCCTGTTGATGGAGAAGTGGTACAGTGCTGAGTTTCAGAGCCTAAACAAAATGAGGTGACAACCCCACAGGGAGGCAGCCTAGCTAGGAAAGCGAAGTCCAGTGGGTTGGCATGAGGGTCAGAGCCCAAGCAGGGTGAGGAGGGCACTCACATGAGGCATCTGGGGGTAGCCAGCATAGAATGGAGGAGGCCAGTTCAGGTAACAAGGGCATCTACAGAAGAAAGGAGGTGGCCGTAGCAATGAGAGCAATGGGATGTTGGTTATAAAGAGGGGGACTGATCAAATGAGAAAACATGCAAAGAATAATGGGAACCAGTTTTGTCATTGTCAGAGAAGATAGTTTTGAAAATTTGGAAAGAGAGAAAACTAGAAGAAATCCTATTGTTGGACTAGAATTGAATGTATTGATGTAAATTCATAATTTTCTTTATGTATAGATAGATTAATAACTACAGATGTGACTGTGTGTTTTGATTTACATACATGTATGCGTGTGGCCATACATATTCCATTGAGTGGGCCTGGAACAGCAACGCCCAATAGCAGTGAGCACATCTAGTGCCCAGATCTTTGCTGCTACATACCGCTCTTCAGGAGAGGGAGAAAAACTTCCCTGACGAAATGACTGATTTTAGGGCTGGGAAAGTACAAGGTGAGCCTGGAGCATTTTACTGTACCCAAAAACAACAGAGTGCTCAAATAGTGATGGGTCAAGTCAAAAGGACACAGAAGCCAGATTGAAGGACTTCCACTGACCAAACTGAGACAATTGAGCATCACAGTAAATAATGATTTATTAGTATGGACACAAGTTCATACTAATATAAATAAATGAATGGATAAATTGAAAGTCTATGAGAAAGAGAATGTTTACATAGCTTCAAAATTTTCTTTTCCCCCTAAATATTTATTAATTAGAGAGAGTAAAAAGACCTTCTCTCTGCTTTCCAGCCACACCCCTTTCTCGCAGTTCCTCCAAGGGGCTTCCTTTGCTCCTTCCTGCCCCATGGCCGGTACACATGTTCCAGAAATGCTGTCTTCCACCTTTTTCTCCTATTTGTCCTTCAAACTCAGATTAAAAATGATCTTCTCATGGAAGCCTCCTCCAAAATCCCAGACCTCACTGCGTCCCTTTTTATATGCTCCTATAGCATTCATAGCACTTATGAACATCCGAATTATATGTTTACAATTAGTTATCTAATATCTAACACCAACAGCTAAGCACAATGACATCATTCTGATACTGTGGACATTTATTAATGGTAGCAGTGATATTTGCACTTCTCCATGTAAGCATTCGCTGTGGAATGTTCCCAAGGTGGACATTGACAAAATGCACAGAGGACCTATAGAGAATAGTCAAGGGGTCCCTTACTGCACCTAGCTGTCAGACCCAACTCCTTGAAGCAAGCTACAATCACAGGCTGAAAATGTAGATCTTCTGGCTCCAAGTTCAGAACTTGGCCCTACTATGCCACAAGGCTCCAGCTCTGGTCTGGAAATTCCACAGTGCCTAACTTACACACAACTTCTGCTCTCCACAGAGACATTGAGATTTTAAAAGTCTACAGTAAGAACTGTCTTCCTTTTTAAGCAATTGATAGCTTATACTATTCAACCTTTAAAGGAAGTATACAAACGGCCAACAGGTATATGAAAAGATGCTCAACATCACTAATCATCAGGGAAATGCAAATCAAAACCACCATGAGATACCACCTCATGCCTGTCAGAATGGCTATTATCAAAAAAAAAAAAAAAAAAAAAAAACAAGCTAACAAGGTTGGGGAGAATGTGGAGAAACTGGAACACTTATATGCTGTTGGTGGGAATGGGAAACGGTGCCACTGCTCTGGAAAATAGTATGGCTATTCCTCAAAAAACTTAAAAATAGAACTACCATATGACCCAGCAATCAGACTTCTGGGTAGGTATCCAAAAGGAATGAAATCAGGATCTCAAAGAGATATCTTCACTCCCACATGCACTGCAGCATTATTCACAAAAGCAAAAACATGGAAATAACCCAAATGTTCATCAATGGATAATAGACAAAGAAAATGTGATATATATGTATATATATATATATATAGAGAGAGAGAGAGAGAGAGAGAGAGAGAGAGAGACAGAGACAGAGACAGAGACAGAGACAGAGACGCACACACATACATGCACACTCACACGCACATGCACACACACACACACCACCACCATGGAATAATATTCAGCCTTTAAAAAGAAGGAAATCCTACCATTTGGGACAACATGGATGGACCCTGCATGGTAAACAATAGTATGTTAGTGATCGTAAGTACCTTGGCCACAGACTGGTCACAGTGTCAGTGGTCCTGAGTTCTATGAGATCATGGAAATTGTTCAGCCTTCATTTCACAGACAAGGAAGCTGGAAGCTTGAGGAATTAAGGGACTTGCCTCAGAGCTCCTGAGAGCCAGGAGCAGTCAGACATAAAGTACAGGTTTTTCAACTCCAAGTCCAATGTTTTTGATTAATAAAATACTCTTCTTAAACCTACATCACAGTGGACTGGACTAGAGATTGAATTAAAAGGAAAGAAAAGCCCACTTGTCAAACTTGCATCTCTTTATTAAAACAGTTGAATGGAAACAGAATTAACTAGTAAAAGACTGAATCATTTCCAGAGGAAGGATGTAAAGCATTTATCAGTAGATCTCAAATCCTTTCCTGTTCATTTGGCAAGGCAAATGCCATCACAACCTTCCAGAGAGAAAAGAATACCCAGTCAGAAGAGAAACTAGATGAGTGCCTTCTATCCATCCTCCAAGATCAGACGTGCCCTTCGCTCCAGTGCAATTTCAAACAAATGATGGTCAAGGATGTTGTACGTCTTCAGCTGTAACAGTCGCTGTGATTTCATCCATCTTCTGAACCACAGCTTCAGATAAAAGTTGCTTTCTGTAGACATTCTCTAT
Organism: Delphinus delphis; assembly: GCF_949987515.2. Classification (NCBI taxonomy): domain Eukaryota; kingdom Metazoa; phylum Chordata; class Mammalia; order Artiodactyla; family Delphinidae; genus Delphinus; species Delphinus delphis. The sequence goes on along the minus strand of NC_082685.1, from coordinate 145,065,714 downwards.
TAGCTATCTCCCTCCCTCCCTTCCCCCCCCCACACACAGTCTGTTCCTCTACCTGCAATAAACACCAATTTGTCAGGAAACTCTGCTAAAAGCAGTTCATTTCCAATGTTCTTTCTCTATCAAGTTATGTAGAGGTTGGAAAAGAGGTAAGAAATTTATATAAATTATATAAGTTAAATAACTTATGTTGTATGTATATGAGTTAAATGTATATATTTAAAATTATATGTAATGTAAACATAAAATACATAAATTATTTTCAAAGCTAAATATATACATAAGTTTTAGAAGTTAAATAAGCTTCATTCAATGAACAGCTCAACCTCATGTGTTCCTCCTGCAGATGTGCTTTAAAAAATTGTAAAAATAACTAAAATACAGCAAAAGCAAGAGAAAGGAAAGCCAAAGAGAAAGTCCAGAAAACTCACAACCGGGGAGGGTCGGGAGATCGGTCATTAAGAGACAAGCCGAGAATGTTGGAGGATCGGAAAGAGAGAAGTTCAGTGGTAAACTTAAAAAAAAATTTTTTTTTTTAATTTGCTAGAAGAAAGGAAGCCTGCTTGGAAGGAAAGTAGCGCTATCTGATGACCCAGTCAGAGACTGGAAGCTGTGCATCTTTTAATTGTGTGACTCATTCTTTGGGGCCAAAGCAGAAATCAAGTGAGGAAAAAATTTCCAGAGAAAAATCTGTCTGTAAACAGGGTGGCGGGTGGTCAGGGGAGGGTGGATTGGTGAAGGGGAGAGTCAATGACATGAAATGGGACCGTTTAGTATGAACTTTTGTAACTGATAAATCTGTTTCTCAGAATAGCTTACTGTCATCCCAGCCAACTTCACTGCAGAACCATGAAGGAATTGCAGTGAGAATGTGCGGTCTGGAAGTCAAAGACGCTGGGTCTGGAAGGAAGCACCTTTTTAAGTGAACTCCTGGATTATCTCAAGCAGGGAAATCAACAAATCCAGCAACATACACCATTGGGGAATCTCAGAAGTTCATTTTCTAATGGGTTTGCTTAGAGGAAGATTTTCAGTTTTTGACTATTTTTAAAGGCTTAAAAGCAAATAACCAGGTATAATCTATGAAGAATGCAAACAGGACAACTGTGGTGTTAACAAATGGTTACAGACAAGTGGAAAGAGAAACACATGCACACTTTCTCTAAGGCCCCAATGTATTTAGTCAAGGATATAGAACTTAATGGAAGTAAGGTGGCCAGGCCCAGGAGCAGAGGCCATGTCTCCTGTCCCTGTGGTCTAGGGGGTACACTGCTGTAAGTGGCCCTCTCTGCATGGATAGTGTCCTCCCACAGCTGAGAAGGGAGCCCCATTCTTGCTTTGCCTTTTATACCTAGACTTGCACAAACATTCTGGAAAATGCCACACTTATAATCTCTTAAGGGAATATTTATAAACATCAAGGTCTCTTCATTCTTAACCCAAACTTACCATCAACAAGGCTCCATCCCTTCGGGAAGGGGACGAAAGTCTAAACAGTATCAGTTGTTATTGTCTCTCCCAGCCTTCCAGGGCCCAGAAAGCTTGTCTCTTCTCAACAGTTTAGATGAAGACACAGAAACAAGAGACTGCTACTTAGCACAGGCACCAGAGAGATGAGAATGAAAGAGCCTGAGAACCACCAGAAGTTGTCCTGGTAAGAGCTGCCATGTCAAAGACACGGGCTCTAACATAACAAAACACGGCAGAGGACAGAAGAGCAGCAAAGGATGACAATGGGTACACCTGACCACTATAACCCGTCTTAGTTGGCTCCCAAGGTCACATGTACCTTCTCAGTCTTTTTCTGGGTCACATTATCTAAGATTCCTCTTCCATCCTTTCACTCATCGACATCGATTAGAATAAGCAGCATCTCCCGCCCACTGCTTCTATGCATCATTGGGCATTTGGGCAAACAATTTGCCAAAAGGATGCAATATGTAAAAGACTGAACTCAAATAGAATTAGGGAAGCTGGGTTTGATGGGCCAGCGCCTGTCAAATTTTAATGCACATACAAATCCCATGGGGATCTTGTTAACATTTAGGCTCTGATTCAGCAGATGAGAGGGGTGGGATCTGAGAACCTGCATTTCTAACAGGCTCCCAGGTGGTGCTCATTCTGCTGGTCCATGGGCCACACATTTAGCTGCAAGGACCCAGTCCACTCAAATAAGAGACCCAAAGGGGCAAAGGATCCCATCTAAGTTTACATCGTTAGTAAGTATCGAGCTTGGGCTTGAACTCAGTTCCTGTGACTCCCAAATCCAGTGGGACTGCTCCATGTGAAAAGTATGCCATCTCCCCCGACTTGGCTGTGTCTCTCCGACATGGGTTATATGGTGGTTAAAATTAAATCAGTCCTATCACCCTGAAAGATCATCTCCAAAAGTCAAGTTAAAACGTTATTTTCAATTACAAAACCTAAAACCCAGGCCTCCTGTTTTCTCATTTTTCAACGTTCTTATTAACATCTGTCAGTCAATGGAGACATTTTTGAAAAGAACCAGATCTTTCTGAAAGCTAATATTTAAGCTCCCTTGACCTATGATTCATGCTGGATCAAAAAAGAAGAGAAATATTAATATATGAACATCTAGTGAGAAACTCTGGACACCTAATCTTCAGTCTCTGTAATGAAAACAGAAATGAGATTCAAAGCAGAGTCTCCAGAGAAGAGAAGAGTAACGTGTCTATGCTGCACTTGTGTGGACACGGAAGCCAAGTAATTAGCCTGGTAATAAACAGGACATCCAGCCGCCCATCTCCCATCACAGCTGAGGGTCATTCCTCTCCTGGACCATAGGGATGGTCCCTGATTCACAATCAGTGCTTCTTGAACTACTGATTCTTCAGGTCTCTCTCTCACTTTCAATCTGTCAAGCTGGGAACTCACAAAATGAACCTGATGAATTGAAAAATAAGCAGAAAGACAAAAAGGGAGAGAAGCGGGGGGGTGGGCTGGAAATGCTCATATTTATGAACCTGTAACACAAAGCATTAATAGTGAGGAGAGGAATCTCCCGCCTGCTAGAGGCCCCGTTCCAAAGTCTAATGTCTGAGTAAGCATGGGTCTTACCAGGCAACCCCCAAAGGTCAGGGGTCACGGAGAATTCCTCGGCCTGGGAGCAGAGTCAGGAGATACACAGAGCATTTCTTTCCCTCCCCCTGGCGAGGAACAACAAACTCTGACACGCAGGCACCTCGCAACTCAAATGAGCGCTTTCTGCAAATAAGCCACCAAGTTCCGCATCGGGAAGCAAGGCGAGAAGCCGCGCTGAGAAAGTTTTCCCACACAGCTCTGCCAGCGGGTTTCATTCCTCAGCTACATCACCCCAAGCTTCAGCTGAGTTCAAGAACAAGAGGGCAGAAACGGCTGCATTTTTGGATTGTATGTTAGGAAGCAGCAGGGCTTTCCATCTGGGCCAAGAACTCAACAGCACTCGAGGGAGTGACATGGTATAAAGTATATCCCTCTCATTAGAGGCACCACCATAAAGCAGAGACTTTTAAATGTCACTAATCTCATTTGTAGCATCCACATAGCAAAACGCAGAGAACACTTAATTTTTGGACATCAGAACCTAACAAAATTTAAACTGTTAAAATTATTGTAACAGCCCATCCTAGCAAAAACTGATACCTTGCTGGTTAGAAGCTGGAAAACGATTCCAGAGTTCCATACTGTCCTGCATCCGAAGATTGAATTTCTTTTCAGAGTATCCCTTCCATTTGTTCTGGTGACAAAGATTAAAATTCTATTCCCTTCAGGGTGAAGATGGCTAAGCAAAGAAAGAAAAGGATGCCTTCAAACATGACTCTTGGGTATATATTTCAGCAGAAATGTTTCACTGCAGTTTCGGGCATCTGTATGGGAGCAGTGTTTTTTCTCTACACATACTTATAGAAACTGAGCCTTTAATGTATCAATAATTGTCTCTTCTTGAGAAGACCCCCCTCCCTTGTGTTCCAGCTCAAGCAGTTGTTCACTAGAGATCAGTAGCAAAGACCCCCGAGTTTCAGGAAATAGAACAGACTTGTTCTTCACCTTGAAGCAAAAGGGAGATTGGGAAAGGCACTCGGTCAGGACTTGCTGCAGCTCAGTGGAAAAGGATCTGTTACTAATGCACACACACCCCATCTCTCCACACTGTTATTTGAAACTGAATACCTCAGGCTTTGGGGAACACACTGGCCGTGGATTGCTGTGTCCCCCTGTGATTGTCACTTGGGGGCCACAGAGCCAAGTCCTATGGGAAGGGGGCTCCAGGGCTACTGCAGTAGCACACATTTGTGCAAATTGCAAGAGGGGGCAATTGCAGGGGAGGCAGATGAAATTTTAACAGATGCCCCCTCCAGACAGATGAATTTTAAAAGGCACCGCATCTAAGTAGACAAATTACAAAAAGATGCTCCTCTTCGAGCACAAGGATTATAAAAATACCCCTTTTCCTCCTGGAGCCAGGACATGGTTCGGCTGGCAGAGCCTGAGATGGATTTCAGCCCCAACTGGTCCCCTGGATGGGGTACCTTTGTAGGGTTTGTAACGCAAAAACTGCCCGGTGGGACCCAGCACCTTTAGGTTGGGCATCCCTCTGAAGAAAGTAGATATTCCTTGAAAGGAACTCCTGGAAAGGAGAACTAGAAACAAAGATGGGCCTCAGGCTAGGGAAATTTCCTCCTTTCCCAGCAGCCTCATGATTGGACCCAGGCCTCTGGAGAGAACTACGTTTAGGTGCATCCCTTACCCTGGAGATTGCTGTAGGGTGATGCTTGCTACACAATGAAAGCCCAAGTGCTTGGTTAGAGATGCTCTTGAAGTTCAGCCTAGGCTCTAAGCACAGCCAAGGTGACTGGCAGTTTTAGGTTATTATTTGTGTTGTACTTCTCTTCCTTTTACATGCAAACCTTCAAAGAAATCTTGCTGAAAATTATAGTTTGGACTCTGATGTGTTTTACAGAACAAAGAAAAGGCCTGAATGAGATGCAGAAGAGAATAGCAAAGTTGATTGTGGTGTCCCCTTGCCAAAGTCAACATGATGGTGGCAGTCACCATGCTTGTAGAGTGATAGACCCAGGAGGATCTTGTAGCAGAGGTAACATCACCCAGCCATGATGGGGAGCCAGCACCCTGGGAACCCATCAGAAGTGGCTCAGGGAACATTTAAGCAGACTGCATTCTGGAGTTCAACAGATGGCATTCAAGCCATTGCTTGGGTAGTTGAGGAATTATAATCTCATTGTGAAGCCACAGACTGGGAGGGTCTACAGAAACTTGGAGCAGTATAAAGGCTAAATACTGAAATAAGCACATCCATTCAACCACTATTTACTGAGTGTTTATTATGAAACATAGCTTAACATGTGCAAACAAGACAGGGTGAGAGGAAGAAAAGTTAAGCAAAAAAGAGAAGAAAATATCAGGTATTGTAGGTTTTTAAAAAAATAAAATAGGCAATATAGGCGATAGAATACCGGAGGAGTGTAGACTTTGTGTAGTCAGGGAATACCACAAGCTGGGATCTGAAAGACAGAAGAAGAAGAAGGAGCAGCTATGTAGAAATCCGAGGGAAGAGTGTTGTAGGCAGAAGAAACCGTCCATGCAAAGACAATGAAGCCAGAGTGTGCCTGATACTTTGAAAAATAGAGAGAAGGTCAGTGTGGCTAGAGGACTCTGCAGGAGGGCAACATGGTGGGAGAGGGGTGCAGGGAGGTGGGCCCCCCAGATCAGAGGGAGCTTTGGAAGCCAGGGCAAGTTATTTGGATTTTCTTGAGGGAGGGAGGACCAAGCATCGTGGACTTAAAACCAGTAGAAGATTTTAAGCAGAAGAATGCACTGCTCTATAAATGTGTTTAGAAGTCCAGTCTTGTCACTCTGCGAGTAATAGCTTGTAGGGAGTTAAGGGAAGAAGCAGAGGAGCCACTTGGGAGGTCGTGCAATGGTCCAGAGGAGAGAGAATGGTGACTAGGACTAGGGCACGGTTTCTCAGCCTCGGAACAATTGACATTTTGGACCATATAATCCTTTGTTGTGGGGCTGTTCTGTGCATTATAGGAAGTTTAGTAGCATCCTTGGCCTCACTAGATGCCAGACGCAATCCTCCCCTCCCCCAGTGGTGACAACCCAAAATGTCTCCAGACATTGCCAAATGTCACTTGGCGGGCACAACCAGTCCTGCTGAGAATTTCTGGACTAGGGGGTTAGCTGTGGAAGTGACAAGAGTGGTAAATTCTGAATATATTGATATTTTGAAGGAAGAGCTGATAGGACTTGCTGATAAGAATAGATAGAGAGTGTGAGAAAAAGAGATGAGTCAATGATAGAATAATTCCATGGGTTTTTGACCTGGGCAACAGGGAAAATGTAGTTACCATGTACAGCAATGGGGAAGAGTGTGGGAGCAGGGAATTGAGGGTGTTGCTTTGAACATCTTAAATTTGAGATTCCTGTTAGGCATGTGGAAATGGCAGATAGACAGCTGAAGTTCCAAGAAATGTCAGAGTTAGATATACAAATGTAGTAGTTAGTCACATACATATACAGAGATAGAGATAGAGGATGATAGATAGACAAATAATTAGATGATTAGATTGATAGATATAATGATGATAGATAGATAGACAGATAGATTGCAAAGGGCATGTTGGAATGAAAACAGTCACTAAAAAGCAGGTTCTTGCCACAACTTTCCAGATAGGTTGCACATTTAAAAGCTTGTAAAAAGGCAGTCAAATTAAAAGGGCACTGAAGTCCTTCAGACTGAAAAGAAATCATAGATCATACTACTGGGGCATAGAAACTTATGTTACACCAGGACACTCTTCTCCAAGCATGCCCTAAATCGACGAGCCAAATCTCACCTATGAATAAAATGTGGTCATCCCACCAGCCCCCGTCTTTCCATGATGGGGAGACAGTGAGGCTCAGCACAGAAGAAATTGCTATCATTCTACCAGACTAATTTAGAATCAGGAAACTTTCCAAAACAGAATATTGCAAGAATTAATATGACCAAACAAACCAGGGGAACAAATTTGCAAAAATGGTTCACTATTTTTTTTTCCCAAATAAATTATCTGACCCAGAGGGGGAAAAAAGGCAACTGTTGGAGTCTATTTAAGAGACTCATTCTCTACCCACACTAACTACCCTATGGGTGGGGTAGGTCTGATGCCCCACAAGGACAGCCCACCCAATGAGTGATATTATAAGGGTGATGGGCTGGAAGATTTCCTATGAGAAATGCCATCAGAGTGGAATTTAGAATTCCTCCCCAGAAGGCTGTATAACTCTCACCTTGGGAAAGAGGGAAGACCAAGCATCGTGGACCTTTCAGTTCCACCAGTCAACCTAGATAGGTCTCATGGGCAGAATTGGAAGAGACCTACCATGTTCATGGATTAGAAGACTAATGTAGTAAATGTCAATTTCCCCAAATTAATATATAGGTTTAATATAATTCCTGTCAAAAAAAATCTCAGCAATTTTTTATTGTCAGATTATTCTAAAATTTATATGGAAAGGAAAAGAAGTTAGAATTACTAAAACAATTCTGAAAAAGAAGAATAAAATGGGAGCAATCAGTCTACTTGATTTCAATACTGATTTTAAAGCAATAGTAATGAAGACATAGGAATGAAAATTCTATTGGTAGACTAGAACATAAAACTCAGAAATAGACTCACAGAAATATGTCCAACTGATTTTTGACAAGTGCAGAAGCAATTCAATAGAGGGAAGGTAGCCTTTTAAAATATGGTGCTAGAGCAATCAGACATCCATAGGCAAAAAAAGAGAAGAAAAAGGAGGAAGGATGGAAGGGAGGGAGGGAGGGAGGGAGGAAGGGAGGAAGAAAGGGAATGAGCCTTTCCCTAAGTCTCACACTTTAAACAAAAATTAACTCACAAGAGAATGGAGGCAGGAAGGAAATGAGTGTGCCTAAAAGGACAACATGAGTGATTGTTTTGATGGTAATGTTGGGCATCTTGACTGTATCCATGTCAGATCCTGTCTATGATATTATACAGTAATTTTGCAAGATGTTACCACTGGGGGGGAAGGGGACCTCTCTGTATAGGTTCTTACAACGGCATATGAAACTACAACTATCTCAAGATAAAAAGTTTAACTCTAAAAAAACTAAAAATAACACCTTTTCAAAATTTTAATCCGTAGTTGAGCTTGAAACAAGACAGGAAATCTCAATAGGCCCAAAGGGAAAGCGAAAGAGAGTTGAGTAGGAGTTGAAGTTGAATAACCCTGCTATTCAGATTAGGGGTCAGCCTTCAACTCCTCAGCAGGGCCTGGAATTGAGGCTAGGGTTTAGGATGGAGCCAAGAACTGTATTCACTTTAATAAAGACTGAGCTGAGAAATACTGTGCCTGACTGTGAGTAAAAATTAAAAATAATTTTTTACTGACTCAAGTATGCAGTCTAGATAGTGCATGCCTAGCCCAAGCCCCTTGGTGGAAGTGGGGTACTCCATGAAGAGGCAGAGCCCCAATCCTGTATCACACGTAAGTGTGGAGTCTAACACCTTGCACTATCCTCCCAGTCCAGAAATCTAAACTGAAATACGAACAGCAGACTAGCCTGCAACACATCGTGTAGGGCCCTTGATAACAGCAAATCCAGTACCACCCCAGGGTTCTCACAGGTAACAACTCCCACTGCGGATGAATTCCGAATCTAATTGATTAAAGAATACAGTTTCTCTATCAAAGATCATAGAATAAAACAAATCAACTAAACTGTTCAAAAGAAACAATTCCATAACTTCAAAGTTTATACAAATGTTGAGGGGAAAAGATGGTGAAAATGGTGAAGATGACAGAGAGAAAGTTGCTGAGCCAACTTTCAGACAGGGACTGACCCGGTCTGAAAGCAGCTTCCAAGAGGATGGGTACCAGAGCCGTGTGAGAGGATATTAACTGGAGGAAGGAGGTCATCCCACATCTTGTCATGGGTGACCTTTCTTGGGTCTTCAGTTTGTAACCATCTGAGTCTTCTCCAAGGGAGACTAGATGAACCTCAAATTATAGAAAACTCCGAGAGAACACAGCCTCCAACATTAGGATGAGCCCATCTGAAGCAAAGAATATGCCAGCCCTGAGCCATACGAACAAGAAGCAAATGTCCTGCTCCACACAAGAGGGTTTCCTGCCTCAGAAAGCCTTCCCCAATGCCACCTCTGTCCCTAGGAGTGCTGGGAGGCTTAGAGGCAGCATATCCTAAGCCTGCCATCCTGTGAGTCTGAGTGTGGGGTCGTCCCTGGGTGAAAAGGAAAATAAATATCCTGGAGATCAGGCCCCAGACAACTGGCCAGGAGAAATCAGACGCAAGTCCAACCACTACCTTTTGACTAGAACCACTGTAGATGAGCACTGTGAAATGATGGCACGTGAGCAAATGAGCTTGAAGCCAGCCAACTTGTGTGCTCACAAAACGAACTCATTGGGCTTTCGGTGTCTTTTTTATAATCATCCATTAATTGTGCAATTATGTGTGAAAAGATCCAAAATAATCCCAGTGGACTGGTTCTCCTGGAAAAACATCATTCAGTGATTTAGATCTAAAACTTTCCATCATCTTGGCCACCACATAAGTCTATTAGTTCACATTCGTTTCTTTGTGCTCCTGTGCTTAGCATGAATCTGAAATCTGAATCTGAAAATGGCCACATGGTGGATCCTGCAGCTCTCTGGGGCCATTAGAAACTGCAAAGCTCCCGGTATTCTATTCCCAAGCCTGGAATAATGCTAAACAGTATGCAATTTCCCTTAGAGAAAACAAGATGGAAGTAGGGAGAAATTGAGGGCAATGGTCCTCAACCCTGGCTGCACGCTAGAATCACCTGGGGTGAGCGGCTACTTAGAGCAATACTGGCTTATACTGCTCATTAATACCCACTCACACTAATCCAGTGATTGGCAACACCTAATGCACATCGGAATCTCCTAGAGAGCTTTTAAAAATACTGATGCCTGGGCTCCACCCCCACTGACCAGTCAAATCAGAGCATCTGGAAGATGGGGTTGTGGCATGGGTACTTTTTTAAAGCTCCTTAGGTACTACTATACAGCACAGGGAATAACTATTCAGTAACTTGTAATAACCTATAATGAAAAATAATCTGAAATATATATATATATATATATATATATATACACATATATATATATAATTGAATCACTTTGCTGTATACCTGAAATTAACACAGTATTGTGAATCAACTATATTTCAATTAAAAAATAAAAAAAGCCTTAGTTGATCTAATGTTCAGCCTGGGTTAAGAATGACTGCCCTAGTCCAGGCCTTTAGGGAGCATCAGAATCTCCTGAAGAGGTCATTAAATCAAAGGTTTCAAAGAAAGCAGTTAACAGACACCAAAAGTAGATTTGAGGCTCCCACGGAGGAGGGGCGATGGGAAGATTGGAGAGTGACTGCTAAGGGGTTTCTTTGGGGGCTAATGAGAATGTTCTAAAATCTATTGTGGTGAGGGCTGCACAACCCTGTGAATATATTTAAAGCCATTGGACTGTATACTTTAGGTGGGTAAATTGTATGTATGTGAACTACATCTCAGTAAAGCTGTTAAAACACACTCACATAGGTTTCTGCCCACCCCCAGAGATTCTGATGCACTGGTTCTGAAGTGGAGCCCATGAATTTGCCTTTTTAATGAAATCCCAGGTGATGTTGATTCTGTGAAGTCACAGACCAAACTGCTCTAGGCCACAGAAAGGCAATGGCATTTAAACTTTCTAGGATTTTATGAGCACGATAACGGTTTATGAATGGTTAATGGTAGTGACTATATGTGGGCTCCCCCATCAGTGTTCCCTGGAGCAGTGTGGCTTTTGCATGTTTGTTTTGTGGACCACTTCACTCCTATGTGCCTGTCCTTCTAGAACAAGGGCTCTTTCTTCTGTTACCCTAGTCGTAGAGGATCAGGTGACACTGATGCTTCCAGGGTTGTCTCACAGAAATGAAAGCAGAAATTGCAAAGGGAACATGTGATATGAACCCGGAGGAAACCCAGAGGATTAGGACCATGGAGCCAGGAGATATCCCCTGGTTCAACCAAGCACTGTATGAGACCCTGGGAGAAGAAGAAAAGAATAGGGCATCTTTTTTTATTTTGTGTCATTTATGAAATGATAAATAGCTACATATGAAAATCTAGATTTACCAAAAAATGGCAAAGCAAGACTTTCCACTTATCGTACAAAACGATTCATCCCCAGAGGTCCTTCAGAACATTGAACTTTCTTGGTACCTATAAACTGATGTACAATGTTTTACATTAATTTTCCCACAGTTTTCAAGCAAAGACAAACTAGACAGGTACAGGATAAACAGACTCTTAAATTATGAAGAGCCGGGTTCTTATCAAACTAGCAGTAAGGATGGGAGGATTTGAGATGAGCGCTTCCTGTAGGAATGTGAACGCCACTAACGGGTTTGCCCAGCAAAACAACCCCGGTCAGACTTCCCTGGTGGCACAGTGGTTAAGAATCCACCTGCCAACGCAGGGGACACGGGTTTGAACCCTGGTCCAGGAAGATCCCACATGCCGCGGAGCAACTAAGCCAATGCGCCACAACTACTGAGCCTGTGCTCTAGAGCCCACGAGCCACAACTACTGAGCCCACGTGCCACAACTACTGAAGCCCACATGCCTAGAACCCGTGCTCCACAACAAGAGAAGCCACCGCAATGAGAAGCCCACGCACCGCAACGAAGAGGAGCCCCTGCTCGTCACAACTAGAGAAAGCCCGTGTGCAGCAACAAAGACCCAACGCAGCCAGAAATAAACAAACAAACAAATAAATAAATAAATTTATATATAAAAAAAAAAAAAGCCCAGGTACAGGTGCCAAGGCCGATGCTCAAGTCTCTGCCACAACTGTCCCCAGGACTCCGGAGGCCTTCCGCCCGCAGTCAGTCCCTAAGTACCCCTGGTTAGTGCTGGTGCCTGCCCCCTACTCCAGCATGACGAAACCTCAACATAAGTCCTAGGCATTGTTCGCCAAGCAGCTGCCAGTGGGGCTGTCACTGCCGTCGCTGCTAGAAGTAAGGGGGAGCAAAGGGCCCACTTTTTTTTTTAAGGTTTAAATTTTGAAAAACAAGCTTGGTCACATTTTGAGAGGCAGCACAGAACAGTTGAAAGACTCGGGCTCAAATTAACAACAGCACAGTAAAGATATTCAACATCTCCAAACTGCATCATCTGTTAAAACATAGCTAAACTGGTGCGGGGTGGGGGGACATTGTAGAGAGGACAGTGTGCGTAAATCACATAATAAGCCACACGTTCCAGTGTCTGGCAGGTTAGAAATATAAATAATAATAATAGCAGCCAATCTTCATTATCTATTATTTACTAAGTACTATTCTAAGATTTATATATATATGAATTCATTTAATTCTCACAGTACTCTATTACAGGGGTCAGCAAACTTTTTCTGCAAAGACCAGATGGCAAATATCTGGGACCTCGTGGCCCCATACGGTCTCTATCCTGACCACTCAGCTCTGCTGTTGCAGCTCAAAAGCAGCCGTAGACAATATAAACACATGGGCATATCTGTGTTTCAATAAAGTTTTATTTATAGAAACAAGAGGTGGTCCAAATTTGGCCTGTGGGCTGTAGTTTGCCAACCCCTGCTCCGTGAGTTGGGTGCTATCATTATCTCCATTTTACGGAGGAGAAAACAGAGGCACAAAGGAATCAACTGACAGCCCAAGGGCCCACATGAAATCTGATTATAAACTACCCGCAGTCAACAATTAGATCGTAGCAGCTGCTGCCATCACCATCCCATCTGTAAGCCTCGCACTCAGAAGGGGCTGGCCACCCAGTCAGTCACCAGCACGCTCAGAGCTGCCTCGGAGGTTGAAGACCCAACTCCGATCCCCTCCTCTCCTTGCCCTGATATTCCTGGTTGAAGTTCTTCCTGGACCCTCAATGTCCATATTCCCCGTACCACCCAGACTGATTTTAATTTTATGCATTTTCTCCCCAGCCTGTTTGGAAGCCCGGACCATGCACACCACAAGTGCTCAATTCCTATGCGTTAAGTGCATCTACGAACCCACTGGCAGTGGGTGTGCAGACCACGACAGTCAGGGACTGAGGGCAGAGAAGTAAGGGGACTCACCAGTCCATGGCAGGCACTGAGGGCTGCAGTCCCAACCCTGGTGCCTTGCTGCAGAACTGTGCCCCTGAGATGGCAGGGGGGACCCGAGGAAGCCTCCATCTTCACATGGGAGAGGTTCCCATATCTCCTCTCCACGATGTAGCTTTTGGAAAGTAATCCCTGATTGACCGTCAAGTTAAAAAACAGGTCCTTCTCCTCATGAGAAATTCTATAGTACACCCGGTCCTCTGGGCCATCCAAATCTCTCTTCTTCCTGCTGCTGGTGACAGGATGGTGCAAGCCATAAGATAGAAAATTTCCGCTCGCGTCGACTCGGACAGGAGCCACCACGTGGTATTCTGGCAGGGCCTTGACAAAATGCTCTGGAAAAAAAGGAGACGCAGAATAAGCCTAAGAGATCCCTGCTGAGTCTGTGGCAAGACAAATACACCTTGTTTGGAACTTAGATTTTACCCTGTTGATTGCAAAATCCCACTGTTGAAGTGTAGAGATCGTTTCCACCATACAAACACCATCAATATCAAATTCCCCGAACAACACAAATTTACCTGGGACTGTCTCATAGATGACAGGTGGCTCTCTGAGCTGACACCAAGACATAGCTCTGGATGTCAGATGTTTTACTGGAGACAAACTAAGACAAGAATTAACTCATGAGGAATATGGTTAGGAAAGGGGCAAGATCATTATGACAAACAGGAACATTTCAGGTCTAGAGTTCGTTAATACAAATCACAGGGCTTCACATAAGCAGTGTAAATGCCTCTGGAATTTCCAGTTAAGTCATGTTGGAGGAAAACTGCAAAAGCGCAGTGAACCCATCATGTACACTCTGACAAACCTTGCACGGTTACAGCACAAGTGTTCTGTAATGTAGCAATGAGTACTTAAAAGAACTTGGGGGTTTCTTTTTTATTTTTATAAAATATACAACATAAAATGGTAAGGGAACGTACTAGGATCAGAGGCATGGGGTCAAAATATGAAAATTGCCACTTTAGAAATGCAAGACACACACACTTCTTCCTTGCTTCCACACACGAGAACACAGACACCTTTTGACTTCCTCAAATTGAAATCTCCACCACTGCCTCTTCATTCTCCTGTTTGAGAATAACAAGGAATCTAACTAGTAAGGAGTAAGCATCAGGCTCTGGATTACAGACTACTTAAAGCAAACCATTAACCACTTAAACGCAGATAAACGAATCTTTTGCTTCAGGCAAAAAAAAAAAAAAAAAGAGGGAGGGAAGGAAGGAAAGAAGAAAACAAAAGGGGAAGGAGAGGGAGAAGGAGAGAGAGAAAGAGGAAAAAAATTCTACTTTTTTCTACTTTTCTATTTCCACCTCCCAGCTGTACCTCTTGCACTTTGTAACTTGCGTTACTTTGTTCAAGTTACCTCCCCAACTACAATGTCTTTCACACTCTCTATCAAAATCTTATGTTTAACATAATCTTATGCTTATTTTTTAAAGTCCCAACTCAAATTCTCCCTCTTCTTTCTCCTAATGTCCTTGCTTAAAGTTCTTTCTCCCTCCCCTGAACCCCCATGTCCTTACTTTCTGTAGCTCCCAGAACAGCCCAATTTTACAAAGCCTTTTGTTTATTATATTATTTATTCCCAAACTCTTTAGAGGCCAGAATCTTGCACATCACAGGTACCCAATTCATTTATGTGGATGTAGCAGTGAACACATTTGTAGCTGGCTAAACAAAAGAACTGGACTTGATAGGGTACAATTACAAAAGAGTTCTTTTCCAGACAACTGCCTTCAAACACACTTGTCGTTCATCTGTGCCTTGGATGAAATATAGGAGAGACAACATCAAAAAACAACCCAGTTAAAAAAACGGGCAGAGGACCTGAACAGACATTTTTCCAAAGGAGTCATACAGATGGCCAACAGGCACATTAAAAGATGCTCAACATCACTAATCATTGGGGAAATGCAAATCAAAACCACAATGAGATGTCACCTTACACCTGTCAGAATGGCCATCATCAAAAAGACAACAAATAACAACTATTGGCGAGAATGTGGAGAAAAGGCAACCCTGGTACACTGTTGGGGGGAATGTAAGTTGCTGCAGACCCTATGGGAAACAGTATGGCAGTTCCTCAAAAAACTAAAAATAGAACTACCATATGATCCAGCAATTCCACTTCTCGGTATTTCTCCAAAGAAAACAAAAGCACTAATTTGAAAACATATATGCACCCCAATGTTCATAGCAGCATTATTTACAACAGCCAAGATATGGAAGCAACATAAGTGTCTATCAATAGATGAATGGATAAGGAAGATGTGACGTATATATACAATGGAATATTACTCAGCCATAAAATATTACTAGGCATAAAAAAGAATGAAATCTCACATTTGTGACAACATGGATGAACCTAGAAGGTATAATACTGAGTGAAATAAGAGAAAGATAAATACCCTATGATTTCACTTATATATGGTATCTAAAAAACAAAACAAATGAACAAACATAACAAAACAGAACAGACTCATAGATACAGAGAATAAACAGGTGGTTGCCAAAGGGGAAGGGGTAGGGGGTTGAGTGAAATAGATGAGGGAGATTAAGAGGTACAAACTTCCAGTTACCAAATGAGTTATGGGGATGAAATATACAGTGTGGGGAATATAGTCAATAATACTGTCATGGGGAAACCTTCAAGATGACAGAGGAGTAAGACATGGAAATCACCTTCCTCCCCACAAATACATCAGAAATACATCTACATGTGGAACAACTCCTACAGAACACCTACTGAACGCTGGCAGAAGACCTCAGACTTCCCAAAAGGCAAAAAACTCCCCATGTACCTGGGTAGGGCAAAAGAAAAAACAGACAAAAGAATTGGGACGGGACCTGCACTTCTGGGAAGGAGCTGTGAAGGAGGAAAAGTTTCCAGACGCTAGGAAGCCCCTAGGAAGGCAGAGACTGTGGGGGTGGTGGAGGGAGGAAGCTTCAGAGTCATGGAGGACAGCACAACAATGGGGGTGCAGAGGGCAAGGTAGAGAGATTCCCGCACAGAGGATCGGTGCTGACCAGAAGTCACCAGCCTGAGAGGCTTGTCTGCTCAGCCGCCGGCATGGGCGGGGGCTGGGGGCTGGGAGCTGAGGCTTGGGCTTCGGAGGCCAGATCCCAGGGAGAGGACTGGGGTTGGCTGTGTGAACACAGCCTGAAGGGGCTAGTGCGCCACGGCTAGCTGGGAGGAAGTCCGGGAAAATGTCTGGAGCTGCCGAAGAGGCAACAGACCATTGTTTTAGGGTGCGCGAGGAGAGGGGATTCAGAGCACCGCCTAAACAAGCTCCAGAGACTGGCACAATCTGTGGCTATCAGCGCAGACCCCAGAGACGAGCATGAAACGCTAAGGCTGCTGCTGAAGCCACCAAGAAGCCTGTGTGCAAGCATAGGTCACTGTCCGCACCTCCCCTCCTGGGAGCCTGTGCAGCCCGCCACTGCCAGGGTCCCATGATGCAGGGACAACCTCCCAGGGAGAACACACGGCACGCCTCAGGCTGTTGCAATGTCATGCTGGTCTCTGCTGCCACAGGCTCACCCCACATCTGTACCCCTCCCTCCCCCGGGCCTGAGTGAGCCAGAGCCTCCTAATCAGCTGCTTCATTAACCCCATCCTGTCTGGTCGAAAAACAGACGCCCTCAGGTAATCTCCACAGTCAACTTGATGCACACGGCATCTGTGGAATACCTGAATAGACAATGAAACATCCCAAAATTGAGAAGGTGGACTTTGGGAGCAACTACAGACTTGGCATTTGCTTTCTGCATCAAATTTGTTTCTGGATTTATGTTTCACTTAGTTTAGTATTTAGAGCTTATTATCACTGGTAGGTTTCTTTATTGATTAGGTTGCTCTCTTCCTTTTTTAGTATAGATATATAATTTTTCCCCTTTTTCTCTTTTTCTGACTGTGTATGTGTAAGTTTCTTGGTGTGATTTTGTCTGTATAGCTTTGCTTTTACCATTTGTCCTAGGGTTCTGTCTGTCCTTTTTTTTTTTTTTTAAATATAGTTTCTAACGCTTATTATCTTTGGTGGATTTGTTTTTTGGTTTGGTTGTTCTGTTCATTCTTTACTTTTTTTTTGTTTATTACTTTAAAAATTTTTTTTAATTTTTAATAATTTAAAAAAATTTTTTATTGTAATAACTTTATTTTATTTTTTTCTTTCTTTCTTTCTTTTCTTCTCCCTTTTTTTCTGAGCCGTGTGGCTGACAAAGTGTTGGTGTTCCAGCCGAGTGTCAAGCCTGTGCCTCTGATGTGGGAGAGCTGAGTTCCAGACATTGGTCAACCAGAGACCTCCCGGATCCATGTAACATCAAACAGAAAAAGCTCTCCGAGACATGTCTATCTCAATGCTAAGACCCACCTCCACTCAACAACCAGCAAGCTACAGTGCTGGACACCCTAGCTAGACATGCCAAACAACTAGCAAGACAGGAACACAACACCACCCATTATCAGAAAGGCTGCCTAAAATCATAATAAGGTCACAGACACCCCAAAACACCACCAAATGTGGACCTGCAAGAAAGACAAGATCCAGCCTCATCCACCAGAGCACAGGCACCAGTCCCCTCCAACAGGAAGCCTACACAACCCACTGAACCAACCTTACCCCCTGCGGCAGACACCAAAAACAACGGGAACTATGAACCTGCAGCCTGCGAAAAGGAGACCCCAAACACAGTAAGTTAAGCAAAATGAAAAAAACAGAGAAACACACAGCAGATGAAGGAACAAGGTAAAAAGCCACCAGACCAAACAAATGAAGAGGAAATAAGTAGTCTACCTGAAAAGGAATTCAGAGTAATGGTAGTAAAGATGATTCAAAATCTGGGAAACAGAATGGAGTAAACACAAGAAACGTTTAACAAGGACCTAAAAAACTAAAGAGCAAACAAACAATGATGAACAACACAACAAATGAAATTAAAAATTCTCTAGAAGGAATCAATAGCAGAATAACTGAGGCAGAAGAACAGATAAGTGACCTGGAAGATAAAAGAGTGGAAATAACTACCACAGAGCAGATTAAAGAAAAAAGAATGAAAAGAATTGAGGACAGTCTCAGAGACCTCTGGGACAACACTAAACACAACAATATTCGAATTATAGGGGTCCCAGACGACGAAGAGAAAAAGAAAGGGACTGAGAAAATATCTGAAGAGATTATAGTTGAAAACTTCCTTAATATGGGAAAGGAAATACGCAACCAAGTCCAGGAAGTGCAGAGAGTCCCATACAGGATAAATCCAAGGAGAAGCATGCCAGGACACATATTAATTAAACTATCAAAAATTAAATACAAAGAAAATATATTAAAAGCAGCAAGGGAAAAACAACAAATACCATACAACAGAATCCCCATAAGGTTAACAGCTTATCTTTCACCAGAAACTCTGCAAGCCAGAAGGGAGTGACAGGACATATTTAAAGTGGTGAAAGGGAAAAACTACAACCAAGATTATTCTACCCATCAAGGATCTCATTCAGATTTGACAGAGAAATTAAAACCTTTACAGACAAGCAAAAGTGAGAATTCAGAACCACCAAACCAGCTTAACAACAAAAGCTAAAGGAACCTCTCTAGCAGGAAACACAAGGGAAGGAAAAGACCTACAATAACAAATCCAAAACAATTAAGAAAATGGTAATGGGAACATACATATTGATAACTACCTTAAATGTAAATGGATTAAATGCTCCAACCAAAAGACACAGACTGGCTGAATGGATACAAAAACAAGACCCATATATATGCTGTCTGCAAGAGACCCACTTCAGACTTAGGGACACATACAGACTGAAAGTGAGGGGATGGAAAAAAGTTATGCCATGCAAATGCAAATCAAAAGAAAGCTGGACTAGCAAGTCTCCTATCAGACAAAATAGACTTTAAAAGAAAGACTATTGCAAGAGACAAAGAAGGACACTACATAATGATCACGGGATTAATCCAAGAAGAAGATATGACAATTGGAAATATTTATGCACCCACAAAAGGAGCACCTCAACACATAAGGCAAATGCTAAGAGCCATAAAAAGGGAAATAGACAGTAACACAAGAATAGTTGGGGACTCTAACACCCCACTTTCAGCAATGGACAGATCATCCAAAATGAAAATAAATAAGGAAACACAACCTTTAAATGATACATGAAACAAGATGGACTTAATTGATATGTATAGAACATTCCATCCAAAAACAATAGAACACACTGTCTTGTCAAGTGCTCATGCAGCATTCTCCAGGATAGATCATACCTTGGGTCACAAATCAAGCCTTGGTAAATTTAAGAAAATTGAAATCATCTCAAGTATCTTTTCCAACCACAACGCTATAAGACTAGATATCAATTACAGGAAAAAAATCTATAAAAAATACAAACACACAGAGGCTAAACAATATGCTACTTAATAACCAAGAAATCACTGAAGAAATCAAAGAGGAAATCAAAACTTACCTAGAAATGAATGACAATGAAAACACGACGACACAAAACCTATGCAATGCAGCAAAAGCAGTTCTAAGAGGGAAGTTTATAGCAATACAATCCTACCTCAAGAAACAAGAAACAGTTCAAATAAACAACTTAACCTTACACCTAAAGCAATTAGAGAAAAAAGGACAAAACCCCCCCCCCAAAGTTAGCAGAAGGAAAGAAATCATAAAGAGCAGATCAGAAACAAATGAAAAAGAAATGAAGGAAACAATAGCAAAGATCAATAAAACTACAAGCTGGTTCTTTGAGAAGATAAAGAAAATTGATAAACGATTAGCCAGACTCATCAAGAAAAAAACAGAGAAGACGCAAATCAATAGAAGTAGAAATGAAAAAGGAGAAGTAACAATGGACACTGAAGAAATAAAAAGGATCATGAGAGATTACTACAAGCAACTATATGCCAATAAAATGGACAACCTGGAAGAAATGGACAAATTCTTAGAAAAGTACAACCTTCCAAGACTGAATAAGGAACAAATAGCAAATATAAACAGACCAACCACTAAAACACTGAAATTGAGACTGTGATTAAAATCTTCCAACAAACAAAAGCCCAGGACAGATAGCTTCAGAGGCAAATTCTATCAAACATTTAGAGAAGAGCTAACACCAACCCTTCTCAAACTCTTCCAAATTACAGCAGAGGGAGGAACACTCCCAATCTCATTCTATGAGACCACCATCACCCTGATACCCAAACCAGACAAAGAGGTCACAAAAAAGAAAACTACAGGCCAATATCACTGATGAACATAGATGCAAAATCCTCAACAAAATACTAACAAACAGAATTCAACAGCACATTAAAAGGATCATACACCATGATCAAGTTGGATTTATCCCAGGAAGGCAAGGATGCTTCAGTATACACAAATCAATCAACATGATACATCATATTAAAAAATTGAAGGATAAAAACCATATGATCTTCTCAATAGATGCAGAAAAACCTTTTGACCAAATTCAACACCATTTATGCTAAAAACCCTCTAGAAAGTAGGCATAGAGGGAACTTACCTAACATAATAAAGGCCATATATGACAAACCCACAGCCAACATCATTCTCAATGGTGATAAAATGAAACCATTTCCTCTAAGATCAGGAACAAGACAAGGTTGCCCACTCTCACCACTCTTATTCAACATAGTTTTGGAGGTTTTAGCCATAGCAATCAGAGAAGAAAAAGAAATGAAAGGAATCCAAATCAGAAAAGAAGAAGTGAAGCTGTCGTTGTTTGCAGATGACATGATACTATACATAAAGAATCCTAAAGATGCTACCAGAAAACTACTAGATCTAATCAATGAATTTGGCAAAGTAGCAGGATACAAAACTAATGCACAGAAATCTCTTTCATTCGGATTTCAAAAATCCGAAACAAAATATTAACAAGCTGAATTTAACAATACATTAAAAGGATCATACACCATGATCAAAGGGGATTTATTCCAGCAATGCAAGGATAGTCAACATCTTCAAATCCATCAACATGATACAGCACACTAACAAAATAAAAGACAAAAATCACATGCTTGTATTAATAGATGCAGAAAAAACATCTGACAAGATTCAACATCTGTTTATGATAAAAACTCTCAACAGAGTGGGTGTAGACTAAACATACCTCAGTATAACCTAGGCCATATATGACATACTCAATGGTAAAAAGCTGAAAGTTTTTCTTCTAAGATCAGGAACAAGAAAAGAATGCTCACTCATAGGACTTTCATTTGACATATTTTGGAGTTCCTAGCTAGAACAATTAGGCAGAAAAAATAAGTAAAATTTATCCAAATTTTTTTGGAAAACAAAAAATTAAAAATAGAAATACCATATGATCCAGCATTTCTGGTTATTTATCTGAAAAAAACAAAAACTCTAATCAAAAATATATATGCACCTTATGTTCATTGTGGCATTATTTACAATCGCCAAGATATGAAAAAAAAAACTGTGTCAATCAGTAGATAAATGAATATGAAAGATATGGCATATATATATATATATATATATATATATATATATATATATATACACACACATACACACACACACAGAAGAATACTATTCAGCATTAAAAAAGAATATAATCTTGCCATTTGAGACACTAATGGACCTTGAGGATATTATGCTCAGTGAAATAAGCCAGACAGGTAAAAGCAAATACTGTATGATTTCACTTATATGTGGAATCTAAAAGACACAACAACTGAAAAAATAGACATAAAACTGAATTCATAGATCTACCAAGCAGATCAGTGGTTGCCAGATGGGAAGAGACTTGTGGGGTTGGGCAAAATGGGTGAAGGGGATCTAGAGCTATAAACTTCTCATTATAAAATAAGTATGTCATAGAGATGTAATGTACACTATGGTTACTATAGTCAGTAATACTCTATTGCAAATTTAAATGTTGTTCTCATTATAAGAAAAACAATCTTTAACATTTTATGGTGACAAATGTTAACTAAACATTGTGGTGATAACTTTCACTGTATACAAATACTTTTTTAATTTTTTTTTTTTTTTTTTTTTTTTTTTTTGCGGTACGCGGGCCTCTCACTGTTGTGGCCTCTCCCATTGCGGAGCACAGGCTCCGGATGCACAGGCTCAGCGGCCATGGCTCACGGGCCCAGCTGCACCGTGGCATGTGGGATCTTCCCGGACCAGGGCACAAACCCGTGTCCCCTGCATCGGCAGGCGGACTCTTAACCACTGCACCACCAGGGGAGCCCTGTATACAAATATTGAATCATTATGTTGTACACCTGAGTGGAATGTCATATATCAATTATACCTCAATTAAAAAAAAATTTGCATAAAGTGGCACCATACTCTATCTAGTGTCTTGGTGAGGTGATAAAAGAGAAACAGACATGTGAAGTGTGTAATCACTAAGTTTAAAAGTCCTATCTTTTAAGGAAGCCTATTTGCTCTAAAATGCTGGGGGCGGGGCTTCCCTGGTGGCGCAGCGGTTAAGAATCCGTCTGCCAATGCAGGGGACAGGGGTTCAAGCCCTGGTCCGGGGAGATCCCACATGCCACAGAGCAACTAAGCCCATGCACCACAACTACTGAGCCTGCGCTCTAGAGACCACGAACCACAACTACTGAGCCCATGTGCCACAACTACTGAAGCCCACGTGCCTAGAGCCCGTGCTCCGCAACAAGAGAAGCCACCGCAATGAGAAGCCCGCGCACCACAACAAAGAGCAACCCCTGCTCGCCACAACTAGAGAAAGCCCATGCACAGCAACGAAGACCCAACACAGCCAAAAATAAATAAGTTTTAAAAAATAAATAAATAAAAAATAAATAAATAAAATAAAATACTGGGGGCGGAGGTGGGAGTGAGGGGGGATTATAGATGAAACAAAAGTAGCCATAATTTGTAGTTATTGAAGTGCTGGGTAATGGGAGTTTATTATATTATTTTCTTTAGTGTACATTTGAAAATTTCTGTGATGAAAAGTTAAAAATAAAGGCTTGTTTTGTTAACATAAAAAAAAATGTGGGGGAAAACCGCATGCCTAGGAATCAATGAAGCAAAATATTTGTGATCACGTCTTACTTCTGGTTGACTTTGGGCCTGGAATCAGAGGACAGGCCAAGTTCCCGCTCTGCCACTCACCAGCAGTGGGGCCTTGGGTTCATCACCTAACTTCTTAGCTTCTTCAAGTATAAAATAGAGATAATATCAGTTCTGTCTACCTTACATGGCTGTTGGGAGGAGCTAATGAAACAATGACAATGAGAGGGCTTTGCAAACTATGGTGCCAAATAAATGTACACGTTGAAAGGAAGAGAATTCCAAGTCTATAAGGCCTCTGAAGGCAAGTTCTAGGTGTGATTCACCTCTGTCTCCTCCACCAGGTCTAGCTGCATCATTCATACAGTAGATGTAAAGATGACCATTTGTTGTTCCTATGGCTGCCTTGCATCTGAACGTCTTTACCACATTTAGGGAGTTCCTCATCATGGGTCTTGGGAACAGAGCCCATCTCCCAGGAGAGAAGATGCAAGTGCAGGAAGCATGTCCCTCACCAGTCTAGCAGCTCTGGAGCAACCCGTACACTCACGCTTCATTCATCAGAGGCACTGCCTTGACTTTGAATCCAGAAGCAGTGATACTAAGAAGCAGGGATTATGGTAGCGGCCGCGAGATGAAGGAGGAGCTGGGGCTCGCAAGCAGCACCCAGCATCTAGCCCCAGTGGATGAGCATCACGAGCTGAAGTGTCTAGGACACGGCAGAGGCAGTGGCCGCAGAGGCAGCCATATTCTGACCTTTGTTCCTCCTGCAAAGCATCCACACTTGGCTCTCAGCTCTCCTGGCATTTCCTTGAGCAGCCCAGGATCCCTTTAATAAATTCTTCTTCTGGGCTCCCCTGGTGGCACAGTGGTTAAGAATCCGCCTGCCAATGCAGGGGACACGGGTTCAAGCCCTGGTCTGGGAAGATCCCACATGCCGTGGAGCAACTAAGTCCATGCGCCACAACTACTGAGCCTGCGCTCTAGAGCCCGTGAGCCACAACTACTGAGCCTGCGAGCCACAACTACTGAGGCCTGCATGCCTAGAGCCTGTGCTCCGCAACAAGAGAAGCCACCGCAATGAGAAGCCCGCACACTGCAACAAAGAGTAGCCCCCGCTCGTCACAACTAGAGAAAGCTCATGTGCGGTAATGAAGACCCAACACAGCCAAAAATAAATTAATTAATTAATTAAATTTTTTAAAAAATAAATTCTTTTGCTAAAATCTAAAATAGTAATAATAATATTGTCATATCTTTGTATGGTGACAGGTGGTAACTAGACTTACCAGTGATCATTTTGAAATGTATAGAAATATTAAATCACTATGTTGTGTACCTGGAACTAACAGTATTGTAGGTCAATTATACTTCAATAAAAGAAAGAAAGAGGGAAATATGAGACAGAGCACAGTTTTCACTCTTAGGTACTAACCAATAGTCTCAATTTTTAAGAGACTATTAAAAGTCCAGACCCTTGTTTCTGACTGCAGCAACTAAGAGCAACAGAGCACAAAGCAACATGAACAAACCTTAAAAACAATGCTCAGTGAAAAATAAGAAACAAAACAAGTTAATACAGAGCCATTTACATTCATGGAAAATACACGCAAAAACAATAACACAGAGTTTGCCAGTACATCCTCGAACAAAAAAATACATATGGAACCCATTAAAATGGTTTTCTATGCAGAGGAATGGGAGTGGAGAATGGGGACCAAAATGCGTAAATAAACAAAACAAGAAAGGTGTTTTACACAAATTAATAGTGCTAATGTACCACACACTAGGAATCAAATTGACTCAGGCCTCTGTACTGCCAGCTCCCCAAGGAATATCTGGACCTCGTTAGTATCAGAGCTTCACTGCCCTTCAGAGTTCAGACCTCAGCGGGGAATGGGCAGGTTGGCTGAGGTTGGATGTAGTCAGCTTCTCTAGTATTTCCCTCATGTTTCTCTTTTCTTCTATGATTCACAGTGATGTCTCTGGCTCTTCCAGGGTTGGAGCAGTGGAGAGCAGTAAGGGACAGAAAAAGTCTTATTCAACTGAATACAGCCATTATCCTACAATGGTACCCCCTGTACGTGGTCCTGTCCTGATGCTAGCTCTTCTCAAGAGAAGCTCTTATGTCCCTTATAACAGGGGTCCCCAACCCCCGGGCCATGGACCTGTGCTGGTCCGCAGCCTGTTAGGATCCGGGCCGCACAGCAGGAGGTGAGCAGGGGGACCAGCGAGCGAAGCTTCATTTGCCTCTCCCCATCATCCCCCATTGCTCGCATTACCTCCTGAACCATTCCCCCCATCACTCGCATTACAGCTTGAACAAACACCCCCCAACCCGTCCATGGAAAAACCGTCTTCCACGAAACCGGTCCCTGGTGCCAAAAAGGTTGGAGACCGCTGCCTTATAGGACCTCTGAAGATACATCTCAAAGAATTAAACATGATTTAAATATAAAAAGAAAGACTAACTTGCCTAAACCTCAGCACCTATTGCCCAAAGAATAAAAGAGCAAATTCATATACAACTTTTGACCCAGTTGCTTTTAATCTAATGTGCTTTTAAGAGAGACAGCATAAGCTGGTTGTATCATCATATACTAATTATAGTAACCATTTAACGAACACTTGCTACAATACTCCTCGTTTAATACACACGACTCTGACACAGATTCAGTTACTATCCCCATTTCATAGAAAAAGAAACAGAATGTAAGAGAGGTCACAAAGCCAACATGCAATGTTACTTGGATTAAAATCTTGTGCTTCCTATTTCAAAATCATGTTCTTGGCCACTGCATTTTGTGTACATAAGCAGTTGTACTTGGCAGCGGGGATAGCAGAGGAGAGGTAATAGCACTGCCCCTGGGGATGATGATCTGACAGTCAAAGAACTGCATGACTTCTTTAAGAGGCCTCAAGTCACTCAGCAATAAATGGGGAAAATAACTGCCTCTTTATCAGGTGAAGTAATGGGAGGTAAGACCAGTTTCACCTCTTGATTTTGCTGCAAAGGAAGCGGCTAAGCCACATCTGCCAATAGGTGTGGATGGAAACAGGAGGCCACTCACAGAGTGCAGCTTCCGTGGGTGGCCCAGCTGCACCTGCCTCATCTACACAATGGGCATAACAATAATAGTATTCCCTCCTAGGGTGGTTGTGAGAATTCAATGTAGTAATATATGTGATAGATTTGGAACAGTGCTTGACAGATAACACTCACTAGCTAAACACTAGCTACTTACTCTTGGTATTAAAGATAGAAAATTGGGGGAGTTCCCTGGCGGTCCAGGGGTTAGGACTCTGCACTCTCACTGTCGAGGGTTCAGTCCCTGGTCGGGGAACTAAGATTCCTGCAAGCCGCGAGGTGCAGCAAAAATACATATAAATAAAGATAGAAACTTGGCTACTAGGGATCTCTGTGGCCTTAAGTACATGTAAGCTCCAGGCGATGGGGAGAGGTTTGCACTCATCTTGGCTTTCTCTCAGTAGGTGTTTAGTTTGGAAGATGAGCTAGCTATCGTCCTGGCCAATAGAAAGCAGAGTTGAGAGGGGATATGACAGGGGTGGAGAAATAAGATATCAGGAAATAATAATAACTCCTAATTTTTACCATTTCTATGGTCAAAAATGGCATTTAGAGTATACCAATTTGGTCTTGGTCATCCTCACAATTATCTGGAATATGATTAACAAGTGTCCCTTGTCTTAGCCTTCATCCCCACCTCTGTAAAAAGACAATAAAGAGGAGTGAGGATTCCTGCTGTGGCAATCTGACCCCAGAGCCCAACCTCCTAACCTTTGCTCTCACTACTTCTCAAGGGGCAACCACTGAGAGCCAGACATCAAGGTAGGGTGTCAACAGGGCTGGGGCCATTGTGGCTCACAGGCTCAGTAGCTGTGGCTCATGGGCTCAGTAGTTGTGGCTTGCGGGCTCTAGAGCACAGGCTCAGTAGTTGTGGTGCACAGTTGCTCTGCGGCATGTGGGATCTTCCCTGACCAGGGCTCGAACCCGTGTCCCCTGCATTGGCAGGCGTATTCTTAACTACTGCACACCAGGGAAGCCCTGTGAAGGCTCTTCTTACGTTAAGATCTGAAATGATTTCCTCCTTGCAGAAGTTAGTTTTTGCAAATGGCATAAATACATGATTATGACACTGGTCTTGAAACGCACTGCAGCGCTCCCTCAGTTCCGCCCAAGTCCGTGCAACCTGGAGCATGTCTCTAACATGGGATGAGGTGCCGGTCCTCTCAACTTCATGGAGTTGTCAGCAGCAAAAGAGGTCATGGAAGTGACCGGTGACTTGTAAACAGTACAGGGCAAAACGAACCTGAGGGGATATTGTCAGCTATAGAAGAGAGGCCATGTGTTGTGTGCAAGATTAATACTTCCTATTGTTCTGATACTTCATTGGGAGCCTTGTGGAGGTCATCACACAATTGCGTATGTCACTACTGAGCGATGTGGAAAGAATAGTGGGCAGAGATTGCCCAATCTACCTGTTTCTAGTCCCAGAAAGGATTGGATTTATTTCCATGGTCCTTCCTAGATCTAAAATCCAGACTCTGCCTGCCCCTTAGAACTAGAAGGAACCTTAATAGTCATGGAGGTTCTGAGTCGGCCTCCTACTGCAGGACCCTGTGTGACTCCCTTGATGCCGCTGCTGGAACGGCAGTGAGTAGGTGCTCAGTAAATGCATGTTGACTGACGGACCAGCTGGGCCTCTCATTCCTCATCTGCAGAAATAAGGAGGATGGCAGACATGACATCTGAAGTAATTTGAAAGTTTAAATGTTCAGAATTTGGGTGCAATACAAAAATGTTGTCAGAGTGGAAATGGAAGTCTAGGGAGATTGCTTAATTACGAAGCAGCAAGCAGGTCATGTGGAGGCAAAGCTCTGGTCATCCTATTCCCTGGAAGCCTTAAGGATTTCCTTCTCAACGCAAATCAAAACTACAATGAGGTACAACCTCACGCTGGACAGAATGGCCATCATTAAAAAGTCTACAAATAACAAATCCTGGAGAGGGTGTGGAGAAAAAGGGAACCCTCCTACACTGTTGGTGGGAATGTAAATTGGTGCAGCCACTATGGAAAACAGTATGGAAGTTCCTCAAAAAGCTAAAAATAGAGTTGCTGTATGATCCAGCAATGCCACTCCTGGGCATATATCCAGATGAAACTCTAATTTGAAAAGATACATGCACCCCTATATTCATAGCAGCACTATTCACAATAGCCAAGACATGGAAACACCTAAATGTCCATCGACAGTTGAATGGATAAAGAAGATGTGTTACATATATACAATGGAATATTACTTAGCCATCAAAAAGAATGGAATAATGCCATTTGCAGCAATATGGATAGGCCTAGAGATTGTCACACTAAATGAAGTAAGTCAGAAAGACAAAGACAAGTACCATATGATATCACTTATATGTGGAATCTAAAATATGACACAAATGAACTTATCTACAAAACAGAAACAGACTCACAGCCATAGAGCATAGACTTGTTGTCAAAGGGTTGGGGGAGGGATGGATTGGGAGTTTGGGATTAGCAGATGCAAACTATTATATAGAGAATGGATAAACAACAAGGTCCTACTGTATAGCACAGGGAACTGTATTCAATATCCTGCCATAAACCATAATGGAAAAGAATATGAAAAAGAATGTATACATATGTATAACTGAATCAACTTGCTGTACAGCAGAAATTAACACAACATTGTAAATCAACTATACTTCAATAAAATTAAATTAAAAAAAGAATTTCCTTCTCTAACTAGCTTGCCCTCATTCTTATTCTCATTCTCTCACTTCTCTCCCTCTCTCTCTCTTAGTTCTACATGGAAATCTGCTCAGAAATTTCTCTTTTGAACCAAATGGGGATTACTTGTAAATCCACTGGTGAGTTGATTGAGAACAAATATTTTGATGAAAAGACTTTTAAAAATCTGAATTTTTTTCTAGTTTAATTTTATTTATTTATTTGAAGTTATTACAAAATAATAGCTATATTTCCCTGTGCTGTACAATATACTCTTGTAGCTTATTTATTTTATACATAGTAATTTGTATCTCTTAACCCGCTACCTCTATCTTAAACCTACCCCTCTCTCCCCCACTGGTAACCGCTAGTCCATTCTCTATATTTGTGAGTCTATTTCTGTTTTGTTACATTCATTCGTTTTATTTTTTAGATCCCACATACAAGTGATATCATATAATATCTGTCTTTCTCTGACTTATTTCACTAAGCATAATACCCCCTAGGTCCATCCACATTGTTGCAAATGGCAGAATTTCATTCTTTTTTATGGCTGAGTAGTATTCCATTGTATATATATACCACATCTTTATCCATTCACCTATTGATGGACACTTAGATTGCTTCCATACCTTGGCTGTTGTAAATAGTGCTGCTATGAACACTGGTGTGCATGTACCTTTTTGAATTAGTGTTTTCATTTTCTTCCAATATTTTCCCAGCAGTGGAATTCCTGGATCACATGGTAGTTCTATTTTCAGCTTTTTGAGGAAGCTCCATACTGTTTTCCATCGTAGCTGTACAAATTTACATTCCCACCAACAGTGCACAAAGGTTCCATTTTCTCCACATCCTCACCAACATTTATTACTTGTTGACTTTTTGATGATAGCCATTCTGAAAGGTGTGAGGTGATATCTCATCGTGGTTTTGATTTGCATTTCTCTGATGATTATTGATGTTGAGCATCTTTTCATGTGCCTGTTGCCCATCTTTATACCTTCTTTGGAAAAATGTATATTCAGGTCTTCTGCCCATTTTTTGATTGGGTTGTTTGGTTTTTTTGATATTGAGTTTTATACATATATATATGTGTGTATATATATATATTTTTATCTTAACCCCTTATTGGTTATATCATTTGCAAATATTTTCTCCCATTCAATCGGTTGTCTTTTCATTTTGTTGATGGTTTCCTTTGCTGTGCAAAAGCTTTTAAGTTTAATCAGGTCCCATTTATTTACTTCTGCTTTTGTTTCTTTTGCCTTAGGAGACAGTTGCAAAAAAATATTTCTACGTCTTATGTCAAAGAGTGTTCTGCCTATGTTCTCTTCTAGGATTTCAATGGTTTCAGGTTTTACATTTTAGGTCTTTAATTAAAATCTGAAAATTTTTTGGAAATTATTTTTTAAATCTATATATATCTGTGCATCACTAATAAGCTCAGAGTACTGTACAGCTATTTTTCGGTATCAACTCCTCTCAGCCCATAACCCTAAAGGTGACCGGGAAAGACAACCATCTCTCACTTTTTAGAGAGGAGAAAGCAAGTCCCAGTGGAGTCTGTCCCACACTAAGCTGAATTTGCTTACAAAGATGTGGAACAAGCAGAGCTGAAAACCAACCCAGGAGAATGCGTGTCTTTGAACCAAATCATCTCCAAATGCCTTGGGAAGTGCTTGCAGGCTTTGTTTGTGCTGCCAGCAAAAGAGAGACTTTTCACAAAAGGGCTGTTTTTCAAAGAACAACAAACGCTATTTTAAACTTGGGGGTGGGAGATCGTATCTGGACCGTTTACACAAGCAAGTGCTGGCTGACTGACATCTCACCCCAGGGTTTGCTCGTTCTGGCTTCCCAGGAAAGCAAAGGGACCTGCTTCTGATGGCTCTGGAAGTGAGCAGCAAATGAGGTCTCCAGCAGTATTTGAACTTTGCAACGTAGGCAGAAACCCTCAACAAGGTCAGGCTGGTGATGTTTGCCACCCAAGTGGTCTTGGGCATTAAAGGGGGTCAGGAGGCTATGGAAGCTTCCCGAGACTTGAGCACTGTCAGCAGACGCAGGACTTAATGGATGCTAACCCCGTGCTGTGTGTGTGTGTGTGTGTGTGTGTGTGTGAGTGTGTTGTCCCTATTATTGTTCTAGGACAATGCTGCTTGATTGTAAGAAGCCAACCTCTGGAGTGTGGCTACCTGGGTTTAAAACCTCACTCCACCATAGCTAAGCCTGTAAAGTCCCCAAGCTTCAGCTTCTATGGGTGTAAAGCAGGGATGGTGACAGTGGTCCCTGCACCCCAGGCAGCTGTTGTCAGTGGTCAAGAGGCTGACACACCAGAGTGCCTTAGCAGTCCTGGCACATGGGACACACTCCAGCCACGCAGGTCATTGCTGCTGCCATGACTGTTTCCCCTCAGAAGTCCAACGATCTCCCCACCAAACAGGAAAGTGTGTCTGACCCTTGCAAGTGCAATAAAAAAAACAGAGGCAACAATACCATCCTGCTCAGGGTGTTAGGTTTTAAAAATATATAATAATAACAACAATAATAATAATAACACATTTTCCATCACAACTCCTCCAATGCTTTCTATAGCATTGTAGAGTTCCATGAAATTCTGAAAGAGAAGCAGCCCGCTGTGACCAGCAAGACAGGACAGGGAAAGGTGCGCCCCTATGGTAGGAAATTTTCTCTAAAAGCTCTGTTATTTTTACAACACAGCCCTAAATCTTTCCAGGAAAACACAGCCAAGCTCACTCAGCAGGGGGGGTTGGAATCACATTTCCCCTTACCTCACCAGAAGTTTCAAACTAACTAAAAACATGGCAATGACTGCCAGTGGACAGTTGGAACTTTTTTAAAAAAAAATCATTTTCCGTTTTCAGCATCTGAAAAGTAGGGATTGAAGCAGTGCAGCATTCAGAAGAGACAAAAGAGACAGTTGGGGGTGGTTCCGAGCTAGAGTCTTCACTGCAGCATCCTCGGTGTAAAAGAGATGTGGATCCTCGCCTTTCGGTAAAAAGTAAGGAATCTACACCTTAAGCACTGAAATGCAAGATGCTCCCAGCCCAGATTTCCTCGCAACTCAGCCAAACGTCTTTGCGGAGCTCAGCCGAGTGGGGGAAGGGAAAAGAGAGCAACCAACTTTGCTCGCGTCTTACCCCTGCGGTTTTCAAAGGAAATAAAGAAAAGCCACTAACCTTGCCTCCTGTCCGGGAAGAGCACAGGGCCCGGCTGAGGTTGTCTCCCATAGCAAAGGGCCCCCAAGTTTAGGAGCTGAGCCACCACGGAGAGCTTTGCAAACCAGCTCCTCTGTGCACATGGCATGGTTCAGTTGTTGCGGAGAGAAAAGTCAACAAGTTTTAGCTCAAGAAATCAAGTCCTCGCCTGTGGCCGAGCAAGAAGATGCAGGGGTGCATGGTCCAGGAGTGGGGAGGGGGAAGCTGCAAGGCTGCCCACGATCTCCCTTTGCTCTTTTAAGCAGAAAGGGGCTAGTTACCTTTCCGTCCCCTCCCTCCTCCCGAAAGTGGAGTGATTCAGATGACAGCGTCTGCTTTCCGTGGGGTGCGGAATGGGTCAGAGCGGGAGGGCGCAGCCCACCCCCGATCCCCACCCCTCTGCCTTGGGCGCCAGGCCTCCTCGCAGACAGCTCCGCGCATCTTCCTCCGGGACTCCCACCCCCGCGCTCCGCCGGCCCCGCCCAGAGCCCGGCCAAGCCGGCCAAATAGGGGAGCCCCGGGGAGAGTCACCCTGGGCGGGACTCCGAGTGAGAGGCCCCCCCAGGCCAGCCCCTCATACAGGCGGAAAATGTTGAGCGCAGGGATGGGGCAGAGAGGACCCCACTCCCTGACCCTCCTCAGCTCAGTGCTGCCCCCTTTCCGGCCTTTCCCAGTTCCCGAACTTTTCCCACCATTGCTCTACCAAGGCTCCTCAGACGGTCTCTGCGATTCTCTTCCAGGCCCGGCTAGGGCTTTCATTTGAAAAAGTAACATGCAATTTTTCTCTTTGCCAAGTCACACAAAGGGAAATGGTCTGTTCAAATGCTAGTTCAACCCTGGACAAGTCCCTTCATCTGTACCATGAGGCTATGCATAGGACCACAGGACGATGAGCCACTCTGAGTCTGCAGGTCTCTCTAGTGCTTTTCTAATTTCCTAAGCCTACCTCCACTCACCCAAAAGGAAACCCGGAGAGCAGAGGAAGTAAGTCAGCCCAAGAAGGTGTCAAGGTATTTCTCCAGTTCACCTGCACAGGCTGACCTTGGAAGGGGAAACCATTCAGGGGCTCAAGCTTTACCTCAACGAGCTAATGCTGCAAACTAGGGTGCTTGTCAGGCATCCTGAGAACTTCCTGGGATAATCCAGCCAAGGTTTTCACCTCTGGGCTGAAACGGGCCTCCTTATTCCATTCAGGAGGAATTTGGCCCCATATTGGTTCTCCATGGCTTCCAACCATCCATACGTGCTCAGTGAGAGGAGGGGGGCAGGGTACCAACTCATCCAACCTTGCCCACGGCCAGTGCGGCCAAGTCAAACAGTGATCCAAGTACAAGGTGGTCCTCACAAGCCTGGGGCGGGTAGTTTGAAGGACTTCAGACTGGATACGTACACACCACGACATTTCAAGGGGTAGGTATAAGACTCCTGTTATTGCCATTACAAATTCCCAAAAGTTTGGTGACTCAAAACAACACAGATTTAGTATCTTCCAGTGCTGGTGGTCAGAAGTCTGAGACGGGTCTCCCTAGGCTAAATCAAGGCATTAGCCCAGCTGCATTCCTTTCCCGAGGCCCTTTCCTTTCCTTCCGCCATTTTCAAAGCCAGTAAGGGCCAGTTGGGTCTCTTAAGTCGCATCATCTTGACACTATCCCTTTTTCTTCCCTTCTCCATTTATAAGGACCCTTGTGATTATGTTAGATCCACCCAGATTATCCAGCTCAATCTTTTTATCTTATAGTCAGCTGATTAGCAACCTTAATTCCATCTGCAACCTTATCCTCTTTGCCATACATTACAGGTTATATTGTGCTGTCATAGGCCAGTCATAGAACTGCTCTGAGCCTCTTGTCCTGTTACATAAATATTAGGGAAGAAGAGCATAGCTTGAGTCCAAAGGGGATACAGAGAAAACAGGCATGTCTAGTGAAATGTCATGAAGACCCAACAGTAGGGCAGTTGCAAAGGCACTGAAGAACCACTTTGGGCTAGAACTCTTTGTTTCTTTCCCTCTTCTCCTCTTCCCCTCCCCCTTGCCCTTCTCCTCCTCCTCTTCTTCCTCCTTCTGTTTCTTCTTCTTTTTTTTTTTTTTTCGTTGTACGCGGACCCCTCACTGTTGCGGCCTCTCCCTTTGCGGAGCACAGGCTCCGGACGCACAGCCCCAGCGGCCATGGCTTACGGGCCCAGCCGCTCTGCGGCATGTGGGATCCTCCCGGACCGGGGCACGAACCCGTGTCCCCTGCATCGGCAGGTGGACTCTCAACCACTGCGCCACCAGGGAAGCCCCATTTTTTTTTTTTAATTGAAGTCTAGTTGATTTACAATGTTGTGTTTGTTTCAAGTGTACAGCAGAGTGATTCAGTTATACATATATATATATTCTTTTTCAGGGTCTTTTCTCTGCTTTTTTTTTTTTTTCCAAGTACTGTGGAAGCGACTCACATAATTGCACCTACTGGTGCAACTACCAATTCACGTCTCCAATTTCAGCAAGTTTTCAACATGGCTCAGCACATATATGCATCCTGCTATTATTCCAAGACTGAGTTCCTCTTACTCTCTCCAGAATTTATAAAATTCCTCCAAAGCCTGGTGTTAACTCAGGGTAGAGGGAAGAATTAATCCTGCTCAACTTTTCCTCTGCTCAGTGGGAAAAGGAAACAAATCCTTTTGGTGACCAAGGTTGGTAGCAATAAAAAAGCCAACTGCCTTTCCTGATATGTCCTCTATAGAGAGCACAGCTGTGAAGCAGTGCATCGTCTCCAAAATATCCCATGGCTGATGCAAATATGCTACCATTGAAGAAAAACTACAAACACATGTAAAATCCAACTGTTAAATAAGAGGTAGGAACAGCAAACATTTACTACATGCTGACTATTTACTGGACATTGCCCTGTATCTGCATTACTTTATTTAATCTTCACAAAAACCTATTAATTAGACAGGTAATATTATTATCTTTGGATTGCAGATGAGAAAACAGACACTGAAAGGTTAATAACTGCCTAGGATCACATCACCGTGAAGCGGAAAGCTAGGGTGAAGCAGTGAAGGTCAGAGAAATGAAAAGACTTAGCCAAGACACCAGGTAGAATCAAATATAGAACTGTCTCACTTCCTTGTAATGTCTTCATCCACAGAGAGTGAAGGAACTAAGAATACCAACATATAGACATTATCATAGTGTCTCAGGTAGTGGTTTAGTTCTTATGGTAAAGTGTTTTCCATGTAAAAAAACAAATTGAGACAAAATATTTAAAATGCTTCACAAAGAGTTTCCTCTGTTACATAAGCAAATAAGGCATAAAAAATTCATACTTTCCTTAAAAACCTGTAGAAGAACAAGGGATGGCTGAAATTCAAGGAAAATTAGCTCAAGGCATTTTTCAAAGCTGTCATTAACGCTGGAAAGACAAAAAACTGACATCAGCCAAGAAAACCAAGCCTGACTTGGCCCCAAGTATTACAAATGAATATGCCACAAAAAGAGAATTAACATCTGTTAGTCCTACCCAAATACCACAACCACCACCTCATAACGGCAATCATAGTATCATACTCTCTAGTTTACAAAGTTCTTTTCGTAAGCCAAGTCAGAGGGTGGAAGGGAGAAGAGTCTTCCTCTGAGGTTTTCGAGCGTAGTTAGACCTTAACTGTGCTTGGAAGTCAAAAAACATTACCTTCAACAATCATACATTTTAATATTGTTGTCACAAGTACTATTTTCTTTTAAACCTCTCTGCAGTCCTTGAAAGAAGATGGGGATGGTATTTGTAACCCTCAGGACTGTCAGTTCACTTTTATTCTTCCACCCATTTGTATTCAACGTATAATCGGATCAATAATAAGCACTGCCCACTCTGTACATTCCCAACACCCAGGGAGTTTGTCTTCCTGGCTCAATTTGAAGACCCTAGAATCTATTCATTGCAGATTTTGTAAAGCTACCTGGCTTTGTACTAAGTGAATGCCATTGGACCATTCCTCAGACATCGTAATTAATCCATTTGATTAAAGAAACAATGTCATGCCAATGCCCCTTTGAAAGCCATGGTTGAGAAAGCCATGGATCCCTGATTATAAAAACATACTATTGGCTGAAAGAAAACAGTGCACCTCAGAAAAAAAAAGGTGCAGCACTTGGATCAAAATGTTGCAGTAAATGGAAAGTAACATCAGTTTGGGATCAACTTAAGCCTAATCAAAATGAAATGTAACAAGGGTTTACTAGGGTTGATGGAAGGAGATCCACATGGGTGGTCTCCCAGAGGGAGCCCAGGTGGGGTAAGGGGGGGATAGGGCTTGTGGAAAGGGGTCAGAGCCTCAGCAATGTAAAAAGGACATCTGTGTAGGATAGCTGCCCAATGAATTGTATCAGAGCCAGAGCAGAGTGAGAAGGGCACCCCCCTAAGAGGGGATGTCCCAGCAGGGTGTTGAAATACTGGCAGGGTAAGGAGGCGTGGGGTGATGGTGGCAACTGAGGCAGTGACTGGAGGTTGGTTACATACAGGGGGATTGATTAAATAAGTTAACACAGCAAGGATAATGGGAGTCAAGTTTCTCACTGCCAGTGAAGGGAAGTACCAGTCAGAAAAGAGAAAAAAGTAGAATGAATTCTGTGATGTTGTATTGTAACTGAATCCATAGTTGGAACCCATAGCTGTTGATGTATGTATCGATGTATACAGAAATAAAGATATAAATGTGCATAAGTGTTACGTATATGTGTGTATGCATACATATATTCCCTAGGCCTGTCCGTTTGAGTATGTTGGAGCAACAACACCCCAAAAGCAATGAACACGTCTGACACTCAGATCTTGGATTCTAAATACCATTCTCCACTAAAGGAACTAGGACTCCTTAAAGAAATGGCTTAGAGAAAACAGAAGATGAGCTTGAATCATTTTATTGCTCAAATAACAAAAAGACAAACAAAAAAACAACAAAAAAAAGCCAACAACAACAAAGAAAGACTCAAAGAAAGATGAGAGCACATCAAAAGGAGAGAGGAGCTAGCATGAAAGAGCACCCACTAGCCGAATCTAGGAAAGTTTAAGCAAAAATACACAATAGTAATACGTTATTAGACATAAAATAAGAACCATGAATCCATACTGATACAAATAGATAAATGAATAGAAAGGTCGATGATGGACGGAATCTTTATATAATTTTAAAGTACCTCCTCCCAAATATTTATTAATTATAAAGTACTCAAAAGAGTAGAGTGCAGAAGCCTAGCAGGTATCACCTTAATCGAGTTAACAAAGTAAACAGCATCAGTGAGGTGGAAAATCAAAACTGCACACTCCCTGATAGGCTTCAGTGAGAACAACATCATTTGTGTGAAACCTCTGCCAGAGATATATAGCCTGAATCTAACAATGCGGAAACATCAGACAAACCAAAATTGAGGGACATTCTACAAAATAGCTGGCTTTTTATCTTCAAAAGGCCATGAAAATCAAAAGAAAACTGAAAAACTCTTCTAGATTGAAGGAGACCAAAGAGATATAACAATTAAATGCAACACATGAGTCTGAATAGGATCCTTTTGTTACAAAAGACATTGTTGGATCAATTAGTGAAACTTGAAAGGGGACAGAGTATTGGATGGTAGTACCGTTTCACTTAATTTCCTGATTGTGATTGTTGTGGTTTTGTAGAAGAATGTCCTTGTTTGTTAGAGGTATATACCTTAAAGTATCAATATTTGAAGGTGATGAGACATCTAGTTGACAACTTAAATAATTTAGAACACAAAATGTTTTCTGCTTTTTTTTAACTTCTCTTCCAACTTTTCTGTAAGTTTGAGATTGCTTCTAAATAAAAAACATCAAATGTAACAATCTGTTCTCATTCTTTAAAATAATTTAACACTTGGTGGAGATGCTATAGAATTGGGAATTAGAGAAGCCTAATAATGAGAGGTTAGTGGTCAATTAAGTGCCCATGTATGGTAGTCTCTGAGCACCCATGCTGACAGCTGTGGATGTTACCATTGTCAGACTGGTCCTATGTTGGTCCTGAACCACATGGGCACCAGTCCTTTTCTAACACTCTGCCTTAAAGATTAAGCCTGAATTAAAGAATAGTGTGCTCACTGTTCCCAAAGAGAGGAAGAAATTAGGGATGGAATGTATTGCGGAACCTTTGAATACTACTACCTTAGCAAAAAGAGAATACCTCATTTATTCATTCAACAAATATTTATTGATTGCCTACTATGTCCAGGCATTGAGAGTATAGCAATGAAGGAAATAGAGACTCTTTCCTCATGCTTGAATATGTCCTAGTTTGAGGTTGTGGGAATCAGGGGTAAAGGAAATAAACAAACAAATATGTACTATGTAAGATAGTGGTAAGAGCAGCAGAGAACAATAAGCAGGCTAAGGAGGACAGTGAGTGACTGCGAGGGGTGGGTTTCTATTTTATATAAGGGGGCCAAAAATGGCCTCCCTACTAAGATGATATTAACAGAAACCTGAAAAAAATAAGAGTCTGAGGAAAATAGCTATCTGGTAGAAGAATATTCCAGGCCAGGGAAACAGTAATAGCAAAGATCCTCAATTGGGAAGAAATATGCTAGGAGGACATGGAAAATTGAGGAGGGTGGTGTGGCTGGAGCATGCGGGCAAGGGGAGAATGGTGGGAGAGGGAGAGAGGGGAAAGCATGAAGATCCCTAGTGGGGACTTTAAATTTTACCCTGAGCAAATTAAGAAGCCATTGCTGGTTTTGAATAGAGAAGTGACTTAGGATTTACAAGGATCTCTTTGGTTGCTGGGTTGAGAATGGCTGTAGGGAGGGAAAGGCAGGAGCACAGAGAGCAGTTAGGAGGTTATTGAATTAACTCTGGTAAGAGATAATGGTGGGTTACATCAGGTGGTAGCAAAAGACATGGTGGGAATCACTCAGATTCTGGATTTATTTTGAAGGTAGAGCCAACAAGACTTTCTAATGAATTGGATGTATGGTATAACAGAAAGAAAGAACTCAAGGATGATGACAAGGTTCAGAATTGCCAATAATTGAGATGAGGAAGATGGAAGGTAGAATAGGTTTGATAAGGGTGGGGAAATCAGAAGCTCAGTTGGAGACATGCTAAGATGTCTCTTAGACATTTGAAAGGAAATGTCAACAAGGCCATTGGATATACAAGTCTAGAGTTCAGAGAGGTTCAGATTGAAGGTGTACATATGGACATCACAGGTATATAGATGATATTGACAGCCATGAAATAGAATGTATGAATGTAGCAGAGAAGAAAAGAGGCATGAGGACTGTACTCTGGGTACTGTAGACTAAATATTTGTGTCTTCCCAAAATTCGTATGGTGAAATTCTAACCCCCAATGTGATGGCATTAGGAGGAGTCTTTGGGAAGTGATTAGGTCATGAGAACGGAGCCTTCTTGAATGGGATTAGCATCCTTATAAAAGAGAACCCAGAGAGGCCCCTCCCCCATCCACAATGTGAGGACACAGCAAGAGATGGCTCTCTCTGAACCAGGAAGCATGTCTCACCAGACACTGAATGTTCCATTGCCTTGATCTTGGACCTCCCAAGCTCCAGAATTGTGAGAAATAAATATCTCTTATTTATAAGCTACCCAGTCTATGGTATGTTTGTTACAGCAGCCCGAATGGGTTAAAACATTGGTGGGGGGATGAAATACAGAGGAATCAGCAAAGAAGACTGAAGGGTGGCCAACAAGGTAAGAAGAGAATCAGGAAAGTGTGGTACCTTCGAAATCGATATACCACAGTGATTCACTAGCTCTAACTGGAGGTAAGGACAGGAGAGGAGTCCTTGCTCTCTATACCCACTTGTGTGGAAGAAAAAATGGAAGAAAGAGACCAAAGACTGAGCTTGTTCAGTTAAGAAGCAATAACTCCACCCACTGATATTGATTGGCCAAAAAGTCCGTAACGGACTTTTTGGAAAAAACTCTTACGGAAAAACCTGAACGAACTTTTTGGCCAGCCCAATAACTGTAGCTCAGTCAAGGTCCTTGAAACCTGACCAAATTAGAAATTCTGTCATGGAGAGTGGTGTCAAGAAGGGATGGGAGTACCAAGGAATGTCCACAACCCTAGCTCACCTCATTCTTTATATTCTCTGAACATGCTGAGCTCAACCAGAGCGTACAAGTAGACTGGGCTGAGGTTCTCATCAGAGACCAGCTAAGTGTCAGTATTTATCACTGTTCTTTGATCTCTTCCTGGGATCATTGAGAGCAGAACATCAACTGTGCCCTTAAGAAACTTTGAAGTGAGTAAATGAGATTAGTTCAGGTAACAATAAGGATATATAATAATAGTACCCACCCTTTTTTTTTTTTGCTTTATTGAGGTATAACTAACATAAAATAAACTGAACATGTTTAAAGTATACCATTTCATGTGTTTGTACATACACACTTGTGAAACCATCACCACAATAAAATTTGACATGTACATGTGTGTGCAAGCGTGTGTGTGTATGTGTGTGTATGTGTGTGTGTGTATGTGTCAGACCCGAAGTTTCCTCTTGCTCCTTTGTAATCCCTTCCTCCTGTCCCTACTTGCATCACCCCCAACCACAGGAAGCCACTGCCCTGCTTTCCTTCACTGGAGATTAGCATTTTCTAAAACTTTACATAATGGAGTCATATAGTATATACTCACTTTTATCTGTCTTCATTCATTCAGCATAATTATTTGTATGTTTTGTGTGCCAATACTCTGCTCCTTTTTATTTCTGCATAGTATTCCATCATATGGATCTACCACAATTTGTCTATTCATTCACTTTGTTATTAATTTATCTGCTAACCACTGGAAAAAATGATGGAAATAAAGCTTAGTCATGGGCACCTCATCTAAAACCAGGCAGATGTGTGCATACCACTAGTTCATGTTAGAGATCTTTCCTCAACATTTATGAAGGTCCCTAATTGCTCAAAAAAACTTTATTTCCATGGACAGTATATATTTCTCCTCAGGATGAAGTGCTTTAAAAGATACACATCAAAATAATGAAAAATCATCTTTGAAGTTGACCCTGGATTAAGATAAAAGATCTCTTGATGGTGGTGTAAAGATAAACTCCCCTGCCAGACCCAAGGAGAGGTTATCTTCACAGCCATGGGATGGGTCTTTGTAGCACTTTGATTCTCCAGAGCACGGATAGCCAGACCCAGTGCTCTTGCGAGGCCCAGGGGATGGCTGGCAGAGGGCAAGGTACTCTGCTAACACCTTTATCCACCCTGGCTGTTCTCTCCAAATGGTGCTGCCAGGGTTGCCTCCTTGGCAACGAGAAGGCCTCCTTTGTTGCTTCATAGCCCTCTGAGTGTTGCTGATAACACAGACTCACACTATTAGTTACTTGTTTTGCTTTCCTGCTAAATCTGTACCAAGTCTCCTGAGAGGTCCCCAAGAGCAAAGGGTTGTATTGATTCAGTCACTGCTTCCTGCAGTGGCCGTGATCAGATTAAGGTGCTGCGATTCATCTTTTGAAGGGGAGAGAGGTGATATGTGTATGGATAGACGGATGGAGCCTTTGCAACCCAGTGTGAGAAAATTCAGTACACAGGCTATGTTTATTGAACATATGGCTTAGTGTGTAAGACAGGCAGAAGTCTATGAAAGTCTTATAGAAAGAAGTGATGCTATCATGTGGTGAATTAAAAAGTGACAACTGGAGCTGCATTTCTTGCAGTGAGATTCAGGTTAATGAATCTTATGACTGGTTATGATTGATTTTCCACTTGATTATAAACTGAAGGTACAGACTATGTTTTATTTCTGCATTTCCCTCAAAGATAAAAATGGTAAATGAATATCTGATCGGAGGATGGGTGTGTGGGTGGGTGACTTACTGGAGAATATTCTGGGGAATGATCTGCCTTGATGCCCATGGAAACGCCCCTCTGTTAAGAGTTGGCTTCCTCTCCTCAATCCCACCTGACCTTGGGAAATCGATTCTGGTCTTAGTATTAGACTATCCTCTCCTCTCTTTGCCCTCAGGAATAAGTGCTCTCCTGTGCGTATTTGTTAAAAGCAAACGTAACAATAGAAATCACCAGTCACTGCAGCAAGGAGGGGTTTGTTAGCACTGATACTTGTTACAACAGACAATATGTACCTCAGCAGAAGGTGGGGCATCGGCCACTGATCAGGGGACTGTGGCAGCGCTCTGAGCACCCCCTCTCTGTCACTTCTGAACATGGTCCTGGCTCCAGCATCTAATCTTGGCACATAGACAAGAAAGAAGAACCCCTGGCTGGCGCTCTGCTGGTGAGGATTTGGAAAGTGAAACCAACATCCCACGTCACAGGCAAATTTTTACTGGGGAGAAGGGGATACAATATCTACAATTTACTTCAAAATATTTTTTATCAATAATATTGGTATGTATTACTTTTAATGTACACCCTAGAAAAACGATATGAACCTTGAGAAGTGTTAGGTAATATTTAATCAAGAGTTCATACTGGGACTTCCCTGGTAGCACAGTGGTTAAGAATCTGCCTGCCAATGCAGGGGACACGGATTCGATCCCTGGTCCGGGTAGATCCCACCTGCCACAGAGCAACTAACCCTGTGCACCACAACTACTGAGCCTACGCTCTAGAGCCTGCGAGCCACAACTACTGAGCCCACGTGCCACAATTACTGAAGCCTGCATGCCTATAGCCCATGCTCCGCAACAAGAGAAGCCACTGCAGTGAGAAGCCCGCGCACCGAAACGAAGAGTAGTCCCCACTTGCCACAACTAGAGAAAGCCCGTCCACAGCAGCAAAGACCCAATGCAACCAAGATAAATAAATAAATAAATAATTTTATTTAAAAAAAAAAAGTTCACACTACAAGTCAGCAATTAAAAGTACTTCAACTATCTTTCTCTCTGATAAATGCCAGATGTTTTTAAACTAGAATCCTAAAGATATGTGGCTTGAGGAGGATATTGTAGAGACACTCCCAACCTTACACAAACAGGATGTAATATCTAGGAAAAGGGATTTCCAGTTTCAATCTTGATGGGGTAACAGAAATGCAATTTTCCCTTTGGTGTAAATGACTAAAAATATAATGGGCAAAATATATGAAACCATGGTTTCAGACACTACAACAAGCAGCACAGGACTACAATCCCTGAAAGAAGGCAAACGAGTGATGCGAGCCCAGCAATTACCCAGATTACTGCCTAGAGAGAGTTTCCAGGCTGCAGTGCAGGGAGGGGGACCCCAAACAGCTTAATGGTCTCTCTGAATTGAGGATGCAGTTAGGAATTTGAGGAAGCCAAAGTAGCTAAGAGTTTGCCGGACAGATTATGGAAGAGGAGAGACATGCACAGAGAGGTCTGCTGC
This sequence comes from Delphinus delphis, assembly GCF_949987515.2. Taxonomy (NCBI): domain Eukaryota; kingdom Metazoa; phylum Chordata; class Mammalia; order Artiodactyla; family Delphinidae; genus Delphinus; species Delphinus delphis. The sequence continues at coordinate 145,022,134 of NC_082685.1, read as the reverse complement.
ATGTAGAGAGAGTCTCAGAAATGTGTAGCAGATTCCCTGCAAGCCTTTAACTGAGTACTTCTCAGCCCATGCATGGGAATAAACTAACTGAAGCAGGAGGAATAATTTAATAAAAGAAAACACTGGAAAGATTCAGGTGGAACAACTCCAGTGATTACACAGTGCTAGAAATAGTTTGCTTTCCCACCAGTCAAATTGGAAAATAGCCTTACAATACACAAGGCATCAGAAGGATGTTGCCTCAATAGTGGAACAAAATTATACCTGGAATAAATGTTGTCCTGGTCTCACTTAGCAAAACTTAAAAGCAAGCCTTCATGGGATTAACATATACACACTACTACATAAAAAATAGATAACCAACAAGGACCTGCTGTATAGCACAGGGAACTGTACTCAATATTTTGTAATAGACTATAAGGGAAAATAATCTGAAAAGACAGAAATATATATATATATATATATATGTATATATATATATATATAAAATGATTTCAATAAGTGATGCTGAAAGAACTGTATAAATTAAATGCATGAAAAAAAATTAACTTTGACCCTGAAATCACAACATATACAAAAATTAACTTCAAAGACATCATATTTCTCTTTCAAGTGAAATTTAAGAGCTAAATATATCGAATTTTAGAAGAAAACTTGGGAGAAATCCTTACTTAACTTGGGTTTGGCAAAGATCTCTTAAATAAAACCCCAAAGTACAAATGCTAAAAGAAAAGAAATCAATTAATTGGCCTTCATCAAAAAACACTGTGATGAAGATAAAAAGGTAAGTCATGGACAAGGAGAAAATATTTACAAAACATATATCTGAAAAATGGCGTGTCTCTTAAATATATAAAGATCTCTTACAACTCAGTAAGAAAAAGACAAACAACCAATAAAAATAGGTGAAATATTTAAATGAGAACTTCACAAAAGATAGCTAATAAACCCATGAAAAGATTATTAACATCATTTTTCATTAGGGAAATGCAATTTGAAACTACAAGACGTAATAAAAATGGGCAGAAGATGTAAATAGACATTTCTCCAAAGAAAACATACAGATGGTCAACAGATACATGAAAAGATGCTCAACATCACTAATTATTAGAGAAATGCAAATCAAAACTACAATGAGGAGACAACACCTTCAATTAGCTTGGCGTCAACCGCAGACACCACTGCATCCCTGGGATATCCTACTCCACCTGCGCATGAGCGTCTCCTGTTTCCAGGTGTAAATAGAGACTGGGTGGAGGGAGATTGCAGACTGCAAGAGGAATGACCATAAGGAGGAGGGAAATTCGGACACAGAGACCCAGGAGGAATGCCATGTGACTACTGAGGCAGAGATTGGAGTTATTCTGCCTCAAGCCAAGGAATGCCAAGGATTGCTGGCCAGTAGCAGAGGCCAGAAGAAACCCGTGTGACTGACAGGGTCTTGGTGCTCTGGCCAGGTGTCAGGACTGTGCCTCTGAGGTGGGAAAGCCGAGTTCAGGACATTGGTCCACCAGAGACCTCCTGGCTCCACGTAATGTCAAACGGCAAAAGGTCTCCCAGAGATCTCCAGCTCAATGCTAAGAGCCAGCTCCACCCACTGACCAGTAAGCTACAGTGCTGGACACCCTATGCCAAACAACTAGCAAGACAGGGACACAACCCTACCCATTAGCAGAGAAACTGCCTAAAATCATAATAAGTTCACAGACACCCCAAAACCCACCACCAGACGTGGTTCTGCCCACCTGAAAGATCAGATCCAGCCTCATCCAGCAGAACATGGGCACCAGTCCCCTCCACCAGGAAGCCTACACAACACACTGAACCAACCTTAGCCACTGGGGGCAGACACCAAAAACAACAGGAACTACAAAACCGCAGCCTATGAAAAGGAGACCCCAAACACAGTAAGTTAAGCAAAATGAGAAGACAGAGAAACACACAGCAGATGAAAGAGCAAGGTAAAAACCCACCAGACCAAATAAATGAAGAGGAAATAGGCAGTCTACCTGAAAAACATTTCAGAATAACAATAGTAAAGATGATCCAAAATCTTGGAAATAGAATGGAGAAAATAAAAGAAACATTTAACAAGGACCTAGAAGAACTAAAGAGCAAATAAACAATGATGAACAACACAATAAATGAAATAAAAAATTCTCTAGAAGGAATCAATAGCAGATTAACTGAGGCAGAAAAACAGATAAGTGACCTGGAAGATAAAAGAGTGGAAATAACTACTGAGAGCAGAATAAAGAAAAAAGAATGAAAAGAATTCACGACAGTCTCTGAGACATCTGGGACAACATTAAATGCACAAACATTCAAATTATAGAGGTCCCAGAAGAAGAAGAGAAAAAGAAAGGGACTGAGAAACTATTTGAAGAGATTATAGTTGAAAACTTCCCTAATATGGAAAAGGAAATAATCAATCAAGTCCAGGAAGTGAAGAGAGTCTCATACAGAATAAATCCAAGGAGAAGCATGCCAAGATACATATTAATCAAACTATCAAAAAATAAACACAAAGAAAAAATATGAAAAGCAGCAAGGGAAAAGCAACAAATAACATAAAAGGGAATCCCCATAAGGTTAACAGCTGATCTTTCAGCAGAAACTCTGCAAGCCAGAAGGGAGTGGCAGGACATATTTAAAGAGATGAAAGGGAAAAATCTAGAGCCAAGATTACTCTACCCAGCAAGCACCTCATTCAGATTGAACAGAGAAATTAAAACCCTTACAGACAAGCAAAAGCTAAGAGAATTCAGCACCACCAAACCAGCTTAACAACAAATGCTAAAGGAACTTCTCTAGGCAGGAAACATGAGAGAAGGAAAAGACCTACAATAACAAACACAAAACAATTAAGAAAATGATAATAGGAACATACATATTGATAACTACCTTAAATGTAAATCGATTAAACAAAAGACATAGACTGGCCAAATGGATACAAAAACAAGACCTGTATATATGCTGTCTACAAGAGACCAACTTCAGGCTTAGGGACACATACAGACTGAAAGTGAGAGGATGGAAAAAGTTATTCCATGCAAATGGAAATCATAGAAAGCTGGAGTAGCAACTGTCATATCAGACAAAATACACTTTAAAATAAAGACTGTTACAAGAGACAAAGAAGGACACTACATAATGATCAAGGGATCAATCCAAGAAAAAGATATAATAATTGTAAATATTTATGCACCCAACATAGGAGCACCTAAATACATAAGGCAAATGCTAAGAGTCATAAAAGGGGAAATCGACAGCAACACAGTCATAATAGGGGATTTTAACACCCTACTTTCACCAATGGACAGATCATCCAAAATGAAAATAAATAAGGTAACATAACCTTTAAATGATACATTAAACAAGATAGACTTAATTGATATTTATAGGACATTCAAACCGAAAACAATAGAATACACTTTCTTCTCAAGTGCTCATGGAACATTCTCCAGGATAGATCATATCTTGGGTCACAAATCAAGCCTCAGTAAATTTAAGAAAATTGAAATCGTATCAAGTTTTCCAACCACAGCACTATGAGACTAGATACCAATTACAGGAAACAATTTGTAAAAAATACAAATGCATGGAGGCTAAATAATACACTACTAAATAACCAAGAGACCACTGAAGAAATCAAAGAGGAAATCAAAAAGTACCTAGAAACAAATGACAATGAAAACACTACAACCCAAAGCCTATGGGATGCAGCAAAAGCAGTTCTAAGAAGGAAGTTTATAGCAATACAATCCTACCTCAAGAAACAAGAAAGAGCTCAAATAAAGAACGCAACCTTACACCTAAAGCAATTAGAGAAAGAAGAACAAAAAAACCCAAAGTTAGAAGAAGGAAAGAAATCATAAGGATCAGAGCAGAAATAATGAAAAAGAAATGAAGGAAACAATAGCAAAGATCAAAAAAATAAAATCTGGTTCTGTGAGAAGATAAACATAATTGATAAACCATTAGCCAGACTCATCAAGAAAAAAAGGGAGAAGACTCAAATCAATAGAAGTAGAAATGAAAAAGGAGAAGTAACAACTGACACTGCAGAAATACAAAAGATCATGAAAGATTACTACAAGCAACTCTATGCCAATAAAATGGACAACCTGGAAGAAATGGACAAATTCTTATAAAACACAACCTTCCAAGACTGAACCAGGAAGAAATAGAAAATATAAACAGACCAATCACAAGCACTGAAATTGAGACTATGATTAAAAATCTTCCAACAAACAAAAGCCCAGGACCAGATGGCTTCACAAGTGAATTCTATCAAATATTTAGACAAGAGCTAACACCTATCCTTCTCAAACTCTTCCAAAATATAGCAGAGAGAGAAACACTCTCAAACTCATTCTACAAGACCACCATCACCCTGATACCAAAACCAGACAAAGATGTCACAAAGAAAGGAAACTCCAGGCCAATATCACTGATGAACATAGATGCAAAAATCCTCAACAAAATATTAGCAAACAGAATCCAACAGCACATTAAAAGTGTTATACACCATGATCAAGTGGGGTTTATCCCGGAATGCAAGGATTCTTCAATATATGCAAATCAATCAATGTGATAAACCATATTAACACACTGAAGGACAAAACCATATGATCATCTCAATAGATGCAGAAAAAGTGTTTGACAAAATTCAACACCCAGTTATGATAAAAACCCTCCAGAAAGTAGGCATAGAGGGAATGTTCCTCAACATAATAAAGTCCATATATGACAAACCCACAGTCAACACTGTTCTCAATGTGAAAAACTGAAACTATTTCCTCTAAGATCAGGAATAAGACAAGGTTGTCCACTCTCACCATTATTATTCAAGAAAATTTTGGAAGTTTTAGCCTCAGCAATCAGAGAAGGAAAAGAAATAAAATGAATCCAAATCAGAAAAGAAGAAGTAAAGCTGTCACTGTTTGCAGATGACATGATACTATACGTAGAGAATCCTAAAGATGCTACCAGAAAACTACTAGAGCTAATCAATGAATTTGGTAAAGTAGCAGGATACAAAATTAGTGCACAGAAATCTCTTGCATTCCTACACAATAATGAAAAATCTGAAAGAGAAATTAAGGAAACACTCCCATTTACCATTGCAACAAAAAGAATAAAATACCTAGGAATAAACCTACCTAAGGAAACAAAAGACCTGTATGCAGAAAACTATAAGACACTGATGAAAGAAATAAAGATGATACAAACAGATGGAGAGATATATCATATTCTTGGATTGGAAGAATCAACATTGTGAAAATGACTATACTACCCAAAGCAATCTACAGAGTCAATGCAATCCCTGTCAAACTATGAATGGTATTTTTCACAGAGCTAGAACAAAAAAATTTCACAATTTTAATGGAAACACAAAAGACCCCAAATAGCCAAAACTATCTTGAGAAAGAAAAATTGAGCTGCAAGAATCAGGCTCCTGGACTTCAGATTATACTACAAAGCTACAGTAATCAAGACAGTATGGTACTGGCACAAAAACGGAAATATAGATCAATGGAACAGGATAGAAAGCCCAGAGATAAACCCATGCACACATGGTCACCTTATCTTTGATAAAGGAGGCAAGAATATACAATGGAGAAAAGACAGCCTCTTCAATAAGTGGTGCTGGGAAAACTAGACAGCTACATGTAAAAGAATGAAATTAGAACACTCCTTAACACCATACACAAAAATAAATTCAAAATGGATTAAAGACCTAAGTGTAAGGCCAGACGCAATGAAACTCTTAGAGGAAAACATAGGCAGAACACTCTATGACATAAATCACAGCAAGATCCTTTTTGACCCACCTCCTAGAGTAATGGAAATAAAAACAAAAATAAACAAATGTGACCTAATGAAACTTAAAAGCTTTTGCACAGCAAAGGAAACCATAAACAAGACCAAAAGACAACCTTCAGAATGGGAGAAAATATTTGTAAATGAAGCAACTGACAAGGGATTAATCTCCAAAGTTTACAAGCAGCTCATGCAGCTGAATATCAAAAAAACAAACAATGCAATCCAAAAATGGGCAGAAGACCTACACAGGCATTTCTCCAAAGAAGATATACAGATTGCCAACAAACACATGAAAGAATGCTCAACATCATTAACCATTAGGGAAATGCAAATCAAAACTACAATGAGATATCATCTCACACCGGTCAGAATGGCCATCATCAAAAAATCTATAGACAATGAAAGCTGGAGAGGGTGTGGAGAAAATGGAACCCTCTTGCACTGTTGGTGGGAATGCAAATTGATACAGCCACTATGGAGAACAGTATGGAGGTTCCTTAAAAAACTAAAAATAGAACTACCATGCGACCCAGCAATCCCACTGCTGGGCATATACCTTGAGAAACCATAATTCAAAAAGAGTCTTGTACCACAATGCTCATTGCAGCTCTGTTTACAGTAGCCAGGACATGGAAGCAACCTAAGTGTCCACTGACAGATGAATGGATAAAGAAGATGTGGCACATATATGCAATGGAATGTTAGTCAGCCATAAAAAGAAACGAAACTGAGTTATTTGTAGTGAGGTGGATGGACCTAGAGTCTGTCATACAGAGTGAAGTAAGTCAGAAAGAGAAAAACAAATACTATACGCTAACACACATATATGGAATCTAATATATATATATATATATATATATATATATATATATAGTTTTGAAGAACCTAGGGGCAGGACAGGAAGAAAGACTCAGACGTAGAGAATGGACTTGAGGACATGGGGAGGGGGAAGGGTAAGCTGGAACGAAGTGAGAGAGTGGCATGGACATATATACACTACCAAATGTAAAATCGATAGCTAGTGGGAAGTAGCCGCATAGCACAGGGAGATCAGCTCGGTGTTTTGTGACCACCTAGAGGGGTGGGATAGGGAAGGTGGGAGGGAGACGCAGGAGGGAGGAGATATGGAGATATATGTATACGTACAGATGATTCACTTTTTTATAAAGCAGAAACTAACACACCATTGTAAAGCAATTATACTCCAATAAAGCTGTTTAAAATAAATACATGTTCTGCATGATTTCAATCGTTTGAAATTTGTTGAACCTTGATTTTGGCCCAGCATATGGCCTATTTTGGTGAGTGCTCTGTATATAGTTGAATAAAGTATATATTTTCTGGTTGGTGAGAATAGAGTGTAGAACTTACCGTTAAGATGTGCCTCTTGGGGCTTCCCTGGTGGCGCAGTGGTTGAGAGTCCGCCTGCCGATGCAGGGGACACGGGTTCGTGACCCGGTCTGGGAAGATCCCACATGCCGCGGAGCGGGTGTGCCCGTGAGCCATGGCCGCTGAGCCTGCGCGTCCGGAGCCTGTGCTCCGCAGCGGTAGAGGCCGCAGCAGTGAGAGGCCCGCGTACCGCAAAAAAAAAAAAAAAAGATGTGCCTCTTGGGCTTCCCTGGTGGCGCAGTGGTTGAGAGTCCACCTGCCGATGCGGGGGACGCGGGTTCGTCCCCCGGTCCGGGAGGATCCCACATGCCGCGGAGCGGCTGGGCCCGTGAGCCATGGCCGCTGAGCCTGCGCGTCCGGAGCCTGTGCTCCGCAGCGGTAGAGGCCGCAGCAGTGAGAGGCCCGCGCACCGCAAAAAAAAAAAAAAAAAACAGATGTGCCTCTTCTGGGGTTTTGACTGAAAGCCTGGACTATTTACCTATTCTCCTCCACTTTATCAGGCTTGAACTTCAATCTCTGTTGCCCCAGCACCTTGTGGCTCTTGAAATATCTGCTCAGCTGAGTAGCCCTTCAACTCTTGTTTTCTGCTGGATATTGTGAGCACCTGCCCTGCTGTAGTAATCAGCCTTTAAGATAGTCTCAACGACCCCTGCTTCCTAGTAATCATACTCTTGTATAACTCCCGTCTCCTTGAGTGTGAACTTGATTTACTGACTTGCCTCTAAACAATAGAATATAGCAGAAGTGGTGGGCATGTCTCTTCTGTTGTTTCGTTCTAAAAAGACTCCAGCTTTCATGCTGGGTTCCCTCTCTCTTCCTCTCTCTCCCTCTCTAGCCTCCCTCATCAGTCGCCCTGGTGGAAATCAGCTGCAGTAATGTGAAGCAGCCCTGCGGAGAATCCCACATGGTGAAAGTTGAAGATCTGCCAGCAAGCATGTGAGTGAGCTTAAAGGCAAATCCCTCTCCCTAGCACTCATGCCTTCAGATAAAACCACAGCCCCACTGATACCTTAACTGAAACCTCAGGAGAGACCTTGAGCCAATGACACTATGCTGCACCTGGATTCCTGACCTACACAAACTGTGGAATAATGTTTTGTTTTGTTTTGTTTTGTTTTGCGGTAACGTGGGCCTCTCACTGTTGTGGCCACTCCCGTTGCGGAGCACAGGCTCCAGACGCGCAGGCTCAGCGGCCATGGCTCACAGGCCCAGCCACTCCGCTGCATGTGGGGTCTTCCTGGACCGGGGCACGAACCCGTGTCCCCTGCTTCGGCAGGCGGACTCTCAACCACAGTGCCACCAGGGAAGCCCAATGTTTATTTTTTTAAGCCATAAAGTTTCAGCATAAATCATTATCTCGGAAGAGATAACCCATGCAGAGAGAAGTGAATAAATGGGAAGAAGGAGATCAATTCAGGAATTTTTTGTCTTCAGGGTTTTTGTTTCTGTTCTTGAGAACAGGATAACAGGACCTACTAGATTGGGTTAGACTGGTTTTATGGGAAAATGAGAAATAAAGAATTACTCTTGGATTTTAAGCTTGAACAGTTAAGTGAATAGTAATGCCATTTACTAAGATTGAGAAAACTGAAGGAAAATCAGAAACCATGTAGAAATGTCAAGCAGCAGTTGAATTTACAACTCTGGAGTTCTGGGGATAAAAGTCTGGAAATCAGATTTGGGATAACAATAGTATCAACCTCACCCATTGTGAGCATTGGGTGAGATAATGCAGAACCTTTGGCACAGTGCACACGGTTGTTATCTGTAGTGGGTAGAATTGTGTCCCCAAAAAAGATATGTTCAAATCCTAGCCCCTGATTCCTGTGAATGTGATCTTGTTTGGACATAGGGTCTTTGCAGATGAAAGTAATTAGAATGAGGTCATCCTGGATTAGAGTGGACCCTAATTCAATGACTAGTGCCCTTATAAGGAGATAAAATAGAGACACAAAGATAGACACGGAGAGGAGAATGCCATCTGAAGACAGAGACAGAGATGAGAGTGATGCAATTACAAGACAAGAAATTACCTTCGACCCCCTCAGAAGCTAGGAGAGAGGCATGGGATGGTCTCCTTCTCGGAGCCTCCAGAAGGAACCAACTCTGCCAACACCCTGACTTCTGACTTCTAGCCTCCAGAACTGTGAGATAATACATTTCTGTTGTTTTAAGCCACCTGGTTTGTGGTAATTTGTTACAGAAACCCTAGGAAAATAATACAGCATCCAAATAAATGTGACATGTGATTGTTATCATCACTTCAATCATTAATCATACTGTGTCATTGACGTGTTTGTTGTTAATTGTCCAAACACCTAACACATTGCATTGCACATAGTAGGAACTCAATGTATAATTACGGTAGAACGAAAGATGTGATACTTGCAGATTAAGAAGAAGTAATGCAGAGTGAGCGGTGCCTGTACATACTCCAAAGGGATCTCGAGAGGATGGATCCTTTTCTCCTCTCTCTTATCTGAAAACACACACTTTGCTTTGTAGAATCCCAGACTCTATAAAGTTCTGATTATATATCTTCTCTCTAATCTGACTCTGGGAGTAATTTCCTGTTCTCTTATCTAGATCCAGCTCAAGTTCTTCTGCCCAGCAGAAATCTTCCCAGAACAAACTACCCCAAACTCACGTCCTAGACTTTATTTACCCGTTAATTATAGGTGACATTAATTGGATTATAGCTTTATATGTTTACTCAACTTTTCACATCAGTATATTATCTCTGTGATTATAAGTACCGAAACATCAGACAGTCTTTATACTTGTTTCAAAACACAGCAGAATGACTCTCTTACACATAATGAATGTTACCACATCTTTACCAGACATATTTCCTCATTGTTACATCTTGAAACCATACTTTTGGTATGAAGAAACCATCTTGAGGTCATACTTTTTATTTATATCTCCAGTGCTCATTTTCTAAGCCCCATCCCAAGGAAAATCCATCCCTACCTTGTATTCCACTTGCAAAGAAACCACAAGAATCCAGGAAGAATGCTTGAATACTCCACAAATCCGCCTGGTGGTTGTTTAGCCCCTTCTGCCAACAATGTGAACTTCAAATGAATCACCCGTGCCCTTGGAAAATCAGGTCACAATGTACAGTCCTATAACTCTTTTCCAGGCTAATTTTCTCTCCTGGCACCAATCCACTGTAGGCATGAATTCAAATGTCTTCTTTCATTCCCACTTAAATCCAGGCGATGGTTTTTAACAACTCTTCTCTAAACACTTGGAGAAGGAATTTCACAGAGGACTGCTTATCCTGCTACTAGCCTTGGCTACTCTTTTGAGGCTCCTAATCTGAGTATCTCAGCCCAACTCCTTCCACAGGGAAGTCCAGCCCACCCAGACATCCACCCAGCCTGAAGTCCAGCCCTACAATTGCCTCAGCCCGAGAGGAGATGATGCCTCCTCTTCTACAGCCTATGGTTCAAAGTTTGTTTATTGACAAAGAGGACATCAGGGAAGAAAAGAAACATTATTCCCACTCCAAGGTGAGTTCTTCCCTCTTTGAGTCCAAAGTTATCACAGTGGTTGGCATCAGAGGGAACGGAAGAGTGTAGGGAGTAGGGGGGGAGATCTGGATCTTGCACTCGCAAATGGCATCACACTTACGCTTTTGCATCAACTCAGTCTTTACTTACATTAAAATACCAAATTTTTAAATAGTAAATATGTAAATTATAACAATATTATTTTGTAATTTGTTTTTGGCATGTTTTCATTAGAGTACATATCATTATGTAAACTGTATCTATATTAGGAGGCTTAGGAAAATATTGGAGGAGTCCCAGGCCTCTCTTGATCTGTGAAGGACCCCAGGTAATGGCATATCAATATTTTCTGTATTTAGTGAAAATATTTATCACATTCTTCAAGGTCTTAGTCCTAGTAAACATATGCTCAACTTTTCTTTTTAATATTTTCTATTTGTCTCTATTATCCAGATTCAGCTTGGTGGAGATAGTTCCAGTTTTCTCCAAGAGAACTAATTTTTAAAATAGATAATAAAATTAAAATGTTCATTATGATAACTTCCTCCAAAAAAAGTCATAGAAACTTCATTTTAAGAAACTGACTTTCCTGTACCACATGTTGGCTCAGGTCTTCTTTTCTATGCTCTCTCTCCTTGAATGATTTCATCTGTTCTTATAGCTTTAAAGATCAGTCCAGTCCTAATTTGCAAGCTCCACATACCCATGTTTTCAACTGCCTGTTTGACTTCTCCAACTAGAGGTCAAAAAGGCAATATGTCCATAAGAAATCTCTTGATCTTCTACCAAAGTCTTTTCATTTTCCAGTCTTTCCATCACACTAAATGTCTGTTAACCACCTAGGATTGGAAACTACTACATATTGGAAACTACTTTTCCTCTCACCTCTAACCCCTTCCAACCCATCATCATTACCACATCCTGGTGATTCTACTGTCCAAATAAAAATTCAAGTCAGGACTTCTCTCCACCTCCACAGTCACCACCCTTAAGCTGGACTGAATGTTTATGTCCCATCAAAATTCATGGGTTGAAATCCTAACCCTCAATGAAATGGTTTTAGAAGGTGGGACCTCTGAGAGGAGATTGGGTCACGAGGATAGAGCCTTCATGAATGGGATTAGTGCCCTTATAGAAGAGACCCCAGAAAATTCTCCTGCCCCTTCTGCAATGGAGGACCCAGCATAGAAGAATAGAAGATGACCTTCTATGAACTAGGTCTTCACCAGACACCAAATCTGCCAGTGCCTTAATCTTGGACTTCCCAGAATCTGGAACTGTAATAAATAAGTGTTTGTTGTTTCCTTTACCTGGTCTCCGGTGTTTTTGTTATAGCAGCCTGAATCGACTAAGGCAAGATGCCACCATCTCCCACCTAGACTGCTGCAGTAGTCTTTTTCCAGGCTCCCAGTTTGCACCCTTCATGCCTTATAACTGTTTCACCAATCAGTATGGTCTTTATAATGTGTGAACTGGATTGCATAATTCCCCTGCTGTTCTGATTTGGACTCTCCCCAGATCAGATCCAGAACCAAAAATTCTAGTGCAAGTAGTTTATTTGGAAGGAGGCCCCTGAAGACACTGAAAGTTAAGTGTGACAGGGAACGGGAGAAGCCCAATAAGCATGTATCGTCAAACAAGTTGCCACTCTGCCAGCTAAAGCTTATCTCTAAACTCTGGGGAATAAGTTAAAACACATAATCAGAGTTACTCTGACAAAGGGACAAGGAAGCTGGGGTACCTATACACCAACCTCCATCAGTCATTTGTTGTAGGCTCCTCTGAGAGGTGAGAGTGGGAGATTAAGTCCACCTTAGGCAACACCTATAGGCAGCCCCACAAATAAGCAAAGCAGCTTCAGAGAAAGGCCACTGGGAAAGAGTCACAGGAGCTGGTATCTGAAGGTCAAGTTGGCAACTAGGGAAATGGCATGTAAGGAGGGGAGATGGGCAAGGCACCAACAGCATCTCTAAACCTACTTAGATCCCTCCGGTAGCTTGCTCTTGAGTTTCGAATGAAATCCAAACTCTCAATCATGGTCTCCTAGGCTCTGTGTGATCTGACACTTGCTCGTCCTGGTCTCATCGTGTGCCATTCCTTCCAGCATGGTCTCCCACCCAGGGTCAACTTTGGCTCTTTGCTCTTCACCTGCTGGAACAACCTACCTAAATCTGTTGGCCAACTAGTCTTTGGAGCTGGAGTAAGAGGACTTTCAACCACCTCCAGACATATTACCCTGCTGTCTTCCTTTTTAAAACAAATATTCTTCTTCTGGAACCCATGAAAACAAACTTGGGTCCACGTCTGTCTCTCACTGCCTCTGATATCGCCAGTGAGAGGCCTGCAGGAGAAGATGACACCTTTTGGCGTGGAGCTGCATATGTGGCTGGCTGATAACTCAAAAAAGTTGAAGGAAGAGATCTGGTGGGCATTGCAGGAGCTGTGACCCCAGATGCTGCCCAACGCCGAACAATTGAGCCAGCAGATCACTGAAAATGTGGGCAAGATGCAGCAGTGCCTGTTGTCCTAAATGGAAATAGCTGCTGCTTCACTTCCACCTCTGCGTCTTTGAAATCCTTGATGGTAACACTTATTCCGCCAAGATTCCTTCAGGTGGGTGGTATGGTTTTGGTTTACTATTTTGGTAGGTAGAAGCAGTTCTAGTAGCTTCTACTTGGTCTTTCCTACCTTAGTAACAAAGATAATTATTAATTCCAATGGAGACAAAAAGTTGTGAAAGAAAAGAATAACAATCATATACTATATATGGCTCAGTTGTTAACATTTACATAGTCATTACAGTGAAAATGCTGGGGACGGATCTTTCAAAAGTACAAAATAAATAAACTGGAGGGTGTCAGAAGGTTGGGAGAAGTGGAAGGAGAGGATGTGTGAGAAAAAAGCTAAATTTTCACCTTCCATGGTAGGGAGTAAACTATTAATGCCTACAATGAAAAAATAAAATACCAATATAAGTATTTCAACCAGAGTTATGCAGTATATAGCAAAAGAATCGGTTAAAAGATTCGAATGTGCCTCTGGGCAAAAGAAATATGGATGGTCCAGCTGTAGGGGAGCTGCAATTTTTTATAATAAGCCCTATGGAACCACATATCTTACTCTTAACAAATGATTCCCATTTTATTGGTGTAAGGTCGGCACTGGGCATCAATATTTTTAAGTGGTTTTAATGTGCAGGTGGCTTTATAGATGGAGGTCTAGCTTAGGTAAAAATGAAAGGTTTTTTAAATAAATCAATTCCCTGGAGTTAGACTTGGATATTCTATAGGAGTAGATAGTTAGGGGAAACTTGTAAGTTACCTTTGAAGGAATTGCCTTAGTAGGAAGATTGCATCTGAATGCAGAGTCCAATCAATAAGTGTGTCCTGTGCCCATACATGTGAAAAGTCTGAGCCCAGCACTAAGGGCAAACAACGATGATGATGATACACACTCTGCCCTGCCAGGCTGACACTCTTAAACAAGACGAGACATATTCAGAAAGAGCCACAGCACTTCTTGATAGGGAGGCATGCCTTAACAGGTGTGCTGATAGAGGGTTCTGTGATAATTGAGAGGGGAAAAGATCAATACCTATTTCTCGGAGAATTCAGAAAGCTTCCCCCCAGACAGTAACCTTTTGTCAGTAATATTAAACAGTGTAAGTAACATCGAAATATGTTGAAGTGGGGGAAGAGAGAGATGACAATAGAGGAAGAACTTGCACAAGAACATTGTTAGCAAAGGTACTAACTTGGGAAAACAGACTGACAAGTGTGGATCCTCAGTAATAAAACTTGACACACAATTAGATTAATGGGGCAGGAGGAGGGGTAACAGCTGGGTTAAAACCAACTAAAAAATCCCCTTTTAATTTTTCCATAAGGATCAACCTTATGGATCAACATACAATTTGACAACATTGTCAATTTTCCAAATTTTACGTTAGGAATTTGTATGGTAAGATTTTGGTAATATTTTAACAGTATACCTAAATGATATTTGACCATGACTGATATGCCTCTCTCTTTGAATATTTTAGATGCTGGTTGAGAAAAACATGGCCCTTGCCTTTAAGAAAAATGGTCTAAAATATCTTAAGGTCATACTGAAAAAGAACTTATTTGAAAAGGGATTTTTTCCTTCCATGACGCAGACTTAATTAAGTGATGCTATAAATTCCTGCTCACACGTGTGCTTCATTTTCAGAGAACAGATTTGGAAATGAAGAGCCTTCTAGGCCCGGAAGCACTCTGGCAGCATTCTCCGGGAGTCACACTTGGGAAGAGCCTCTCCTAGGGGCTCAGTCTGAGTCCTGCTGCCAAGTACTCAAGGCCTGGCAGACCTCAGGAGCTCATGGTCCCCCCTGTCCTACAGTGAAGAAAATATCACTACTGGGCCTAAATGTGATTTTAAGGAAACCTGTTGAGACCCCCTTCTCTTCCTTTGCTTCCAATCCTCGTATGTGATCAACCACCAGTGGACATTAATATTTCTTTGGGACTTAAATTTTTTCACATGGAGAGACAGAAAAGGAATAAAAGTTAATCCAGATGTTCCCAAACTTGGGGGAAAATTAGTATCACCTGGAAGAATGTTTGTAAAATGTAGATTGTTGAGCCCCTTTCTGACTCCACTGAGAATCAGAATCTCTGTGGCCGCATGGGGCTGGGAGGAGAGCAGCGACTTATATTGAAATATAATCAAGCTCCCCAGCTGACTCAGATATCACCTGCTCAGCACCTAGCCTCAGAATATTTGAAAACCACAATTCCTCCCACGTACACACTAGGAAACCAAGGCAAAAGGCTTTCGGGGCGTGCCCTAAGCTTCCTTGTTTTGCAACAGCACCTTGAAATATTTTTTAAACTTTTTTTAAATAAAGGAGAAATAAAAATCGGATGGAGAAAGAGCTAGTAAAAATTTGAGTGAAAAGTAAACTTGAAGATGAGGCTACTAAAGCAGGGATAAGAGATGTAAACAGAAGCGACCTGTGTATCGGTTCCGCGCAGAGCTGAGTTTCTCCAGATCAGAACTTCTCAAAGGAAGTGGTTTGGTTTGGTTTTGGTTTTGATTAAAGCCTTGGCGCCCTCTAGCGGGTAAACGGAGTAGACCAGAGACTACCGTGAAGCGTGTTCTCCGGAACTGTGTTCCCGCTTGGGAATCAAGATTGTTTCCGTTTCCCTTCATCTGTTTTGGGTACCGCGGTTTCTTTTTCACTATGCCTTTTCTATCACCTCTGCTTTCAAGGCACAAACTCTTTATCTCTGTAAGTAAAGTCACGAGCTCTGCAAGAGTGAGGACAGTTACGCGTAAGATACTTTTGTTTCAGTTTAGTCCCGGACAGTGAGGAAAACATTTCAAATTTCTTAAGTTTATCCTAAGAAATGTACATTTTACACCAGAGCGGTTGATCTGACATTTAAATAAACTTCAATTTAAGAAGTAATTCAAATGGTTTATATTGGTTCCCGTTGCCCAAAGGAACTTAAAAGATTCCTTAGAATTTACTGCCACCGGTCTGGAAAAAAAAAAAAAAAATCACCGGTTAAGAGTTCTGATTATAATAGTAGTGGAAATGGGGGGCTTGTGGCCAAAAAACAGCCTTATGAAATCCTCTATTCCAACTGCATCAAGGTAGAGTGTGGTTGCATATGAGTAAACAATCTGTTGAAGAGCTCTGGGCTGAGAGCTAAACATCTAATGTCTGTAAAGTCGGCACACCAATTACATGCTCTGCTTCGCTTCAGTTCTCAGAATACACCAAAGCAGAGGGCAACACATGAACTCAGAGATTTGTTATGTGAAGACGCTTTGAAAATCCTGACAGTCACAGACACCAATTAAAGGGGTCAGCTAATTAATAAGGGGAAGTGGAGCTGGCGTTTGTGTATTCAGGAAGAGCCCTCATCTGATTTAAGGTCTGGGCAGGAAAAAAGAGGCCACTATCATTGCTTTTAAAAAGAAAAATGGGGGCTTCGCTGGTGGCGCAGTGGTTGAGAGTCCGCCTGCCGATGCAGGGAACACGGGTTCTTGCCCCGGTCCGGGAAGATCCCACATGCTGCGGAGCGGCTGGGCCCGTGAGCCATGGCCGCTGAGCCTGCGCGTCCGGAGCCTGTGCTCCGCAACGGGAGAGGCCACAACGGTGAGAGGCCCGCGTACCGCAAAAAAAGAAAAGAAAAGAAAAATTGGCAGAAGATTGTGCATTTGGGAGTGAGAAAGAAAAAATTCTAATAGTTATGTTTGAGAATAAGAAAGGAAAAGCGATCGCAAATCAAAGCCGACTTTCTCCAGCAACATAGGAAAATAAAGGGTTACGACCATTTCCTTTTGAAGCTGAAGAGGAAAAGGGAAATTGGCCGCTGGGCTCTTCCTGCCGCGCACCTCTCCCCGCTCCCCCGCGGCGGGCGCGGCGAAGTTCAGCACCTCGGAAAGCGCCCCCTCTCAAGGCGCGGGGGTTACGCAGGCTCCCTGGGAGCCCGCGGCCTCGGTTTGGCGGGTGGGGATGCAACTCGCGGGAACGCTGCTGGCAATTCCCTGGGAGCTGACAACAGCGGAGAGACGGAGACGCGAAGCCGCGAGGGCAGCATCGAAAGCCCTGCAGAGAGTCAGAGCGAGGTAGACAGAACTCTGTTCAGAAGCCTCGTCCACGCAACTGCCGAGGAAACCGACAAAGGTATTTGAAAGAGAAGGAGAGGGCCCCCAATAGCGGCCTTGAGCGGCAGGGCGGGTATGCGCTAGTGACCAAGTGACAGCGGGAAACGCAGGGGGCAAAGTCTGACTCTTACAGTAGGGACCCGGAGACTGCCACCTTGGCCGGAGAACCTCTAGACGCCGACCGCTCGCCTTAGATGCTGTGCTCCTAGGCTCTCGAATTCCCCTTCAGAACAGACGCTCCGCGCAACTCCCGCGCCCAAGGCCAAGCTCCGCTCGGCGGGGACGCGCCTGGCGCCCTGGTCCTAGGCGCTCTCTTCCGCGTCTGCTTTGAAAACCCCCAGGCACGCCGGAACCCCGGGAGAGCTGGACTCCCTTAAGGCTTATCTCCCAAAACCTGACCTAGAGGCACCTGCGCAGGCAGGTGGCCGCTGCAGCCGCGAAAGCCACCATGAATAAGGTGGCTGGCGGGGACGAGCTCGCAGAACTCTTCAGTCTGATGCCGGACCTTCTGCAGGCGACCAACACTAGCGGCAACGCGTCACTGCAGCTCCAGGACTTGTCGTGGGAGCTGGGGCTAGAGTTGCCAGCCGGCGCGGCGCCAGGGCATCACCTGGGGGGCGGCGGCGGGGCAGAGAGCGCGGACACCCAGGCGCGGGTGAGGATCCTCATCAGCGTGGTGCACTGGGCGGTTTGCGCGTTGGGGCTGACGGACAACCTCCTGGTGCTCTACCTGATGAAGAGTAAGCAGGGCTGGCGCAAGTCCTCCATCAACCTCTTCGTCACCAAGCTGGTGCTGACGGACATGCAGTTCGTGCTCACCCTGCCCTTCTGAGCTGTGGAAAACTCCCTCGACTTCAGATGGCCTTTTGGCAAGGCCACGTGGAAGATCGTATCCACAGTGACGTCCATGAACATGTACGCCAGCGTCTTCTTTCTCACCTCCACGAGCGTGGCGCGCTGCCACTCGGTGGCCTTGGCTCTTAAGAGCCACCGGACCCGAGGGCACGGCGGGGGTGACTGCTGCGGCCGGAGCCTGGGGGACAGCTGCCGCTTCTCCGCCAAAGCACTGCGCGTGTTGATCTGCGCTGGCCTCGCTGCCCAAAGCCATCTTCTCCACCACGATCAAGGTGATGGGCGAGGAGTTGTGCCTGGTGCATTTCCCGGACAAGTTGCTAGGCCGCGACAGGCAGTCCTAGCTGGGCCTCTACCACTTGCAGAAGGTGCTGCTGGGCTTCTTGCCGCCGCTGGGCATCATCAGCCTGTGCTATCAGCTGCTGGTGCGCTTCATCTCCGACCACCGCGTGGCAGGGACCGAAGTAGGAGCCTCAGCAGCCGGGGGAGGCCTGGCCAGAGCCAGCGCCCGGAGACGCTCCAAGGCCACCAAATCAGTGACCGTCGTGGTCCTATCCTTCTTCCTGTGCTGGTTGCCTAATCAGGCACTCACCACCTGGAACATCCTCATCAAGTTCAACTTGGTGCCCTTCAGCCGAGAGTACTTCCTGTGCCAGGTATACGCGCTCCCGGTGAGCGTGTGCGGGGCGCACTCCAGCAGCTGCCTCAAGCCCATCCTCTACTGCCTCGTGCGCCGCGAGTTCCGCAATACGCTCGAGAATCTACTGCGTCGCCTCGCGTCGCCTTCTCTCACTAGCAATGCGTCCTTTCTCCGCCGCCACCAAGCCGGAGCCCGAGGACCAGACCGGCAGGCCCTGGCGCCTCTCCACCAGGCCGCGGAGCCCGACATGCTCTACTCTCCGCCCGGCGTGGTGGTCTACAGCGAGGGGCGCTACGACCTGCTGCCCAGCAGCTCCGCCTACTGACGCAGGCTGAGGCCCGGGGTACGCAGGAACTGCCAAGTGGCCTTCCCTCGGCGGAAAAGAGTAGAGCGGATTAGAGGATGCTGGGGGCCCCCGGATCAAGAGGTAGGAGGGACGAGGAGAGAGAGAAACACAAAAGAGCAGCCTACGAAGTGGCCAGGGGACCTTCTCCGGCGAGGGGAGGCTGCGAACCCAGGTGGAGAGAGGAAGGTGGCAAAGTGGCCGAGACCAGCCTCAATGGACCAAGCCACCAGCCTCCGTCCCCCTTGTCTCCACACACACCCCTTCCTCTCCTTATGCTGTCAGCGCTGGGCTGTGTGGGACGCCCAGAAGCCGAGAAAGGCATCAGGAATGTAAAGCAGTTCGGGGACAAGGAAGAGGGCCTCAGCCAAGTGGTGCGCAGACAACTGAGAGCACTTATTTCAGCGACTACCCACCCCCGCCCCAGCTCTTGAAGGGGTCCTCAAGGTGCACCCAGTCGGGTAAGCCACTCACAAAACCTTTGCACCTTGGCTCCGGGGCTGCCCAGGCGCGAAGGCCTGATTTGCTGCTTGGCTGGGCGGAGAGCCTAGAGTATGGGACCAAGAAACTTCTTCGGAGTTAGAAGGAAGGAGTGACTATCTTGGTCCGCCCTCAGGGGAAATGCACCGCGAGAGAGCCACCTCCCGTGGCGCGTATGGTTTGTCACTTGGGATGGGGAGAGCGGACACACGCGGAGCCCGACTGAGACCCTGCATGGCCTCTGCGCTCATAGGTCGCCGAGACCAAAACCCTCCGGCGTGCGTGTGAGAGCCCCTTCGCGGAGGAGTGGAGTCTCTGCGGGAGGGAGCGGACGCAGTGTAGTTCGAGGGGCTGAATAGAGAGACCTCTTCAGGCTACGACCCCTAAAGGAGAAAGGGGGCTCTCTGGGTCCCCCAGCAGCGACTGCGCCGCGCGCTGGAAGCTGGGCGTCTGGGTTCCCCTGAGAGCCGTGTGGGTACCTGGAGACACTCCTTGCGTTCGGGTCTGCGCGCTGCAAGTGAGCTGTGCCCAGGAGCAACTTGAACAGGTCTGAGTAGACAGGCTACTGGGACTGGGGACTCCCCTGCAGCCTCTCCCCCTTCACTCTTTGGCAGTCGGAATGCCGGTTTGATTGAGGCTCTGGGCCAGCAAGTAGGGGGATCGTTCGGCCGCGTTTTTCGTTGGCTTAGATGGAAGATTAAGAGATGCTGTAGAAAGGTGGTTCCTGAAACCCAAATTCCTGGAAGCTGGCGTCTGATCTTTCAAGGGGGAGTTGTGGGGTGGGAAGGGGAATGGGAGACTCCGGTAAAATCTGTCCTAAAGGGAAAAGAGTACCGAGAGTCTGTTTTGAGGGGATCGCCAGGATTTCAGGTGTGGGGTTTCTTATTGTTCATAACATTGAGGAGAGAAGGCAGGGAGTCAGAATTCCCACAGGACTCTACCTTAACCAAGTTCCATTCATTCTAAGGAGTGGTCAGCACGTTGACATGCGTGATGAATTCTTCCTTAAGCCCCAGTGTATGGGACCATCTGAAGGGTGACACGTTTCTCATAACAATTCCGTTCCGGTCACGGCACAGTAGTCCTTTCCTGAGGCTGCTCAGAGTGGGGATCGAACGATCTACCCATCCAGCTGCCAGTTTTGACCGAGGTGCTACGGTTGTTCTCTTTGGCGACCTAGTTTGGGATCAAAACACAGGTAATGTAGGCACCTACTGTGTGTTTATTTTAATACCATAAATAATCATTATACAAACATGTCTGCTTAAAGAGCCTCTGGAACTGTCAATCGTTTTGTGATTTTGTTGGAAATTCCCAGTAGCGTCTGAGATTTAAGGCTGCAAATGTGAACTGCACGGCCCCAGCGTCCCTGGCCCTGCTTTCCGTTAACACACACAGTGCAAACACTCAGGCCTTGCCACAAAAACAAAAGCTGCCTCGCATCCTCAATCCTGAGTAGCCTTGAGAAGTTACCTTTTTCAGAAAACAGAAAAATGCTTTTCTTTAAAAGTAGTCAAATCAGTCTCTCTTTGCCCTTTAGAAAGAAAACTTACTGATATTGATATTGAGGACCCATGGGCTAATAAAAATTGAACTGTAAGCCCTCCATGTCTCCAAAATACAAAATAAATGAACAAGTAAACACCCACAAAGAACAAATAGTAGCATGGTAGTGTATCTCTGTGTAACGCTGGTATTAGACATTTACAGAGAGATTCTCTTTATTAAAGCAACTTGCCTTTTCAATTTGGACAATAGAATAATGTGTGGGTAGCCCAGGATTTTGGGGGAAATATGTTGAAGTGTGTGCTTCTGGGCACTAGAAAAACAGAAGGGGCTAGGGGCAAGGACTTCGTGAAAATACTCTATGAAACGAGTCATCTCGTCCCCACCCAAACCCGAGGACGCCTGAGAACACGGCTAGAGGGAGCAAAGACTAAGATTTCTGTCTGTCACAAGGACAAAAGCATCAACAAGGAAATGGTCAAATCCAGTGGACATCAGCAATTTATTTTTTGAATGCGTGTTGCGTGCCTAGCTCTATCCTGAGTGCTGGGATCACAAACACATTCCTGACGTTTAGAAGGGGACAGCGCCATGCACACAAGGCAAATGAGTCATGGGACAGTGAGTTGAATGTCATAGTAAGGGCTAAAAGAAAGTGCTATCTACAGGAACACAGGGATGGAAAGCTGGATTCTCCTGGGGGATCAGAGACTTCCTGGCCAAAGCAGTATTTGAGTTGGACCTAGGAATATAGGTACACTTTAGATGGGCAGATCTGCCAGGTGAGACGGGGGAGTGGGCACAGAGAGAGGGTGTCTGAAGCTGAAGAAATGCAGTGATGAAAGGCTTTGAGGTTGGAATGCCAGGTGCATGGTGGGGGAGGGAAGCAAAGCCGTGTGGCTTCCCTTTCTCCTGCAGGATGTCCTAGGATTTCTGTGAAGAATGTAGATATCCCTATACTTGCTTTATTTGTCTGGGAATGAGACATTTTTATCTCAGAGAGGATATGTCATTGGTACACTAAGAACAAGTACTTAGGTTCCCAAAGGTGGTTAAAGGCTTTTGAAACTGGGTTCTATTCACTCATTCAAACTTCAGTGAAGTTAAGGGAGTAAAGTATTTGAATATTTGAGTGTGACTCTGTGTGTGTGTGTGTGTGTGTGTGTGTGTGAGAGAGAGAGAGAGAGAGAGAGAGAGAGAGAGGCTGTGTGCTCTAGCTCCCTTCTTCATCCCATAACCCATCCAGTGTTCCATCTGCAAAGAGCTTCCCCTGTAATAAAGACCAGGCCCTGATGCCCTGTGGTTGGTCAGAGATGACTACTCTTGACTTCTTGGGGGGTCCAGGTAAGAGGACCCTCAGCTGTAGGTCACCCTCCCAGCTCACCCAGTCATTCATTTCAAAATCTTTAATCACCTGAGCAGTCCTTGGAGAAATGATCAGGAAATAAACACTGAACTCAGCACATAATTCCATTTCCACAGCTTGCAGAGGTCAAGAAGAGGTAGGTGAAGCAGGAGAGGCGGCTGGGTGCTGTTTCTTTCGTAATGCTGGGTGCTGTGTCACGTGGGGTCCTGGAAGCCCTGGCTTCACCCACACTGTGGGGTTGGGGGCAGGTGTTCTCCCCAGTCACTCCTCTAAGTCAGTCATGACCCTGCTGTGCTCAGATGGATAACGTGAGGCGAAGAGGGAGGAAGGAAGACTGGGGAAGATGGAATATTTTGCATGTGAATGTGGTAACTTCATTTGGGAGTGAATACACTAGTAGAAGGCAGGGGGACCCGATTGGGGGGCAGAAAATAAGTGCCGCTGTGGAGAGGAGGAAAGCAGGGCTCAGAGGTTGATAAGTGAAGCAATAGCACGCTCAGCTCTGAGGAGAAAGCTCAGCCCAGTCTGGAAAAAGTTAATCTGGAGAAAATGGGATAAACTGTGGGAGCCCAGAGAGCCTGTTGCCGGATGAGCAAGCTGCGTGTCTTGCAGGAGGCAGGAAGGGGTGACCGCTGCGGTGTAAATCGCTGCCTTCCTTCCCCTCACCTCCCCCCAACACACACAAACCAGAAGTGCCCAGATCCACAGGGGTGCCCCCGACGTGCCGCCCCACACACGCTAGCACTGCCCCAGCCACGACCCAAGAGCAGCAGAGATCAGGTTCGTAAAACAAAACGGAGGCAACCAAGAGAACTGCAGCAGCCTGGAAGCCCACAAGTGGTGAGAGGAGAGTGAGTGTGAGAGAATACAGCCCCAGCCTGAGACCACTGGAGCAGCTGGGAAGGAGAGGGAGGCTGCCACGCGGTGACAGTGGATCTGGCCCTGCCCTTCGGCTGGTACTCTTTGGTACTCCCCTCAGACCCGGGCAGCCAGGACCCCTGCCCTGGCTCTGATTATTAGGGGGCACTGCTCTGTCCTCCCCTCCCACCTGGACCCCTTCCCACATGGCAAGGAATCCAGAGCCGCCTGGAGCCTGAACTCCACACCCACACCTTCTAGATTATGCTCCGGTGCCCAAGACGTCAGAATTCCCCATCTGAGTGGCCCTGAGTCTACAAGGGCTCCGGCGGTCCTGTCCTTCGGAAGGTGAACGACACCGCTGAGCCTCTGCACACTTAGGTGCGAGGGGAGGCTGAGGGCGGCTGTTTGAAGGTGTGGTCGAGGCTGGAGGGGTTGGGAAGGCTGTGGGTGTGCAGGTGCCCAGGTGCATGCAAGGGCCCTCACAGTGCTGGGTGGGGCTAAGGGTGGGGGGAGGAGGGATGGGCCTTCATCAGCGTTCTCACCCCGGGCCCCGGAAAGCAGAAGTTGGGAGTGGGCCTGCACCCCTTTTGCCCCCAGCAGTTTTGCGAAAGAGAACCCAAAGAACCCCCAGAGCACGGTTCCTCTTCTCGGAACCCCTACCCCCGAATGAGCTGACACTGCAGGGGCCTGGCCACTCTACCAAACCATCCATCCTGCTACACAGGAGAAAAACCAGAGAACAGCCCAAATCCCCACGTTCCTGTTCTCAGAGCAGCTCGTTTCCTTTCTCCAAATTCCCTTCGAACATGGGAGGTTTTGATAAGCTAGAAATTCACCTGAGGCAACAACTACACTACCAGACTCTAAGATGAGGCAGGAGGAAGAACCACAAACATTTTTTTAACTTGTAAAAACATGGGGGCAAATCATTCCGCACCACTCAGGCACATCCGGTGTTATTCAGACAAACACTCATGAAAGGCTGGGGATGGAAGGATCGAGGTCTGGGAGAGCAGGACGGTGAGCCTTCAAAAATAGTGACAATGGCTGTCATTTTTCTAGTGCAGACCAACTGTCAGCCCAAGCGCTGCTCTTACCGGAAACAGCAGAGCCGGAGCGCCTGGGGTCGAGGCCCAGCTCTGCCACTTAGGAGTTGTGTAGCTTCAGACGAGTTCTGTAATGCCTCTCTGCCTCAGTTTCCTCATCTGTAAAATGCAGATCAGTAACAGCAGCCTCTCTCAAGATTGCTGTGTTAACACAGGTTAAACGCTGAGAATGGTGGTAAGCACTCCGTAAGTGTTAACGTTATTACAAATGGTCGCAACTCTCTGGGGTAGGAATTATTACCCCAAATGTGCAGATGAACGAGTGTGGCTTGGGTGGGTCTGTAGTTTGCTGGGGAGCAGCAAAGCCAGGATCCCAAACCAGCCCGGCTCTAAAGCTCATGGTCTCTCTATTAAACCATGCTGACCTCTGGCTGAGAAAACGGCTTCACTTGGAGAAGAGAAATGGAAGGCAGTTCTTTGAAAGGCTTCCATAGAGACTCCAGCGGCTGGCACAAAAGTGCAGACTGGAGAGAAAGATTTTTACTGTGTCAATAAGATGAGCTCTTTCAAAAGTAGCAAATCCTCTAGCATGAGATGTTCAAGCAGGGATATTATAAATTAGCACGAATTATGAACGAGTTAAATATGAATTAAAGATGACTGAATTAATATCTTTAAATAAATCATTGGCAATATTTTGAGTTACAGTGAATTTGACGAAAAATATTATTCCCCCCCGCCAACTATACATGGACAGCAGGTTTTAAAAAAAAATCACATCACAGCATAAATCCCAGCATCACAGGGACGTGCTAGTCTGCTTCTCAGGTTTCGTCAAGGCCTGAAATGCCCTGTGGAAAACAGACCCTGCCTCTCCATTCCGCTGCACTGAGACGGAGGGAGAAAGGCCCGGGGAGGTGCCGTCACCCACACTTGCCCTTTGCCCCCAGTGAATGGAGGCATACCCAGTCTCTCCTAAGACAAATGATGCCTGAAATAGGGAAACGGATGTGCAGAGGGCTGGCTGAGAGTGAGGAGTGGGCAGATCACCGCAGTTGAAGTCGTAACACGCGGCATCCCATGGGCAGATACGAACAGTGCAGAGCTAAAGAAAAGATCGATCTCCTGCCGTGTGCTCCACTGTGTCTGGGATTAGGAACGATGTCTCTTTATTGACCTAATCCATATATCTAACAAAGAGAGCCACAAAACAACAGCCAATCAGTGACACCGCAGAGGCTGTGATCACCACGACGATGACGCTCCCGGCCATGTTGACCAGAAGGCCCAGGCCGCCTCCAACCAGGATCTGAGCCAGCTGCACCATGCAGGTGAGGGCGGCGCAGTCCACGCCCTGCCCTCTCACGCTGCCGTCCGGGCCCCCGCACCGGGCCTGCTGCCTCTGCAAGGGAAGCACAGGAACAGCGTTTGATCTGCACCAACTGTCCTTCAGGGCAGAAGGCAGCAAGCAAACTTCTTCTCTAAAAAGCCAGGTAATAAATACTTGCAGCTTGTGGGTCGTTGATCTCAGCTGCAACTATACCACTCTGCTGTTGCAGCGCAAAAGCAGCCGCAGAACGTAAACCAGGTGGCCTTCCAACAGAATTCTATGACACGGGTATTTGACTTTCATGTAAGTTTCCCCTGTCACAAATATTATCCTTCCACTGATGTTTTAAAAATCATTTTAAAATTGTCAGAGAATTCCTAGAATTCCTGTCGTGTCTGTACACGACAGACTGTACAGAAAAGCAGGTGTCAGACCACGTTCGGCCGAGAAGACAGTTTATCAACTCCTGATTCAAGCTCCACCCCCCGGCCTGCACCTTTCTTCCCCACCTGCCACGAAGTCTTAAATTCCACCGTTCACACCTATGGGAGTTAAATGGTTAAGAACGCAAAATTATCTCTTCAATAAATCAATAAGTCAATAAATACAATGCGGTAGAAGCTCAATAAGTCTCCCATTCCTCCTCTTCCCTAGTGGTTACGGTTCAAACATTTTCAGAAGGATGTTGAAGCACAGGTATGTGTAGGGGGAGCAACGTAAAAAGCAATTCCACCTTTCAAAATACGGTTGCTTTTTGCTTAGTAGATTCATATTTGATTAGTTTGATATTTGGTCGGAACTGGTTGATAACATTGCCATTTATTGGGTATCATATATGTGCTAGGCCTTGTGCAAGGCTCTTTCACATACCTTCCTTCATTTCACTCTTACCACCTCCCTCGATGCACACATCATAATCATTAGCCCCGTGATAACAATAATACTACTACCTACCATTTTCTGAGTCTTTGCCAGGTGCCAGGTAGGCATTATGCTAAGCGGATTACCTACACTATCTGGTTTCATTTAATTTTCCGACAACTCTCTAAGGTGGGTGTATCATTCCCACTTCATTGATTAGAAAACTAAGGCTCTGAGAGTTTGAATGATAATTCCTTAAATGAGAAAAAATCATTGTGCAGGAAAACGCACATTATCCTTTGAATAAGAAAGGGAAAATAAGAAAACGGATCCATAATCGCTGGATTTTCATTAAAAGATACTGGAAAAATAGACAAAGACCTGATGGGAGTGGTTACATGTAGGAGCCCAGGGTGGGGAGGCGAGGGAGGGGATGCACACGTACATGTATATCACTGTGGCTGTTGAACGACGTGATTGTATTATCCCATCTAAACATGAACTCATTTTGAGTGATATTTAATAAATAAATGAGTAAGATCCCCAGTGTCACATAGCTGTCAGAGGGGGGCGGGGCAGGATTTGAATCCAGGGTTCTCTGAGTCCAAAGCCTCTGTCTTTGGGGCCTAGTACCATCCAACTCCCTCGTGGAGGGATAGTTCTTTATGACAGCTGTCTCTTTAGCAGCAAAGCACCTGCCATGCATTGAAACATTAGTGACCATGTCTGCCAGGGAAGAGGACAGCTACGACTCTTGTTTAAAAGGTTTTAACACCCGGTGCAACTCTCTCCTGCTGTGTTTACCAGATCAAATGATGAAAAAGAAGGCCAGCGTTGCGGTCACATGGACGCGTGTTCAGCGTTTTTGCAGTTTCCTACTGTGATGGATTAAGCTACTAGCCATCTCTTTAACTTTTACAGTTAAAGAAATGTAAGCCTATTTTCAGGGGGAAAAGTTGCATATCTGGATAAGAAAACGTGGTAATCTTAGAGCAGAAATACCAAACCTAGTGCTTTTTTAGGGCAGCATAGGGTCTTGCCCTCTGGCTTGAGCTCCTAGATGGAGATGGGGTGGGCCTCCCTTGAGGCAGCTGGTGAGATGACCACCTGCGACCAGCTTTCCTCCCTGCACACAGGGCATGACTTACCAAAACCCGGACTTCCAAGGAAAACGTCGCTCAACCAGTAACTCCCGGAAATTGCACCAGGCACCTCTGCAGTGGTTGAGGGCCTGGGCCCTCGTTGTGGCATCCAGAAACACTGCAGGTATGCTGGACATGTCATGAGCCCAGAGTTCCCCTTGCTTTGTCTCTGTGTGACTGTGGGCTGGTTTCTCAGCATTACCAACCTCACCTTTCCTAATCTGACTAATGGGAGTAATGGTACCTGCCCGACTGCTCCCAGGTGCACAGGGCTTCAGAGTAAGGAGGGGGTGGGCTGGAAAAGTGGTCAGGCCTTGGCTAGACCATCATTACATCTGGCTGGACATCTTAGTGCTGCTGTTTCAAGAAGCCCTGTTCTCCAGCTCTGCTCTACATTTTCCTAGCAAGCTCCCCCAGCCTCCAGGTGAGTCCGGACGTCACTCGGTGCAGAGGTTCAACAACACACCTGCTCTTCCTGCTGCTCACGGTGGTATGCGGTGAGGAGGTTAAAAGGCACGGTGTACAGGGTGCTGGACATCACGCCAAACAAGGTGCACATGACCAGGCTGGAGTAGACATTCGGGAAGAGCCCGATGACGCCCGTCCCCAGGCCAAACAGCAAATACCCCATGAAGTAAAGACCCTTTAATCCGATGTAGGGAACCAAAGCTTTCTGAAAGTCTGTGTGTGGGGAGAAGAGAGGGAGAAATTACAGCTGGCAGTGCCTCACATCATCTCATAATTTCAGACAACCTTTCCTTTTGAAGATTCACTTTTTTTAGCCTTCCTTTAACACTGAGTCAGGAACAGAAGAACCTCCTTATCTGTGCTTGAAAACAGCTGGCTTTTGGAATAAGTTTTGAATCCTTTGTGTAAAGAAAAGCTGGAGATTGCCTTGCTGGGTTGATTTTCTTTTCTGCAGGGAAGGACCAGGCACTGTGTACTGGGGAGCTGAATAGCAACGGGATGCAAAAGAGGCGATTGAAAAGCCCGCCTTGGTTATGGGACCCTGGGGCAGCAAGCCATGGAAGAAAAGCGGGTATCTTTCCGATTCACAGAGATCTAGCCTAACAAGACCAAAATGACAATCCAGGTCTCTATTAGCCCCACAGCCCAAAGTCAGGTTGGAGGAAATTAACACAACCAGATTGCACAGAATGATCCAACTCATTCAGTTTCTTTGCCCCACCTAAATGTCATCTGCACAACCTGAGAAGGAAGTAAAGAACATACATCACCTGTAGATGCTCTCCCTGCCTTGCCAGCCCTTCCCAGGCTGGTCAGGGGGTCCTCCCCCTCGCTGGTGCCTTCACCCTCTATGGGCAAGTTCCACAACTTCTCAAAACCTCAGCTTCCTCATCAGAAAATGGAACTAACAAAACCCTTCTTGGTGGTTGTTATCAGGATCAAATGAAGTAAAATGTCTAGGAAATCACCCAGCCCGGTGCCAAGCACACAGAAGACACCCAGTTAATGGTGGCTATCATTACTTCAATAAATACAGAGCTTGCTGAATATGGTTGACTCTTAACTGGGGTCCCCTCCCAGCAGGTAAACTTGGCTTGCTCATAAAGAACTCATGGTAGAGCTCATTTTTTAAAATTGGAAATACAGCTTTAAAACATTTTACTATGTTTTCCACCACAGTAGGGAAAAATCCCTAAAAAAAACCTTTATCTTCCTCTTTTAATTGGTTATTATTTTTTTACTTTTTATTTTATATTGGAGTATAGTTGATTAACAATGTTGTGATAGTTTCAGGTGTACAGCATAGTGATTCAGTTATACATATATATGTATCCATTCTTTCTCAAATTATTTTCCCATTTAGGTTGTTACATAATACATGTCAATCCCAAACTCCCTAACTATCTCTCCCCCCTCCCCCTTCCCCCCCGGCAACCATAAGTTCTTTCTCTAAGTCTGTGAGTCTGTTTCCCTTTTGTAAATAAGTTCATTTGTATCATTTTTTTTTAGATTCCACATATAAGTGATATCATACGATATTTCTCTTTGTCTGACTTACTTCACTCAGTATGACAATCTCTAGGTACACCCATGTTGCTGCAAATGGCTTTTAATCCGTACTTTCCTTGTCTTTCCTCTGCCCCATTCTACTGGAACACATGGACCCAGGGGATACACAAATGATAGATACTAGAAATGTGCCTATTCAAGAGTGAAATTTTCCATATCTGTTCAAATAATTATTGGATTTACATTGCATAGACAAGAAACCTAATATTTATTACATTTGTATCAATTATGGAATTCTGAAAATGTTAAATGGGCAACAGTGCTTCCTCTGTTAAATTCATGCCATGCTTGGAGGGCTGTTGCCAAGGTTGAGAATAAAAGCAGTATAAATTTAGGTCAGTTTCTGTTTGCTTAATGATTACATTTATGCGGAAAACGTCATCTAAGTTGTCTCAGTACCTAAAAGATAACCATCAGTATTCATTAGGGAAATGCTCTCACTACGTGTACAGGCCAGCCAGGAAGGAGGCAAAAGAGGATAAAGAGATATTTGGAAACATAACTAACTTCACTACGAAGATGGAAAGTCTCGCAAAGAATGCTTTATTCATAAAGAGAAAGCAGTAAGTTTAAGGGCCAAGTTGACTTGTCCTCTGCTGGGTCTGACGCCAACTCATACTGTGCCTCTCCTTAGGATTGTACGGAAATGACTGATTTAAGCCCCAGCTATGGATAGTAGTGTATGATATGAACAATTGGCTGTATTTCAGTACTCAGCGTGGCTATACTCATTGACCTAAGTGTGCCTGCTGTGCAAAGGAGCTTAAAAACAAGTCCGGAAAAAAAAAAAAAAAAAAAAAGTCCGTTATCACCATTCCCCATGCCCCGCCCAGCAGCCAGATAGCCCTGCTAAGCTCTGTCTGGATAGAAATTCTGGGTCTGTGCCTGATGTTATGTGATGAGTCCAGAACGCAGGGTTATCTGGTGTGCTCTGGAATTGAGGGAAATGATTGATTCTGCCCAGAGTGGGTTGGAGTGCAGAGGGAAAGACTTGAAAGATTGCACAGAGAGGGACATATTGGAGTTGGGTCTGGGTGGGGAGGTAGAAACAGCAGTTCGGGTGGAAGAAACCAAAAGCAAATACATAGAGGTGAGAACGTCCGTGCAGTGGGTCACTGGAGGAGTTCCTGCGTGGGAGTGACAAAGGTCCAAGTGTGAGCCCGGCCAAACTGTGAATCCCGGAGTGCCCAGATCAGGACTTTTACTCTATCTTATGGGCACGAGAGCCCCTGAAGATCCTTGGGTAGGGCTGGTTGGTATTTTATAAAGAAAATTTTAGTTCTAATTCACAGTGATAGGGATCCCATAGATTTATGCATTAATATAACTTTGGAAAATTATTCATATAGTAGGTATTCTTTATACACAGGGATTTTAACTGGAAAAGCTCTAAAAAATAACATGCTTTTGATTTTCAAATGCCATGAAATTCATACAGGAACTCAGACTAGACTAATGGAAGGGTCCCTAGAAGGGAATTTTTTGAGGAAAACAAGTTAAACTTGACACAAAATTCAAATACTAATGACTTTTAGAAAAATGTTTTCCTCTTACAAGAATGAGAATAGTGGTAAATATTCCCCCCACCTCTTGAAAGCACAAAGGGATTGAGATGGATAATTTATTAAATCCTTTCAGTCTAACACTCCCTGATTCTAGGTAGTTGAAATCGTCCTCCTGGAGTTTTCTTTTCTTTTCTTTCCTGTTAGTATATGTGCTGCCGAAGCAAGCAGCCTGGAGTTTCCTTAATTCGTTCACTCTAAGGGGGAAAAATGGGTTTGCTGAGGAAACGTAAGCTTTAAGCCACCACTACTTGGTTACCATACATTTGAAAGTAATGAATTTTATGGTTTTATGATGATTGGGCTCATGAATATGCTTATATTAGGTCCCCTTTTCCCAACTGTGCTATACTTTGAAGAGATTTTTCTTGACCTCGAAGCAGGTTTCCCACTGTGCTATGGCTTAGCAAAGGGCTAAATGCCAGACTAGGGGTCATCATAGATATTCAGCCTCCATCCCCACAAGAAGCACGGTTCAGTGACAGAATGATGCCCTGAGAATGGTAACAGGGATTGTCCCCAACGCCTCCCCCCCAACCTCGGCCATACCCTGCTGTCCCCTGGGCCTGTCCAAAGCCTGGAGCTCTGCCCTGGGGACC
Source organism: Delphinus delphis (assembly GCF_949987515.2). Classification (NCBI taxonomy): domain Eukaryota; kingdom Metazoa; phylum Chordata; class Mammalia; order Artiodactyla; family Delphinidae; genus Delphinus; species Delphinus delphis. Next base: position 144,990,116 of record NC_082685.1, on the reverse strand, counting down.
AGCTATTCTCCCCACAATGCCGGAGAAGCTCTCAGATTTCCACTCCAAATGCGGGACCTGCATACGTTTTATAGGCCAGAGTTTTTACTTAATTCAATGTGTACAGCCCTTGGAGACTTCCAAATTAGCCAGCACAAAACAAGCCTGTGTGATGCCCTAGAGTTGGAGTACATCCGTTTGGACTTATTTAAAACCAATCCCAGAATTCCCTTTGTTTACAGTGTCCTCACAGGTAATCTTAGCCAAGGGGGGTTAACAGACTCCAGACCCCATGGAAAGCTGGTGTCTGAGAAGGTAAGCTGTTGTTCTCAATCCGGAAGAGTGGCCCTGTTACATACCCGCCCATCTGAGCTGAAGTTATTTTATATGTTCATTTTGTCACCTAGCATATTAACCATCCCTCATTTTCTGTCAAGACTGATAAGCACATCTATGAAACGCTACCAGTGCCCTTATTCCAGCAGAACACAGACCTAGCGTTAATCAGTAATCTTGGCTGTGACTACCCCCCATCCATCCAATACTTCACCATATTGTTTACAAGATTTCCTGTTACTTTCCAACGTATTTTGATTAGGATCCCACCGACTGCAAGTACAAAGTAATCACTGAGGAAAATGATACCCAGAATTCACTAGGGAAAAGGCTACTTGATGCGGTCCTTTCTAAGGAAATAGTTTTTCCTGACCTCCATATATATTTATCAAGAATCTGGCATCTTAGAGAGCAAACAAATAAATATAGAAATACAGATGTATAAAATCCAAGATTCCGCCAGCCCGTAGAAGACATCCTTAGGAGGAGGAGACTCACAAGAATAAAGTGAGGAAAACACAGAGTTGATGCACAAACCCCAACATCCAACCTCGACCCCTCTTTGGTAGATGAGGAACTCTGTGGAGTTGTGTGCGCTGTAGGGGTCCCCGTGGTACACGATCTGCAAGAGAGATGTGGGGCCATTGAGTTACCAGTGCAGGGTGGTAAGGACCCCTTCTCACACGTTCTGCTTCTTCACCCCCTCCTGGGGCTCAGACCTCATTCTCCCATGAGCACGTCACCCTTTCATCCTTTCACACCTCCATTCAAGGACCCTCAGGAGGTCTTAACGCATAAAGTCTAAACAACATCCCCCTGGATTTTTAACACCCCTCCTTCTGCCTAACAGCTGGCTCTACCCGCCATAGGCAACCCGGCCACCCATATTCTGGTACAACCAACAGGCTTCTGACTCATCTCTACACATGCCATTCCTACGCCTGCCTAGAATGTTTTCTCCTTCACCCCTCCCTCTCCAACTCCTTCTCACCTTTCAAGATCCAAATCACACTGCACCTCCTTTATTAAGCCTGCTGTGACCGCTACAGTTCACCTTGACTTTTCTTCCTTATTTGTTGTATTTGATCAAGTACTGGTCCCATCGCATAGTGTCCTCTAGTTGTGTAGGGTGTAGTAACTTCCCTCTGGAATCTGTCTGTAAGCCAGCTCCTTGAAGGTACTCTTTCCTACACTCTTACTCTGCCCATCTTAGAGGCTGGCTCAGAAGCTCCACAGGTGCTGATGGAGGGACAGGTGTGTGAGATAATGAGCGTGTGCACAGACATGCCCCTTACCCGGCCCATGAAGTCTGTGAAGAAGAGCATGTTGGACAGGAAGGCGGTCCATCCGATGAGGTGGCTGATGCAAAGGCAGCGGTAGTGGGGAGGCATGCTCAACAGCACCCTCAGCAGTGACTTCACGGTCACTGCCCTCCGAGTCTGGAATAAAACAGCAAACAGGTGTGACGTTCAGTGTAGACACACAGCCAGCTGTGGGAGCAAAGCATACAGCCATGTTATGTATCTGTCAGTAGACTAGCACACGAGGTCGCACTTCCTGGGCATGGTGCCGAGGTTTCCATTGAGTGTTCTCATAAGAGGTGTTCTGTTAAGTACGTGCAGATACTTAGCCGTTTCAGGTCAGGAACAGGGCTTTGGGGATATGAGGGTGAAGGGACTGGAAATAAAGCTTGCTTTGAGCCAAGATGTAAGGCATATCTAGCTTCCTATCTTTGAACAACAGAACCACTGCTGAGGATGAAGCGCATAGATCTAAGCCAGCCCCTAGATGGTTATAATTCTTAGATTTCTTGACTTTTTTTTTTTTTTTTTTTTTTTTTGGCTGCGTTGGGTCTTTGTTGCTGTGCGTGGGCTTTCTCTAGTTGCAGCGAGAGGGGGCTACTCTTCGTTGAGGTGCACAGGCTTCTCATTGCGGTGGCTTCTCTTGTTGCGGAGCACGGGCTCTAGGCGCGCAGGCTTCAGTAGTTGTGGCTCATGGGCTCTAGAGCGCAGGCTCAGTAGTTGTGGCGCACGGGCTTAGTTGCTCTGTGGCATGTGGGATCCTCCCAGACCAGGGATCGAACCCATGTCCCCTGCATTGGCAGGCAGATTCTCAACCACTGCGCCACCAGGGAAGCCTCTTTCTTGACTCTTAAAATGTAGTAGTCTGAATTCCAAGATGGCCTCTATGATCTCCATCCTCATGATTCTGTTCCGTTACACAGCAAAAGGATTTTGCAGATATAACTAAGGTTACTAATCAGTTGGCTTTGAGTTAATTAATAGGGAGATTACCTGGGTGACCCTTATCAAGTCACATCAGCCCTTTAAAAAACATAGAGTTTTCTCTATATTTCTCCCAGTTGGCTGGGAGCAGAAGGGGAAGCCAGAAAGTCTCAAAGCTCAAGAATTGCTGGCTTTGAAGGTGAAGGGGGCCACATGGAAAGGACCTGGGTGTGGCTTCTAGGAAATGAGAGTGATCCCTGGCCATCATCAGTTAACAAGAAAACAAGGACATCTGCAACCACAAGCAGCTGGATTCTACCTGCATGAGCTTGAAGCTGATTCTTCCCCATTGGAGCCTCCAGATGAGAAGGCAGCTTCACCAACACCTTGATTTCTGCCTTTTGAGACCCTGAGCAGAGAATGCAGCTGAGCCCACCCAGACTTCTGACCTACAGAACTGTGAGATAATAAATGGGTACGGTTTTAAGCTGCTAAATTTGTGGTAGTTTGTTATGTAGCAACAGAAAACTACCACATAGAGCCAATCAGCTCCCTGCTCTGGGCCAGGTACCTCTTCCTAGTTTATTTCTCTGGATCCTGCCATCAGCCAACAGGTGTAGACGAGCCCTATGTCAAGTCAGAAGTGAGAACATTGTAGAACACACACACACACACACACACACACACACACACACAATCACTACATATGCCCACAGTTCTTTAATCTAGACTTAAATTACCTTAAAACCAGAGGCTATAATTTATTGGTATCAGTAGCCTTGAGAGAATGAAAACTTTTGAACTATTGACACAACTGTTTTGAAATACAAAAAAAGGAAAGAGCCTTTAATAGCTTGTCATATGAGAGAAGAAAGAAACCTCAGGAATATGAAGCGATCACCTGCCCTGAAGACCCTGAGACAATAAACATTAACCATGATGGGGTAATGGGTCTTTCTCGTCAGATTTTTATTTATTCTGAGTCTTGACATAATGATATTGGGTCCTGGCTCGTTTATTTATAAGACAGTCTCCTGAGATTTTCTCTTTTAACTGTAATAGCAAATTGTTTCATAGCTCTTAACCTTATATGATAATGCTTTTTATTCTTTGATGCAGAAAATTATATTTACTCATTGTAGGTTCGTTGTACAAGTTGATTTTTTTAATTCATCAGTTTTGTAGTATTTATGACTATGCCTCAACTGATTTTTTTATACTTAATCAGTATTAAAAAGTATAGACATTACCTTGGAGTTACGAAAAATAAACATTTTCTGCATGTAGAATATGGTATTTGTCAAAATAAATGGTGACCATAACAGAAATCCAATGAAGAACTATTACTTTTCTCCTTGACCACAGGAAGAAGCAATTAAAGGTATAGACTGGGAAACAACAGCCTGATTTTCACACCTCAAAGTGATTTATCTTCACTTTCTTTCCAAAAATTCAAAATTTTAAAAAGTGAATCTGACCAGCAAGTATTCAGTCTCATTCCAAACATTAATTTATGCTTCTGCCTTACACATAATTTTCAGCCTGCTTTCATTGTTAACCTAATTTTTTTTCTTCCAAAAATAAATATGAGCTTCAAAATTGTGCCTAGTCTTTTTGTAAAAGCTGTGAATGTAAATACTTAAAGTCCCTTTGGGTATTTTAACTCAGAATGAAAATGCAGCTGGCTTCTTATTCACTGACGTGTCAATTCCCTTTGTGAAGCCCTTGCAATGACTCTGAGCCGCTGGGAAATGTTTTACTGCATACGTTATGCACCTTTGTCAACTGGACATTGGGTGGTGATGGATTTATAAGTGAAAAAGGCACAGAGCCATCAGGGGGAGAGAGAACTGTACAAAAGTGCCACCAGAAGGAGACTAAATATTGGAGGGAGTAACTGATGGCATGGAGGAACTAGAGATGGATTTTATGGTATCCAGCTTGAACAATAAATGAAATAACTCAGGCCTCTTGCCATTAAAAAAAAAATCCCAGTTCTCAAATTGCATAGCCACCCTCGTTTTGGAAAGTAATGACTTTGACAAACAAGATGGCCAGGGCCTTGGCCCTGACACCTCGGAGACACCCATTGCTCAGCTGGAAGCTCCCAAGATGCACTTCTGGAATAGAGGTGTCAGATGCTTGGCTTTGAGCCTAAGATATGTTTCTCTTTTTTTTTTTTCTTATGTTGTTTTGCTTTTATTTTTTAAGTCACATAATAGAACCATTCAGAGCCTACAGTGTTGTGCGTGTGGCACATACTAATACAAGTTAATTACATTTGATGCAAGTCTTAATGGTGTGGAGGGTTTTATGCCTTTCAAAAGACTTCTACTCACTTGATTTCATTTGATCATCACAACAGCCTCGGGGTAGAATAAGACAGCCTCTGCTGGGTGACGCTTTGAGGGCAAGTCATAATCTATCAATAGGGCAAAGAGGCAGGCATAATCTATAATAGCTACTTAATCTTTAGTAAACCCTGCCTTGTTTTGTTCCTTAAACCCTGACATTATTTTTCTTTATTTTCAAAGTAATACTTGTCTATTATAGAAATGTTGAATAGACTGAAGGGTTTAGAAAAGAAAATGAAAACCACCTGTTAGCCCATCACCCAGCGACAATAACTTCAATTAACATTTTGGGTATATATCCTTTCTATTTTTTCTCTGGATCTGCGTAGCTTTTCCCACAGTGGAGATCATTTTGTATATGTATGTGTGTTTTATCTGATATATTATGTCTTAAATAAATCTTCAAAAACACACAGATCCTTTAATGATCGAATGGGTTCCATCGTATGGCTCTTCCATGATTCCCGTGCTGCCTTGCAGAACTGCACAGCGAGGGGCTCCATCCTAACTGAGATCAGCAGGGAGTGTGAGCGTTCTCCTCCAGGTAGCCTGGAGCCGCAAAGGTTTAAGCAGGTCTCCGGAAACCTATATTCTCATCTTTTCTCTATTTACTGTGTGATCAAGATAAAATGAAGGCTTCATCCCAATAACCTCTTAGCTCCTCCAGTTCCCTACCCAGGGATGCTGCTATCTGGAATACAAATTTATAATCCTAATCTAAGAAGTGAAGATACTTCTTGTGTCCTGAGGATGATTCAAGCCTTCTCTTACGGCCTTACATTTTTCAACTGGCTTCATCTTCCCTGGTTTGACGGTCTGAAAAGAGTAAGAGACAGGAGGACTAGAAGAAAATGCACACATTTTTCTATGAGGTGCAAAGTTTTAATTCCAAAGGATAATAGCTACTGGGGATTTGAGGATTCACAAGACTTTTCGCATCAAATAAGCAAACGAAACAAAGACAAAGAATAATTTTTAAAAATCTGAACAAAAGACAAGAACAAGAATATTTTTCCTAAGGTAATAAAAAAGAAGTTGCATCTTTACCTGTTCAGCAGGAGTTTTGTTTTTTTCTCCCTGCAGCGCCAGCTCTGGGTGTACATAACCATTTTTAACTTTCTCAATAGACCCATACTCATACGCTCTGTCTGATGACAATGCAAGGTCCTGAGGGGCTTGCTGTGGGGGAATGTCCTTGGCAACATCTCTAAGCGGGGCTTCAGGGATACTGAACAGATGGATAATAAAACACAAAGTGAGCACCGACGAGGAGAAGAAGAACATGACCTGGAATTCTGTGCCCAGCAGTCTTCCCAGTTCCAGGTGGGCCCAGTCGATGGCACCCAAAAGGTAACCCAGGGCACCTCCCAAACCTGCAAAGCAAGCAAGCAAGAGCTGTATTAGCATTATTTAGAAGCATCGTCTCTTTCCATTTCCTTCCGTGGGAAAGCTCCCTGAGGACAGCGTAGGCAGCCTGGTTATGATGGGAGGAGCTAAGACACCTTGGCCAGGAAGCATGGGTTCAAGGCCTGGCTCTAGCATGCACTTGCTGTGACCTTGGACTTCCTCACTTGTCATACGGGGATGATAATAAAAAAGCAACCTACTGGTAGGGTCACGACTGGAAAATGGACTAGTGCCAGACACGCAGTAAGCGCTTAGTAAATAGTACCACCATCTGAAGTCCTACAGCTTTCTAAACTGCACTCTCAACACTGCTTAAGAACTAAAAGTCCTGGCCCTAAAGGGCTCCAAAGAAAACCAGTTTCTGACTGCAATAAAATATAATTATGTATTGTTGTTGATCTATTAATAAGCTTCTTAGGGTGACACAAGTTTGCAGAGACCTAACAGCCTTAGAATCTGTCTTCTTTCATCTATGAAAAGCTAAAGGTGTGGGTGGAGGGATAAATTAGGAGTTTGGGATTAACAGATACACACTACTGTATATAAAACAGATAACAAAGACCTACTGTACAGCACAGGGAACTATATTCAATATCTTGCAATAACTTATAATGAAAAAGAATCTGAAAAAGTATATATACATATATGTATAACTGAATCACTTTGCTGTGCACCTGAAACATTGTAAATCAACTATACTTCAGTAAAATAAAATAAAAAACAAAAAAAAAGCTAAAGGTACTTGTTCCCAGTTGACAGCCACAGAAAAATAAAACAAAAGCTTAAATATGAATCTTTTTAAATCTTATCCTCTCACAGGACCTGGACCTGAAGTCTTTCTGGTGCCTTCTTTACCTGCTTACACTTAAAGACAGTGTGACCTGAGGGAGGAAGGACTTCTCAAAATCGATCCTGCCCTTATGGTCTAATATTTGAAATTCTACCATTAGTGATTCATTCTCTTGGGTTCCTGTTTTAGAAAGCAAGTGCTCCTGGTACAGACAAGACATTGCATGTCTCAGCGCCCAAATACTAAGTGCTCCTCAGATGGTCCTTCTGGCAGCAGGCACCAGTGACGTCTGAGAACACCGGGCTGCAGCGGGGGTATACCATGGGGTGGGAGGCTGTCCAGGGAAGTGAGCAGATGAATGCCAAACACACCTTCTACCTACATCACAAGTTTTCGTAGGGCTGATCCTCTGGCAAATACCTTTACATATCAACCTCCCATCATGCCTTACCAAAGACAAATATCTACCTAGTCAGATCAGCTCTCTGTTTGTTTGTTTTTATTTTTCTTGTGTGAGTGAAGGCTCCATTTTATTTCCCAGATAAAGACAACATCCCCACGAATCAGAGAATCAAGGAAGAAAACAGAGCTTAAGGAATTCTCTATCTCTAACCCTAAACATTTAAACTTACATAAACTCTGACCCCAGGAACACAGATCTGAACGCCAAATAATATGAATCCCAATTTATCCAGAATGGTGGAAGAATGGATGATTCTGGTGACTACACAGTCTGTCTAGTTGCAATTTATCATAGAGGATATTTACAGATAAACAACTGTTTAACCATTGAATTCCAAAAAGACGGCATCATTATCATGCCCTGAGTGACAAAGCATTTTAAGGTGGAATTATGGGAAATGGTGGCCAATGGGGTGCAGTGAAAAAACATGTTCTCTGCCAGCAAGGAGTATGTGGCCTAGTTATGGGTGATGTGCATATATATAAACAGATCAGTGGCACATACAGTGACCTGTTTGGATGGTGGGCACCCTGGTAGGCTCCGAGAACGGAAGGCCCTTGAGGGGGTCACACTGTTGCTGATTCAGAGGGCAGCTCTGGGACATATGGTGCGTCTGGATCGCCATTAGACAGTGATGCTCTTTATTCAATCGTGGAGATGCCGTGGATGTCAGAGGTCGTGTGCTGAGTCAAGCACTCAACCGAAAAGAACGTACTAAAAGCCCAGCACTATTTGAGGGTCTATCTAAACCAGGGTTTCTCAATCTCAGCACGACTGACATTTGGGGTGGGATAATTCTTCCTTGGAGGCTGTTCTGTGCATTGTAGGATATTTCGCAACATGTCTGGCCTCTCCCACTAGATGCCAGTACAACTTCTCCACTGGTTTTGACGGCCACAAATGTCTCCTGACATTGCCCAATGTCCCTCACGGGGCTAAATGGGCCCCAGCTGAGAACCCCTGATCTTAATTAACCCTATGAAAAACTTACACATTCCGTTTTCAAAACTATCATTTGTAACTAGATCAATGGTTGTCATATGCCATTAAGTTCTCCTATCATGTGTGCCTCTTTCTTTCAAACTTATTGTTCCACTGAGCAGAGAAAATATAGAACAGAAGACCCCTACCCATTTGAAAGAACTGATGTGTGAAATAAATCCTCCACTGTGCAACAGAATGGTGGCTTTATTTCATGAATACAAACATGTGGATATAAACATAATGGATTTATATTAAATATTGACTCGAACACTTGAGTCCTACAATTGAAGGGTTTCCTAGTCTAGTTTTGCGTCCACTAGTGTCGTGTACTTCAATAAATATTTATTGAGTACTAAATATATATAAAAAAACGCTACTAACTTCTGGGGATATAAGCATAAATAAGCCACAGGAGCCCAATCGTCTCCTCCTCAGAAGATAGTTACAAACAGAAGAAGCAGATAAGTAAACAGCTGCTTTAAAAAAAACTGTGATAAATGATGTGAGAACTGTGGGCTGGGTACTCAAACAGTAGAGAGGAGCTCTGAAGAGTATATTTATTATTACAGAATTCCTCTTAATCAGCAGTGAAGCTCATAAGAGTTCAATATATCAAGGAATCCAAAGATTTCAGAGGTAGAAGGACGTGTGTAGCTCGTCTAGTTGAATTAGATAAGAAAACCGCAGGCTACAGTGGGTAAGTGACAGGAGACCACATAGAAGGAAGGGTTTGTAATCATGCTGATTTCAATTCCCACCTGTGTGTTTTCTAATCATGTGACCTTGGGCACTTCTCTGAAAATGGGGACAGTGACGCCTCCTTGTATGAGTCTTGTGAGGGTTAACATGATAATACGTGTAAAGCACCAGCACATACAGTGGCAGAACGAGGTCCCAAACCAAGTGCCCTGTTGACTTCCTACAGAAACCCTAATCCCAAAGCCTCATCCAGAAGCAGGAGAAGCTGACTGCTGCACAGAGGGTGACGATCTGCCTGGAGCTGGCCGAAAGGACTTTGTCATTCTAGGCCCAGTGACTAGAATCGGGGGCTCATTTGAGGGCTGAGACCTGGGCTAACCACTGACCTAGTGTGGCCTGTAGCAAGTATGGTGGAAAAAATATGTATCTCGAACCTGGAAAGAGAACTGTTTAAGCGCCTGATCTTTAAAAATATCATTATAAAGCAGCACTTCTGAGACTTCAATGTGCACGTGAGTCACACAGATGTCTTGTTAAAATACAGGTTGTCTTAGTCCGTTCGGGCTGCTGTAACAAACATACCATAAACTTGGTGGCTTATAAACACCAGACGTGTCTTTCTCACAGCTCTGGAGGCTGGCAAGTCCAAGATCAAGGTGCCAGCAGATTTGGTGTCTGGTGAGGACCCACTTCCTCATTGACAGCCATCTTCTCACTGTAATCTCACTTGGCAGACATGGCAAGGGAACGTTCTTGGGCCACTTTTATGAGGGCACTAATTCCGTTCACGAGCCTTCATGACCTAATCACCTTCTAAAGGGCCCATCTCCTGAGAGCATCACATTAGGCATGAGGTTTTCAACATATGGATTCTGGGGGGCACAAACGTTCAATCTATAGCACAGGTTCTGATTTTAAACATGTAGGCATAGGCTGAGGCTCTGCATTCCTTTCACACTCCCCAGTGATACCACGGCTGCTAGTCCAAATATCACTGAGTACTCAGGTGACAGAGCAGTTTGCAAGCCACCTGCCCCACCCTCACCTGATATTCTTGGGAATGAGATTTTATTGTCATAGGATATTTGACCAACAAGCCACACTTGATAAAGCACAGTGATGTGCAGTCCTGTAAAACTAAGGATAATTTGCAGATATTAATAGGTTTCTATGATTTGTCACCTGGTAGAACTACTACAGAGGAGTTATAGTTATATTGCCTCGTAGAAGGTTAATCAGATTTGCATCTAACCTAGTATTTTTTTTCTTTTGCTAAACACACACACATACACATTTATCCTGCAAGAACCTGGGGAAACTGTTCTTTATGTCTTCCCTGTCGGTTCCCTCACTAATCAGTTAAGTAAAACATGCTACAAGTACCTGAAAGTATTCCAATCCTCTCTTCTCTCGGGGAAGGGGGGAAAAATAAGCAAAATGATTTTGTTTGTCCCAAAGCTACTGTGAGACCTAACTAAAAGTTAGAACATGCCTTGAAGGAATAGTAGGCCATTGGGGATATTATTTTACTAGGCACCATATTAAAACTCTGTATGGAAACATTTAACTTTCTCTATTCACACCTTCAGGTACGATGAGGGCCAGTGGAGGGCTGTGGGAACTTACTGAATGCTTTACTTTTTACTTCCTCTGCTTAAACTAAGAATTTTATCTTCAAAATAGTCTCCTGAACAAAGCCTAGTCGTCGCAGCTGCAACAGAGGTCGGCATCAACTCCCACGTCTACATCCAGGTTACATTTATCTCTGCTGCCAACACCAGCCTCCCTGGGGCTCCTGGAGTCAATCCCCAGGCTACTGGCCAAATCATAAGCTGGAGCTTCCAAAGGGCACCTGCTGCCACGTTAGATAACCAGCCTTTACGAGGAAGGGCCCACAAGTGGTCCAGCCTTCTTTATAAAGAAGGCTCCTCCTTCACAGAGCCAGGCCGTGATGTCAAACTCACACCAGAGCCAACTCCATGAGAGTGAATGGCTCGGCAGACAGATATTGTATTTCATAACTAATGATACAGGTTGAACAATGGTTCCTCCTGGAAGAAGTCCAAGCGTATAGAAATATGTATTATTTTTTCTTTTGTTCACAACTATAATAGGTAAAATAGGAAACTGGGAGAGTTTCAGCGCCCAGGAATCTGAAGAGAGTCTGTCTGAGTCAAACGCGGCACATACCACATGCCTGTAACTGCTTCCCTGCTTCAGGTGTGTGACTGAACAACCTCCACGCTGATGGAGAAAGAGCTCAAGGTGAGAGAGCTAGCGGCGTGCTGCCAGCTTCCATACCCCAGCCAGGTGACAGACGAAAGACCTCCACGTTCCCGGGAGGCTCATGAGAGAGTCGTTCTGATTCTTCTCTACGTGCTCAGAAAATAGCAATGAAAGTGTCAGCCTAGGTTCCTACCTACACCAAACACATACACACTAAATCCCAGAGAGCTAACATAAGTACCAGTTACTAGGTGTGTATGAGTGTGTGTGTGAGAGAGAGAAAGAGAGACCTTGACCCCATTTGTTTATCAACAGAAATTGATGGAGGACTACTCTCACCAAGAACTGTGCTGGGCACTGGAGATACACAATGAACAACACAGACATGACCTGCCCTCCTGGAGGCTGAGTGTACAAGGAAAATCAATCAAAAAGAGGGAAGACACAAGCAGACCTGACACTCCTTTAGATGTACAAGGCAACTCGTCTCTTAAGAGATGTGAGATAATTTAAAGTACTGACAATGGTTTCTGTCCACCCACAACTACCCCGGTATTTCCCTGGGCCCTTCCTTCACATTCAAGCGGAGCCAGGATGCCTCATTGCTTGGGGGAAGGACATGAACGTAGAAAGCTGAGAAACAAGACTGTACCTCCTTGCTTCTGAGTTTCAGAGGCCCTTAGGCTCCAAAGGCATAGACGGTAGATTCAGTAGAAAACGTGACTTAAGAACAAGGCTTCCGCCAGGAAGCCGAGGCAGCACAGCTCAGGAGTGAGTGAGTCCTTCCTTCATGGTGGTGGGTCTGAATGTGCATCACGGCGTCCACCGCGGCCTAACCGCTGAGCCGCTCACGTGGGCCTCTTGGAGGAGGTTCTGCGAGCAGCCCCTCCAGGACCCCAGGAAGCTTCTCACGCTGGAATCCATCCTACACTCTGCTCAGCCTCAGCTACCAGCTCTGCTAGGCCCGGTAGATTGCTGTGTGATGTGGCCCCTTCTCCAAGAAACATAGGCCTTGGTCACCGAGACCGTCTGGGGGCAAGAGCGCTGCACATGGCCATTTACCATCAAAATTGGGCAAGAGGGGACCTTGCTCCCCCATGTGGAGCAGCCCTCCCTCCTCCTGCGGACCAGAGTCAAGTGGCCCTGTCTGTGACCCAGGCATGAGAAACAAAGGGGCATCCAGAGATCTTAGGTCAACGGCACCTTTTTCTGTTTGTTTGTTTGTTTGTTTGTTTTGCGGTACGCGGGCCTCTCACTGTTGTGGCCTCTCCCATTGTGGAGCACAGGCTCCGGACGCGCAGGCTCAGCGGCCATGGCTCACGGGCCCAGCCGCTCTGCGGCATGTGGGATCTTCCCGGACCGGGGCACGAACCCGCATCCCCTGCATCGGCAGGCGGACTCTCAACCACTGCGCCACCGGGGAAGCCCAACGGCACCTTTTTGTGTCACCTGAAGGAAGCTTCAGGAAACAGAACTTCTGAACCCACAGAGCCCAGAGCACCAGGGCTGGAGAGGATGAAGTCACCAGTGGTCCAGGAAACGACAAGAGGCAGAGCTGCCCAGTTCTGCCCTGTGGTCCTGGACCCATGTATTCTACCTACAGCCACACAGCACCTCATAAAGGCCTTTGACCTGAGGGCTAACTGGAGCCAGGAGGGGTGCCCACCCTCTGCTTGTTCCAGTGGGGTGGTAAGGTGTGGGACGTGACTGGCAGACCCAAGCTTGTGTTCCCATCACTGGGGATGACATATGACGTGGACTCCTGTGCAGGGTCAGCGCTCCGAGTTCCTGAGGGGTGCAACTGAGGTCTGGGAGTACTGGCAACCACACCCAGGTACACGCTTCTCCTCTGGGGACAAGGGTCCAATGAAAGTAAGTTGCTTGCCGCTCTGCCCCTCACCCTGGTGTTCGGGCCACCCCTGAGTGGGCTGGAGTGCAGGCCCCATCTCCCTCACACTGAGCTGACCGATGGAGAACCGGGCTGGGAATTCTTCCTTCCCCATCACCTGGTCCCAAGGGGATGCCCCTGCAGCTCCAGGTGTGAGCCTGGGGACAGGCCTTGGGAAGCAGTGGTGGATGACACAGGGTCAGGACAAGCTGCCTGTCTGACCTGGAATGCTCCACGTCCATCCTTGAATGCATTGTTGCTGGACTAAACTGTCAACTGAAAGACAAACGCACAATGCAAGAGCTGTGAGATTTGTAGCAGCCTTGTGATCCGGCCTGCTGAGCAAGCAGAACAAAGAAATGCTATGCTTCCTTGAAGGCCAGGTGGCTCCCAGAAGTCTGCAATCTGCCTTCACCCTCTAATCCCAAATCTTCCCGCTTCCCCTCTTCCCTTCGCACAAAAGAAGCCCAAATTCTACCCCGAATTAAGATGGTTCTCTAGGAACCATCTTCTGGCTTCTGAATAAAGTCACTATTCCTTCCCCATCAAAAAATAAATAAAATAATTTTTAAAAATTAAAAAAAAACCCACAAGGCTTCCCAGGGTAGGCAAGGCATTCATGATGGGTGTGCCTATACTGGCGAATCCCTAAGGCAGTGGAGGCTGTGCTCCTTCCTCCTTGGGCTTAGTTGGGGTGGGAGGATGGGAGGTGGGGGAACCTCCTCAGAACCTCCTTCCTCCAGGTAGCTTGGGGGATCCAAGAGCAGAAGGGACCAATACTTTATTTCCTGGGAAGACCCCAGGGGGATATTAAGACCTCAAGAAAGAAATGGCTATGCGGTGGATGGAGACAGATGGGCTTGTGTGTCAGGCTCTGCTCTAGGTGCTTGGCATTTACGACTCATACAGTCCTCAGAACCACCCTCTGAGGAAGGTACTACCACTGACTCCTATTATTAGTGGTAGTTACGTTCTAGAAAGTCTCCACAAGCCCTGAATTCGTGAATAGTAAACTACTGCTCTGAGGGGAAATACTGTGTTAAGTTCCATGTGAGCCTCTAGTCTCGTTTTCATCAACTGATCAACCTTGTTTTACGTGTGTTTCTGCTTAAAGATAGCTTATTTAGTATACAGTTGTTTCATTAACATGGAACCCATGGCTAACAGCACTATAACCTACACCTGAACAAAACTTATTAAACATATTTTCTCCATAAGACACATCACGACGTTCTTGCACTTATGAATCCGAGACAGTGCTTTCAGCACCACATTTAGGGCCACTGTAAATAGTGAAATCACCAAAAAAAATGCAAAGAAAAAAATTGGCACTAAATATTCCAGTAAAGGGACATCTGTTTACAGTGTGAGAATCAAAACAAGAAGTCAGAGTGTCACCTTGATCAACCACAGCCGGGAACAGGCACACTGGATGACTCAAAATTTTTCTCCTCCACTCTGCAGATGCCTGCAGTGATCTCAAACAAGCTACAAGTATTGATTGTGACGGCAAAAATAAATTTTAGTGAGCAGATGACTTCACAAATACAGAATCCATGAATAAGGAGGATCAACTGTATTTTTATCTCTATTTTAGAGACAAGGAAATCAGAGCACGGAGAGTTTGCAGGTCACAGAGCTCCCTTCATACAGGCAGGCGTGGGAAGAGCAGAATGGCATTGGGGGTGGAGGGAGCTGAGAATCCCCGGGTTCTGAAGGGGCCCTGCAGACAAGGATGAGAGCAAATGTAACTGTGACCAGTTGAGCCTGACCACTGAGACACCGGGGGACCAGGGACAGCCCAGTAAATGCCAGTGTGAACACCTGATGCTAAAACCCATATCCTCCCTGCCCTGAAACCTTTCTACTCTAAGCTCTCAGAATTTAGATGCAACCCTTGGGGAAAGGGGTGGGAGAATATTCCAAAGGGACTGACACTAAGTTTTCTCCATCCTGTGCCAATGGGGCTTAACACAGATGCAATTAAATTAAGTTTGGGGTTTGGGATTCACACCCATTTCAGACATGAAGATTCACCCAACATTTTCCATTACCGAGCATCGGTTATGCTGTAGGCTAAAAAATTTGCAGCAAAGCAATGCCAGAATCATATACTTCTTAATCAAACACACGCATGCAGAGAACTGGGGGAGCGTTTGCCGCAGAGGGTAAGAGCACTGAGACCGCATTTTGTGCTCCTGTGAAAGCTGCTGACATGTCTAATGCAACAATGGTTCCCATAAAAGCGTTCACCTTATCTCAACATTTTCTAAAGGCAAGTTTCTTGATTTGAGTCTATGAATGACTACTGCTACCCTAATTCAGAGAAGGTTCTTGAAACTTCTCATTTTCTGACGTGACATGTCAAATCTGACTCCTGTTCTTGCTTAAAGGTTAGAAATAGTCAAGTCACTGATGGGCCCGATTCTGGAGCCATTTGTGGCTTCCATGAGTTTTCTTTAAGTCTGCAGAACTAATATTTCAGTTCTGAGTTGCAACAGCTCGTTTTACTGTAAGGTAAATTGTTGAGCACTTTGCAGAATGCTTTAACTCCTACTAATGGTGACCAAACAGCATGGAGCACCTACGCTAGAGTGGAAAAGCTCAGGACTAAGTCATGAGCTGAATCAGGTGGCCCTTGTGGACACGGCAGGTCCTCTCGGTACCCCCATCCCAGCCCTTTCTCCAGCAGCCGCTGCAGTGACCAGTTCTAAGCTAGCCTTGGCCCTCTTTGCTCAGGTACCTTGCCTGAGGGAACCCACACTCAGGTGGGGCAGCACCCACACAAGGGAGGTTAAAACCCACGGGAGCACCCTTGGCCGGTGGAGACCGGAGCCAATGCATTCATCTCCCCAATTTGATCCTCCCAGCTGGAGAGTTCTGAGATGCACTTCATAAGGCTCCCTGGAGGGTCCTGGTGAGATAGAGGCAGCCACTGCGAACAAAGGCCAACTCTGTAATGCTTCCTGTATTGGCCTGTTCCACTCCCCCCCAGTTCTCTCACTCTCAATCTCTGGAATCCTTTCCCCAATAAGCTATGTGCATACAGACCTTCCCTGGGGCTCAGCTTTGAGGTGAATCCAAACAAAAGCATGACCCAGGTCTCTGGTTGGCTGGCTGGCTGGCTGGTTGGCTTCTGCCCCTGGTCTAGTCTACCGCTACTCAGCTCTGTGACCTTGGGTTAGTCACTTACCTCTTGGCAACACAGCTTCCTCATAGGTAAAATGAGGATGTTAAAATAGAACATTGCTCTCATCAATATTTCTTCAGCCTATTCCCAGAACTATTCTAAGCACTGGTGATACAGCAACAAACAGGAAAGATAATATTCCTGTCTTCAGAGAGCTTATGTGTTGGCTATAGAGGCAGACAATAAACAACAAACAAATGAACAAATAATATATTATCAGGTAATCAGGAACACATCACTGAGGAGGGGCTATGCCACCAGATTGTAACAAAGAGTGAAAGCAAACCAAGCTGGCCGACTGGTATCTGGGGACAGATTTCTGGCAGACAACGCAGTCAGCGAAAAATGCCCTCAGGGGCTCCCGTCTCTAGCCTGCCTTTGAGATTCTTTGAGAGGTAGGTGCTGAAATGGGAAAAGAAATGGCAGTTTGGAAACATTAACCGTTTTGCCCTAAGTTATTCACGTCACCCTCAAAGCTGAAGTTCCTGTATCCTGGCTTCTGCTCTGCCCACATCCTTTCCAAGCTGCCTGAGTGAGGCGATATGAAAGTTCACCAGGGGCAGAAACTTCAAAGGGAACCCAGCTGATGAAAGAAATCCACTCATGCAGCAATGAGGCCTAAAGGAGAAGTTAAAACTGACTCTAACATGAAACGTGGCTTCTTGCCACCTGTATAGGTTTGGTCAAAGGGGCCCATATCTGAAATTTATTTTTAGGACTCGTTTTGTTAGTTCTTAATTATTTCTAATCTGAGCATTTGTTTCACTAGCATTTTCATGCACACTTTGAAGTATTAAAGAAACAGAAAAATCAAAAGAGGCTGAGCCTAAGAAGTTACCTATTCTTCTTCCAAAGATGTACATGGGGCAAGTTCCTCACTGAGTCATTATATACAAATAAAACTTTCACAGGTCCGGCGGGAATGGAGGAAATCTAATACACATAAACATTTGGTGTTGAATCCTTTTAAATGGTTCCTTGCTCTGGACCCGGGACCACTTGCCAGGATATTAATAACTAGCATTGTGTAGAGGTTCACACCGCTGTGAAGAAACAAAAGTTCAGAAATACTACGGCGACTCAGCAGAGGAGGAGCCAGGATGTGACCTGGGACGGCCTTCGCCAGCATGTCTGGTCCCAGCCTCCTCTGGTGGGATGGAGCCCACTGCTAAGGAGAGCAAGGCCTTGGGTTAACCTAGCAACACAGGCTTGGTTAGAGGCATTCTGACACAAGGGAGGAATCTCCTTCTGGTGAGTGTGGGTTCCACAGCCTCAGAAGCACCCAAAGGTGAAGGCATGGGGTGAAGGCATGAGGGTGGATCCACTAAACACAGCATATCTACCACATTCGCCAGGGATGGAGGGCAGATAGAGTTACCCTTAAACATAAGAGACAGAGAAGCTGGAGGACTAAAATGTCCTTCTGGAAGCCAGTAGGGTCTTTTCTTAAAAAAAAAACAAAACAGAAATATGCTGGAAAATATTTTGGCAGTGAACCCTTTGACACTTACTCACAAAGCATTTGGAATTGTTGGGCCTGGACTACAGCTCTGAAATAAATAAAAAAGAATTTCAATTTCGAATGATTGGATTCCTCAGGTCAATGATATCTTGCTGATGATGAAAATCAAAATGGGCCCAAAAACTGAACATGAATTTATTATAAAATGCTTGTTTCAAGCAGAATGTTATAGACATCTCTTTGCCAAGTTCATGTAAATTCGGGAGGTCTGGCAATGTATGCAAAGACTAAGCAAAGGGATAATGCACTGCTCATTATTTTTCTCTCCATTTTTTAATGTGGTCTACCATTCAGAGCAAGGACACCACAGTGGGGTCACACATCCATGTTTAACTCAACAGAATTCAACTACTCACACTTTAAAAAGAGGGAGAGAGGGCTTCCCTGGTGGCGCAGTGGTTGAGAGTCCGCCTGCCAATAAAGGGGACACGGGTTCGAGCCCCGGTCCAGGAGGATCCCACATGCCGCGGAGCAACCAGGCCCGTGAGCCACAACTACTGAGCCTGCGCGTCTGGAGCCTGTGCTTCGCAACAAGAGAGGCCGTGACAGTGAGAGGGCCGTGCACCGCGATGAAGAGTGGCCCCCGCTTGCCACAACTAGAGAAAGCCCTCGCACAGAAACGAAGACCCAACACAGCAAAAATAAATAAATAAATAAACCAGCTCCTTGTATGGTCCAGCCCTGCCTCAAAAAAAAAAAAATTAATTCAACTTCTAAAAGGTTCTGTCATCTTAAAAAAAAAAAAAAAAGGGAGAGAAAGAGCAAGAAAGATAAAAAGAACATTTTAAATAATATGGGTTGTCCTATCTGCTATTCTGTTAATCGAGTCCATGTCCAGAAGTAAACACTAAAGAGGAGATGAATCTGCAGATATATTTATCTGTATCCATCACTATGCAGATCTACATACATAAAACAAGGTATACTGTATTTTATAAATGATCTGAGAGGTGTTTACAAATAATGTGGACTCTCTGTGATTATCACTTAAGAAGGGACTTTAGAATCTAAATTTTAAATAAGGTGAGACTTTCTGTTTTATAGGAGGAAGGTATTTTAAGTTGTTTTTTTCTAGTAGAGGAAAGAACTTGCTTTGAGCCATCCGCACACCCTCAGGGGTCCCCCTATAGCCAGAGACAGTTGACTGAGGTCCAGAGTTCATGTTGGTCAAGAGACAAAGCAAGGTAACTAAATGAGCATATTCATCTGATCGCTGCGATTTGTAAAACTGCCCGAAATACAAGCAGGGTTATAAAACCTAGAGTCTCTTTTTAAATAGCTAACACTTCTGAGTGTCTGCTAATGGCAAGGCAATGAGTTGGAAGCCATGGGAGTTTGCAGGTGAATCTTCATGTTTTTACAAATCTTGTAGTTTACAAATCTTGTAGAAGAGATGGATAAATCCACAGTGAGTTATAATTCAGGAGAGAATGTGAATGTAACAAATGTGATCAGGTAAAGCTGTGAATATAACCTTAAAATGCAATTACCTCTTCATTATTCACTAAGAGATTGGGATTTGGAAGCTCTGGCTGTCACTGTCTTACAATAGTCTTGGTCTTTAATTAATGAGGCTAATACTCAATTGTGTTTGTATTCTCTGTGGTAGCTACCAGTTTGGGCCTATTCAGTATTAATAATTACCCCTTCCTCCTGGCTAACAGAACCCCAATTTGATTCAGGGATATGCTCCCCACCCCCCAAAATACCCTCTCTTTTTTCCAACCTCCCAGGCCCCTCGGTGCTCATGTGACCTAATTCTGCCCCATGAGAAACAAGCAGAAGTCTGTGGGGTTCTAGGAAAGCTTTTGTTTTCTTCATTAAAAGACATATGTTGAAGCCCTAACCCCCAAAGTGACCATATTTGGAGACAGGGCCTTTAAGAAGATAATTAAGGTAAAATGAGGTCATAAGAGTGGGGCCTTAATCCATAGGACTGGGGTCCTGATAAGAGGAAGAAGAGGTACCAGGAGTGCATGCACGGAGGAAGGAGGAAAGGCCGTGTGAGACCACAGCGAGCAGATGGCCGGGAGTGAGCCAAGAAGAGAGATCTCACCAGAAACCAACCCTCCTGGCACCTTGATCTTGGCCTTCCAGCCTCTAGAACTGCGAGAACATAATTTCTGTACTTTAAGCCCCCCAGTCTGTGGTATTCAGTTATGGCAGCCCAAGCAGACCACATAGGCCACAAGGGAAGTAAAATTCAGGATATGTGTATGGTGAACTGTAACCTCCACTGTCTCTTCCTGCTGAAATTATCCATTTCAATGATACCTGATGAACTTTTGTGCTTTGATTATGCTGTGGGTGGAGCCTCTGACCAAATTAGAAATTAAGTTTGCCTGCAATTTGGAAGAGAATGGAGGGGCCTTCTCTCTAGGAAGTGGGTAGAAGAAAGTTTCTAAGCAGCTTTGATTTCCAAAGGGAGAAGAGGGGGAAGGGAATTTCAGTGTGAGTAAAGCCCCAGAAGCTGGAAAGGAAAGGGCAGTCTCCTTGGTTTGTTCCATTAATACTCACTTTGAGTACCTACAATATGCCAAGCAGTGGTGGCGGTACAGGGATACAGTGAGTAAAACAGTCCTGGATTCTGTCCCTGGGAACACGCTGGGAAACTGCTCAGAGCACAGAGGATGTGGCGGGAGTAATGGGAAACAAAGCTTGAAGGGTAGGGTGGGAACAGATTGTGGGGAGTTTGAACCCTGTCCAGGAATTTGATCTTGATTCAGTAGACAAATGGGGAGTGATGAAATAAAATTCATATTTTATGGCAAGATGAGAAAAATTCAAACATAAAATGTTCTCTCTGCCCGTTTGGGCCTCCATCCTCCCCTTTAGTATGCATCGTGCATCTGTATTATACATTAACCAGACCTCTGTATAAGACACAGGAATACTTGCTCGATAAGGAGCAATTTTCTCCTGGCACCAGCAAGGTAACCCCTTAGGAAATAACATTCCTTTCTTAATCCTGTAAGTGGTCACGATGACCCACTACTCACCTTGTATGTGCAGATCTGGACTATGTAAACTGTCAATATGTCATCTGATGTATAATCCTTTGTCTCAAATCTAACTGTGTTTTGACCTCTAATGGGAGGAACAGTTTTCGAGCTCTCTGAGAGACTGTCTCCTGGTTTATAATCTTCAGGTTTGGCTTGACTAAAATTCTCTATTTCTTTCTTCGATTGACTGTCGATTAATTCATAATTTGCCAACAGGAGCCACTGCAGGTCACTGAACAGGAAAGTGCCCTGGTCACAGCTGTCTTTTAGGAATATGAAGTGGAAGCTATGTGTTGTTTCAGTTGGAATAGGAAGAAATTAGAGACTGGAAAATCAGTTAAAGGATAAGTACGAAAGATACAGTGAAAGCCTAAACCCAGGTCACGTTTGCTTGAGACCACTACACGCTAATATCAGTAGAAAACTTCAAGACATTCTATCGAACTCAATAGAAATACTACCATGCGTTAACCTTGGAAAAGTTCCCAAAATACAGGGCTCAGTCTTCTAACACAGAGGCAGCAAAGCAGAGATTGTTTGGCCAAGACTAACACTGATGTAAGCCGGGAAGAAGTGGCCATATTGCCCAAAGTACTTAGAGCAATAAGACTGTCAATGTGTCAGGTTCAAAAGCCAACAAGTCTCCCATGATGTTGCTGTAATTAATTTGCAGATTATGATAAAGCAGCAGGAACTGTGGGATTTCAGTCAGGAAGATGCAGTTTGAATCTCTATTCTGGGACCTTCTAGCTGTAGACAGGGGGCTCGGGGGCCCCACAGACGGGCTGGACTCTTGCTCTCTGTCTGCCCTGGAGCACGGAGGAAATACCCTCTGCTGGGCAGCCCCATCCTTCCAGGGCTCACCAACCAAATATTTGCTCTAACAACAAATTACTGAGCCAACGGCTTCCGTGCAGGTGCCATTCTGGACTGCAGAGACACAAACTGGACAAAACTCAAGATTTTGCTTCTCATGGGACCTACCTGTCCATGGGAGGAGACAGAATATGTCAAAACATAAAATATATTGGCTGGGCGATGAAGACAATCAAATAAGAGTCCCCACGAGTAGACACAGAAATGCTCCCAGGCCAGGATCATGCTGTCATCTTGTGCATGACACCCCAGTCCTAGAAAAGTCCTAACTGGAGCTCTATAAATTCATGCTGAACATCAGTAGCATTGCTCTAAATCAAGGACCCAACAGCAACAAAAGGAAACCGGCAATGGCCCCAAGAAATGGAGAGAGCCCCCCCATATCCTCCTGGCATGGCCTTTTCCAAACCAGGAGGCTGAGGAAATGCCAACTCTTTATACAACTAAGAAACCTCTAAGACTTGGGGCTTTTTATTTGCTTGGTTTGTTTCTATTTTTGTTTTTAAATGTGATTCTTGGGATACTTGCCACAGAATCATCTGGGGTAGTCAGCAAAAATGCAAATTTCTAGGCCTCACCTCAAACCTACTGAATCAAAATAACTAGAGGAGGGGCCCAAGAAGTTGCATTTTTAACAAGCTCCTAAGTAATGCTGATGCTACAAATTACTGATTCAAAAATAAAACAAAACAAAAAATAAAGTCAAGTCTACAAGGCCTCTTTTCATTTTAGTTGTAAAGGTCTCCACAAATGGCTCTTCAGAAAGCTCTTGTATAAACTTCCTTTGCAAAAACTCCACAGCCTGGTCACAAGAGAAACGCACTGGAAGACAGAGCCCGCGTGATGGGAGCAGTCCATCAACGGATCCATTCATTGAAAAAGTCTGAGTGCTGAGACACTGGATGGCTTCAGTGGAAGGGCCTCCCTATCTGGGGAGCTGAAGGATAGACTTTCTGGAATATTTCCCTACCTGTGAAGAGGGCATGGTAGTGGAGGCCCCTTTCCTTATCTCGATGGGTGCAGACATCAAATAAGTAGGCTTTGATAGGCCCATCAATGAAGTCAGCAGCAAAATCAAAGAGAACCACACCTATCATGGTGACGCTGATGGCCCAAATCAGCTTCTTCCTTGGGTCAGCAATCAAAGCTAAAAGAGAAACAAACATTGGTCTCCTAAATCCTGGTTTAGAATGATCCGCGTTTCTATTTCCACCCAGACTTCCTGTCATCAAATTATTTCCCTTTACTTTCATTTTGTTTTGCTTTTCCAAATAAGAAATAGCTCCATTATTTTCTCAAGTTTTAAAAATGGTGCAGTCAATGTCCAGAAAAGGCAGCTCTCTAGAGACAGAAAGTAGACTGAGCAGTTGCCTAGGACTGTCAGGGAGAAGGAAATGGGGAGTGACTGCTAACGGTTACCAGGTTTCTTTCTGGTCAGGGGGACGAAAGTGTTGTGTAATTAGATAGTGATGGTGGTTATGCAACCTTGAGAACATATGAAAAAGCACTGAGTTGTACACTTTTAGATGGTGACTTTCATGGTATGTGAATCATCTCTTTAAATAAAGCTGTTTAAAAAATTATACATGCTGATTGTAAACCATTCCAACCATATAGAAAAGCTGGGGAGATGCTTCTAGATCCCAGCCCCTAGATCTGGTCATCTTTCAGACATCCCTTTACACACTACTGTAGAGAGGTGTGCACCTGTGCCCTTATGCAGTGCTTCTCAAACTTCAGCGTGCTTAACCACCACCTGGACGACTTGTTCAAACAGATTGCTGGGCTCCACCTTCTGTGAATCTCCTGTGAGTCATCAGTAGGTGGGAGGTGGGGCCTCTAACAGCCCCCCACTGAGGCTAATGCTGCAGGCTGGCCCCAGGGGCCGGTTCCATGGATGACAATTTTTCCACGACTGGGAGTGGGGGGTGGAGACAGTTCTGGCGGTAATGCCAGCGATGGGGAGGGATGGTTCGGGGGGTCACAGGAGCCACGGGGAGCGGCAGATGAAACTTCACTCACTGGCCCCCCTGCTCACCTCCTGCTGTGCGGCCCGGTTCTCGACAGGCCATGGACCGGTACCGGTCCATGGCCCGGGAGTTGGGGACGGGATCGTGTTGTACATGAGCATTTCAGGTGATGAAGAGCAACTTCACAGTGTTAACAGCTAAATAATATTCATCCTATGGCTATGCCACAGTTCACTGACTCACTCACAACTATTTTCCTTGCTTTCAGTTTATTTTTTAAACCTAGTATGTAATATATGCACCTGTTATTTTTAACATCTTTATTGGAGTATAACTGCTTTACAGTGTTGTGTTAGTTTCTGCTGTATAACAAAGTAAACCAGCTATATGCATATGTATAACCCCATATCCCCTCCCTCTTGTGTCTCCCTCCTACCCTCCCTATCCCACCCCTCTAGGTGGTCACAAAGCACCGAGCTGATCTCCCTGTATGTACCTGTTTTTGAAAATACAGTAAAAAAATAAGTGAAAAATAAGTCTACCCTCCCCCTCTCATCCCAGCCCTTTAGTACTCCTTCCCTATTGGCAACAATTCTTTTCAGGTTTTTTGTAATTTCTTCCAGAAACACCCTACATTTATAGATTTATGCCCTCTTTTAAATACACACAAATGATAACTGATTATCCTGTCTCATTATCATCCCTTCTGCTAGCCTGAGAGTTAATGCTCAAAATATGTGTGCTATTTTTAAGTTTAACGATTCTTTTCTCAATGCAATATGTACTACCACCAATTACTGACTAATTGGTGGTGGCTGATTAATGACTAGAAAAAGTGCTCACAGTCAGGTTTATGTCCACAATTTGCAGTGCAAAAATGTCCCCTTGAGCTACCAGGCTGATGCCCTGTACCTATTAAAAGACTCCACAGAAAGCTGTGAACATAATTAACTCTCATCTGGACACAAAGTTACATTTATTGTAAAAATTTATGGAGCCATTTGGCAGCTGGTTAATTTGAGAAAGTACTAAATAAGATATAATGGGCACAAAAAAAAACCCATAATTGATAAACATGTAAAAATATGTAATTTAATAAAATAGGTAAAAATATAATCCTATTTTCAAATTCTCACAATTGAAAAATAATGTATCCTGATGTTTCTAAAAGTAAAGTTGCCTAACCACAGAATTTGGGTCACTCAAAGGTGAAAACTCAGTGTAACTTAGGAGAGAGAATCAGTTTTAACTGATTTCTGACTGTGGCGTAAAGAAATCTGCATTCTCCTTTCAGCGAGCTGTATAACAGGACCCTTCTCCCAGCCTGCCCACCTTGTGCTGCCCACTGACCTGATACGATAGCGTCCCCGTTAAGGTACATAGCCATGCCCAGGAGCATCATGATGCCCAGCGTGAGGATGTAGGGTCTCCGCCGTCCCCAACGGGCCCGGCAGTGGTCGCTGGCCAGTCCCACCACGGGCTGCAGCAGGAATCCCAGGACAGGGCTCAGGAGCCACACCATGCTGTAGAGACTCCTGGGCAGGCCCACGCTGAGCAGGACTGGGGTCACGTAGGCCGCCTCCACCGCGTAGCAAAACTCCCGGCCGAACATGGCCATGCTGTGCATGACCAGGCTCCCTGTGGGTCTTTTGGGCGGCTCCAGAGAGCCGAAGGGGCCCTCCTCAGCGAGGGATTTGTAGGTGTGGATGCCAGGCTGCCCACTGCTGTCGCCCATGGCCACTGGGTGAGGAACCTGCCCGCGAGCCCACCACCTCTTGCGTGGCCCTGGGGTTTGCGCTCCCAGCTGGATTTGAGGTGCAGCCTGGCTGAGCGGCCAACAGAGATGGTCAGGCTGGGGGAGGGGCTCAAATTCTTTCATGCCTCTAAGATCACAAGTTATGATGAGAAGGAAGGGGGGTGGGGCCTGGAAAGCATGATGGAGATTAGCTGCTGTGAGCCCTCTGGCTCCTTAGAATGTTTTTCTAAGAGTCTTCCTTTGTACTGTTCTCTCTGCCTCTCTCTCTCTCTTTCTCTCTCTCTCTCTCACACACACACACACACACACAATCTGTGACACACAATCACACACAGCTTTGAGACAATAAAGCCCTATAATCCAGATGTTAAGTATGAATGAGTCGATATCTTTTTTCTAAACTTTTTCTAGGTATAAATATTCTGTCCTCTCCTGAACACAAGTTTTCTACACACATACGTATAGTCAATTAAGTAGACTTAAAACAGTGGGAGGTTGCCCCTTCCCCTAAATCGCTAGCTCTCTCACAGCACTGTGATAGTTTCCTTCATTGCACTTAACACACTTCAGATAGTTCGTGTTTATTCTCCTTCTCCTATGTTGATCTTTGATCCCCTTATGAGCAGTGATCTGGTCTGTTTTGCTCATTATGGCATCTAGCATGATACCTGGCACCTAGTAGGTCCTCAATAAACATTTGCTACAGGAATTATAGAATGAATAAAGTGTATACACAACATTTTGTAATGCCAGTCAATTGCCTGTTTGCTCAGATCCATTCTCTCCCCCTCATACTATGCTCCATACCATAAGGGACTACATTTCCCAGGTTCCCTTGCTCTCTGGCTTCGAGGTAGATGTGTCCAATCAGAGGCACTGGTGGGAAGACTCGGGGCAGGAGAAAGGAAGAAATCAGGATACTTCCTCCCCTCTCTTTCTCCATCCTGAGATGTCTCTGGCAGTGGCTGCATCTCCATTGTGGGTCCAGCTGCCAACCTTAGCTTCTGGGTCCCTATAACACTATCTTTCCCATCGATCCTGCAGCTATGGGAGTGAGCTTGGCTTCCTGTGGTTGCCCGTATCTGAGTTGCCTCACTGTCCCCTGGGCTTCTCATCTCTTCTATCACCAATGTAATTCTCCATAATAAATTTCCTGTTTTAAAGACTTCGAGTGGGTCATATTTTCCTTGTTGAACCTTGAATTCAAATGAAAATTTGAGTGGCAAGGGAAACATGATCTCATAGGAAAGGCCCTAAAAATGGTTTAACAGCAAGACTTGGAGTCAAAATATTAAAGTTTAAATTCTGGCTCTGCCTCCTTCTACCTGTATTTTTCCCTGAGCAAATCACTTAAAGTGGTAATTCCCAAACTGTGTGCCAAGGTGCCCCAGGGCACCACAGTGAACTCAAAGGGGTATCTCAGGAGATTTAAAAATTTAAAGAGAGTAAACTCAGAGAAACTCAACATCTTTCAGATACTACATGAAGTAAGAATGAAATAGTTCATACTCACAACATAAGACTGTACTACAATCCTTTCAATGACTTTAGATTTTTGTGAGGCTGGGTTTTCCACAGCCATGATAAAAAGCAAGTATTGTGGGACTTCCCTGGTGGCACTGTGGTTAAGAATCCGCCTGTAGGGCTTCCCTGGTGGCACAGTGGTTGAGGGTCCGCCTGCCAATGCAGGGGACACGGGTTCGTGCCCCAGTCTGGGAGGATCCCACATGCCGCGGAGCGGCTGGGCCCATGAGCCATGGCCGCTGAGCCTGCGCGTCCAGAGCCTGTGCTCCACAACGGGAGAGGCCACAACAGTGAGAGGCCCACGTACCGCAAAAAAAAAAAAAAAAAAGAATCCGCCTGCCAATGCAGGAGGCAAGGGTTCGATCCCTGGTCTGGGAAGATCCCGCATGCCGCGGAGCAACTAAGCCTGTGCACCACAACTACTGAGCCTGTGCTCTAGAGCCTGCAAGCCACAACTACTGAAGCCCACGTGCCTAGAACCCATGCTCCGTAACAAGAGAAACCACCTCAATGAGAAGCCCGTGCACCACAACAAAGAGTAGTTCCTACTCACCACAGCTAAAGAAAGCCCGCACACAGCAATGAAGACCCAACGCAGCCAAAAGAAAAGAAAAAAGCAAGTACTGTATGAATATCAATGTGGAACAGAAAACGAGGGTAGTGACATCCAATCTGATTCCAAGGCACGAGAAGCTGCAGTGTCCAACAGGTGCCTATGACCCATTAGTGACTAAAAATGAAATAAGGAGGGAGATCAAGATGGTGGAGTAGGAGGATGTGGAGCTTAACTCCCCCCACAAACACATCAGAAATACATCTACATGTGGAACAATGCTCACAGAAAAGCAACTGGAAACTGGCAGAAGATCTTCTATACAACCAAACCTGCAAGAAAGATCTCCATGTAACCAGGTAGAATGAAAAAAAAAAAAAAAAAAGGCACCAGAAAGGAGAGAGAAAGAATTCCTCAGACAAGGAAAAACTAAAAGAGTTAAGTAATACTAAACCTACCCTAAAAGAAATACTGGAAGGTCTTCTCTAAATAGAAAAGAAGCAAGTATCTATAGGAAAGGGGAAACACAACAGGAAAGGCAAATATATTAAAGGACTGAAGATCATTTTAAAAAGCCAGTATACAGGTTAAAAAAATTTTTTTAATTTTGTAAAAGCAATTATAACTACAATGAACAGCAAAAGGATAAACACAAAGATTAAAATAGGACATCAAAATCGTAAAATGTGGGGGAGTGGAGTAAAAAACTGTAGATCTTTTAGAATGTGTTTGCATTTGCATGACTATCAATTTAAAGCAAGTAGATATAGTTATGGGTCAATATACTTGAACTCCAGGGTAACCACCAATCAAAAACATAAAATCGATGCACAAAACCAAAAAGGAACTCAAGCATACTACAAAAGAAAACCATCAAACCACAAAAGGAGAAATAAAAAGAAATGAAGAATTCCGAAATCAATTGGAAAACAAAGTTTAAAATGGCAATAAGTACATACCTATCAATAATTACTTTAAATGTCAATGAACTAAATGCTCTGATCAAAAGACAAAGTGGCAGACTAGATTAAAAAAAACAAAAGCCTACCATGTGCTGCCTGCAAGAGACTCATTTCAGGAAGAAAGACACAGACGGAAAATGAGGGCATAGAAAAAGATATTTCATGCAAATGGAAACGACAAGAAAGTGGGGTAGCAACACTCATATCAGACAAAATAGACTTTAAAACAAAGGCCATAAGGACAAAGAAGGACATTATATTATGATAAAGGGATCACTACAAGAAGAGGATATTATACTCATTAGCATATATACACCCAGTATAGGAGCATCTAAATATATAAAACAAATACTAACAGACATAAAGGGAGAAATTGACAGTAATACAATAATAGTAAGAGACTTTAACACCTCACTGACATCAAGGAACAGATCATCCAGACAGAAAATCAATAAGGCAACAGAGGTCTTAAATGACACAATAGACTAGTTGGGCTTAATACAGAAAAAAAAAAACAGAATACACATTCTTTTCAAGCACACATGAAACATTCTCTAGGGTAGGTCACAAAACAAGCCTCAGCAAATTTAAGAGAACAGAAATTATTTCAAGCATCTTTTCTGACCACAACGGTATGAAACTAGAGATCAACCACTGAAAGAAAAATGAGAAAAGAATGATTATATGGAGACGACACAATATGCTACTAAAAAGCCAATGAGTCAACAATGAAATCAAAGAAGAAATGAGAAAGTATCTCGAGACAAATGAAAATGACAACACAACCTCACAAAATCTATGGGATGCAGCAAAAGCAGTTCTAAGAGGGAAGTTAACAGAGATACAGTCCTTTCTCAAGAAACAAGAAAAATCTCAAATAAACAACCTAACCTACCACCTAAAAGAATTAGAAAAAGAAGAACAAACAAAACCTAAAGTCAGCAGAAGGAAGGAAATAATAAAGATCAGAGAGGAAATAAATAAAATAGAGATTTAGAAAACAATAGAAAAAAACCAATTAAACCTAGAGGTGGTTCTTTGAAAGGGTAAACAAAATTGACAAACCAAGAAAAGAGAGAGGACCCAAATAAAATAAGAAATGAAAGAAGAGAAATTATAACTGATACTACAGAAATACAAAAACTTATAAGAGAATACTATGAACAGTTACATGCCAACAAATTGGACAACCTAGAAGAAATGGACAAGTTTCTAGAAACATACAGCCTACCAAAACTGAGCAAGAAGAAACAGATAATTTGAACATCACTAGAAGTAAAATAGAACATATAATTAAAAAACAAACAAACAAACAAAACTCCCTGCAAATAAAATCTAGGACTGGACAGCTTCACTGGGAAATTCTACCAAACATACAAATAAGAACTTACACCTAATCTTCTCAAACTACTCCCCAAAATTAAAAAGGAAGGAACATTCCCAAAGTCATTCCAGGTAGTCACCATCACCCTGATACCAAAACCAGACAAAGACACTACCAAAAAAGAAAATTACAGGACAATACCTTTGATAAATATAGATGCAAAAATTCTCAATGAATATTGGCAAACCAAATCCAACAATACATAAAAAGGATCATACACCACGATCAAGTTGGATTCATTCCAGGGCTGCAAAGATGGTTCAACAAACACAAATCAATGTGATATACCACATTAACAAAAGAAATGACAAAAACCACAGGATCATCTCAATAGACACAGAAAAAGCATTTGACAAAATTCAACATCCATTCATCATAAAAACTCTCACCAAAGTGGGTACAGAGGGAACATTTCTCAACATAATAAAAGCACTTAAGACAAACCCACAGCCAACATAATACTCAACAGTGAAAAGCTGAAATTTCTTTCTCACTAAATTCAGGAACAAAACAAGGATGCGCACTCTCACCACTTCTATTCAACATAGTATTGGAAGTCCTAGCCACAGCAATCAGACAAGAAAACGAAATAAAAGGTATTCAATTTGGAAGGGAAGAGGTAAAACTGTCACTATTTGGAGATGACATGATACTCTATACAGAGAACCTTAAAGACTACACAAAAACTATTAGAACTAATTAATGAATTCAGCAAGGTAGCAGGATATAGATACAGAAATCTGTTGCATTTCTTTACAGTAACAATGAAATATCAGAAAGAGAAGTTAAAAAACAATCTTGTTTAAAATTGCATTTAAAAATACCTAGGAAGGGCTTCCCTGGTGGCACAGTGGTTAAGAATCCGCCTGCCAATGCGAGAACACAGGTTCGAGCCCTGGTTCAGGAAGATCCCACATGCCACGGAGCAACTAAGCCCGTGCGCCACAACTACTGAGCCTGCGCTCTAGAGCCCACAAGCCACTACTACTGAGCCCACGTGCCACAACTACTGAAACCCACACGCCTAGAGGCCATGCTCCGCAACAGAAGCCACTGCAATAAGAAGACTGCGTGTCGCAACGAAGAGTAGCCCCTGCTCACTGCAACTAGAGAAAGCCCGTGCGCAGCAACAAAGACCCAATGCAGCCAAAAATAAATTAATTAATTTTTTAAAAATACCTAGGAATAAACTTAACCAAGGAGATGAAAGACCTACATGCTGCAAACTATAAAACATTGATAAAGGAAACTGAAGATGATTCAAAGAAATGGAAAGTCCATGCTCTTGGATTAGAAGAATTAACATTGTTAAAGTGGTCATACTAACCAAAGTAATCTACAGATTTAATGTGATCCCTATCAAAATAGCCATAACATTTTTCACAGAACTAGAAAAAAAGAATTCTAAAATTTATATGGAACCACAAAAGACCCAAAATTGACAAAGCAATCCTGAGGAAAAAGAACAAAGCTGGAGGCATAACCCTTCCAGACTTCAGACAATACCACAAAGCTACAGTTCTTAAAACTTCACACTATTGGCACAAAAACAGACATGTAGATGGAATAGAATAGAGAGCCCAGAAACAAACCCACACACCTACAGTCAATTAATCTACGACAAAGGAGGCAAAAATACACAACAGAGAAAAGACAGTCTCTTCAATAAGTGGTGTTGGGAAAGGTTGACAGCTACATGTAAATCAGTGAAATTAGAACACTCCCTCACACCATATACAAAAATAAACTCAAAATGGTTTAAAGACGTAAATATAAGATGTGACACCATAAAACTCCTAGAAGAGAACACAGGTAAAACATTCTCGGACATAAATCGTAGCAATATTTTCTTAGATCAGCCTCCCAAGGTAATAGAAACAAAAGCAAAAATAAACAAATGGGATCTAATCAAACTTATGAGCTTTTGCACAGCAAAGGAAACCATTAACAAAATGAAAAGACAACCTGTGGAATGGGAAAAAATACTTGCAAATGATGCAACCAACAAGGGCTTAAGTTCCAAAATATACAAACAGCTCATACTATTCAATAGCACAAAAACAAACAACCCAATCAAAAATGAGCAGAAGACCTAACAGACATCTCTCCAAAGAAGACATACAGATAGCCAAAAGGCACATGAAAAGATGCTCAACATCGCTAATTATTACTGAAATGGAAATTAAAACCACAATGAGGTATCACTTCACACCAGTCAGAATGGCTATTATCAAAAAGTCTTCAAATAATACTGAAGACAGTGTGGAGAAAAGGGAACCCTCCTACTGTTGGTGGCAACTTATACTGGTGCAGCCACTATGGAGGGTATGGAGGTTCCTTAAAAACCTAAAAATAGTGCTACCATGTGATCCAGCAATCCCACTTGAGTACGTATCCAGAAAACACGAAAACTCTAATTCAAAAAGATACATGCACCCCAATGTTCACAGCAGCATTATTTACAATAGCCAAGACATGGAAACAACCCAAGTGCCCATCGGCAGACAATTAGCTTAAGAAGATGTGGTATACATATACAATGGAATACTACTCAGCCATAAGAGAATGAAATGTTGTCATTTGCAGCAATATGGATGGACCTAGAGATTATACTTAGTGAAGTAAGTCAGACAGAGAAAGACAATTATATGGTATCACTTATACATGGAATCTAAAAAATAATACAAATTAATCTATGTATAAAACAGAAGCAGACTCATAGAAAACAGATTTATGATTACCAAAGGGGAAGGGGTGGGGGAAGGATAAATTAGGAGTATGGGATTAACAGATACAAAGTACTATATATAAAATCAACAAGGATTTACTGCATAGCACAGGGAACTATATTCAATATCTTGTAATAACCTATAATGGAAAATAGTCTGAAAAGTATATATACATAACTGAAACACTTTGCTGTATACTAAACACAATATTGTAAATCAACTATACTTCAATTTTAAAAAAGAATGAAATAAAAAATATCTTCAATGTACATGTATTATATTTTTCAAACAGCTAATAAGTTGTCAGGACATAAATACTTCAGTTGTTGGGACCTGATTATTTATAAGTGGAACAGTTAGGTATTTCTTCTGACCTAGGGGCACCATGGAAAAATTACTAAGACACTAAGGGAGATGTGAACTAAGATGGTTTAGGACCATCTGAGGCTTGTGTCCACATCTATAAAATGGAGAAACCTGCCCTACCTTCCCCTTGTGATCACTGAAGAGCAACTGAGATACTGTATGTCACAGATGTAACATCTGTTCTCCACTCCCCCATCCTGATGGAACCTGGACTAGCTTCAGGAATCCACCCCTCCCTCAAATACCCACGTGCTTCCAGGAAGTTAAGTCCAGGGGAGCTCCAGGAGCAGGTTGGCTTCATCTAAGGACAAGCCTATCCTCTCTGCCAAAGACTGGTGCAGGACTGGCTTGTTACTTATCTAGATCCAAGGAGACACAAGACAAGGTTTGCTGAGGGCTCCTGAGACGCTCTCTTCTTCTGGATGTTGCTGTGTGTGGAAATGAGATCCAGAACTTGCTACATGATGGGGAAAAAAATGAAGGTGAAAAGCTGGGTAGGGAAGTTGAATAGTAGTCCAGGGAAGAGGTAACAGGGGTCTGGATGAAAGCAGCAATGGGAGATGGGCAGAAGGATGGATATGGGAGCTCTGAAGGTGGAACTGACAGCACTTCACTGTTGAGTTTCATTCCTTTAATAAATATTCACAAAGTTTCCAGTCATGGGCCAGGCACTACTCTAGGAACTGGGGACTTAGCAATGAAACCTACAAAGTCCTTCATAAAGCTTCCGCTCTAGCCTGCACTGGTTAAGGAATGAGGGCTGGGGTCAATCAGCATGTCAGCAGTGATACACAGTGTGAAGGAAAATGAAATAGGGTGAGGGGAGAGCAAGTGACAAGGCAGCTGCCATCCTGGACAGGGGTCAGGAAAGGACTCTCCGTAAGGGACATGTGAACAGTGGCCATATGAGGTGAGGCGTAAGCCGTGGGGGCCTACTGGGGGCAGAGGGAGATAGCACAGGAATGGAAGCTGGAGACTGGTAAGAGGAGGAAAAGTCTAGTTAACACTTTCAAATGCATGATGGTGGAGTTTACTGATCAAGAGACACATCTGGATGATACCAACAGGCAGCTACACACAGGAGCGGGTCTCGATGGAGAGGTGGCAACTATCTGAAGGAAATCTCAGGACATTTTCTAAAATTCCAGTTCCAAGACACTGGCTGAATGATTTCCTTACGAAATTAAAAGGATCAGACTTTTCTATCTAAGGACATTCATTCTGGTTAACAGTAGAGACTAAAATATTTCAAGGAGTAACAAAAGGCGATTTTAGATTTAGATTTAGATTCTATTTAAAGAACTTTCTTGAAAGTTTTTCACAAACTTAAAAGCATGAGTGAACTTTGGGGGGAAAAAAGCTTTATTTAATAAAAAGCATTATAGTAATTCACTTAAAGTATATTATAAATATATAAATATTTTAAATCAACAAATATAACCAATCAAGTAAATTGGAAGGCAGAAAAACTGCCACAATTTAGTATAGGCAAACTAAAAATATTCCTAAATCAAAAGCCATGATGTTAACCGTTTTCAGAATTCAATCATCACTTTATAATCAGCCTTGTTTCCTGATCAGAATAGTTGGACCACTGTGATACTGCTTTTCATGTTTCCATGCATACAATTTTTTGCATTACTCTATACTGTAAATGCAATATTCAAATTTATTTGAGTTGTGGGGCTTAGAAGTTAGAGATTAGCTCTTGGTTTATTACTTTCAATAATTTTATCTGACTTAAGCTGACTGATCTCTTCCTGGCTGAAGCCAAACTCTTTGAGTATCTCTTCAGTGTGTTCTCCTACAAAAGGATCCCTTTTGGACGAAGGGACAGCTGGGGTGTTGGACAGCTGGGGTGCAGGGCGGGGACTCACATCCTGCTCACTATCAATAATAAATGAGCCCCGATCTTTGTGGTGACCACAATGGGTAACCTCTTCAAAAGTCAAAACAGGAGTCACGCAGGCATCTGTGCCGTCAAAGATCTGACACCACTCTGCCTTTGTCTTCTTTGCAAATATATCTGCAAATTTCTTCTTCATTTCTGGCCAATCAGTTATGCTCATCTGACTGGGAAGTTCATCAGACTTTAGCCCAAGTCCTGAGAGAAAAACACAATTTCTTAAATTAGTATGCTTTGGGTAGAGTAAATATAATCAGTGAAAATGAGTTTTGAACTCACTATAGTCACCCAAAACAGGATGTTCTACAGGGTTTCTCAAATGAGTCAAAAGAAGAAATTCAAACTCAACTTGAAGTTGGAGCCAAAGGCTGGAGAAGGTAGTAGGGGTAACAGGATTCAAAACAGACTTTCCAAGTCTTTACCAAGATTTTATTATTTACATTTCAACCAAAATAGTCTATTTTTAATAGTCTAGTTTCCAGAAACTGACTTCTTCCTTCTGAGTAGGTTTTTAAAAAGAAATTTCCTCATGATGTTACTATCTGTCATATTGAATTAAAATAACTCCATGTGCTTCCCTGGTGGTGCAGTGGTTAAGAATACGCCTGCCAATGCAGAGGACACAGGTTCGATCCCTGGTCCAGGAAGATCCCGCATGCCGCAACTACTGAAGCCCGCGCACCTAGAGCCCATGCTCCGCAACAAGAGAAGCCACCGCAATGAGGAGCCCGCGCACGGCAACAAAGAGTAGCCCTGCTCGCTGCAACTAGAGAAAAGCCCACCCGCAGCAACAAAGACCCAACGCGCAGCAACAAAGACTCAACGCAGACATAAATAAATAAATAAAATAAGTTTATATAAAAAAAAACCCATATTTCATACAGTGCTCCCAAACCCTACAAAAGCTAAAATCTAAACACTTTATACAAGACTACAGGCAGACATCGTTTTATTGTCCTTCACTTCATTGCACTTCACAGACACTGCATCTTTACAAATGGAAGGTTTGTGCCAACCCTGGGTGGAGCAAGTCTATGGGCACCATTTTTCCCAACAGCATTTGCTCACTTCGTGTCTCTGTGTCACATTTTGGTAATTCTTGCAATATTTCAAATCCTCCACCAGCAAAAAGATTACAACTCATGCAAAGCTCAGATGATGGTTAGCATTTTTTGGCAGTAAAGTATTTTTTAATTAAGGTATGTACGTTGTTTTTTTAGACAATGCTACTGCATACTTAATAGACTACAGTATCATGTAAACATAGTTTTTATGTGTACTGGGAAACCAAAACATTCATGTGATTTGCTTTTTTCAGATAGTCCCTTTATTGCAGTGGTCTGAAACCCAACCCACAAAGTCTGTGAGGTATGCCTGTACCCCTGTTTTCAAGGAAGAAGTATAAAGATAAATGATTAAATTCAAGATTGCAATTTTATAAATAATGTTCATTTCTCTTTATTTTCGTCAAATAAAAGAGCTCTAGGAGGGCAGTGATATTTGACTCATTACTCTCTTACAACCCTGCTGTGACCTAGGAACAAAGAACTTGTAAAGTAACCAAAGACACATGCAAATTGTTCCTATAGCAAACAGGACAGAAAATTTTCAGCCAGCCAATCAACAGGGGACACAGAGACTTTTTTGTTCTCTCAAGTATGAAGAAACTTGAAGGGCCCATCAACACAAGGGACAGAGAGGATGAAAGCATCCACCAGGGGATATCACAGGAAGGATGGCTTCTCTGCCCCGTGACCTGACCTGTGCTTCCTTTATTGACTACAAGCACCTACCCCTGTAGATACAACCAAACTCCAGTGCTGATTAAATTATACCCAAGGGGACACTTTGTTGGGGTTTGGTGTAACTGTCATTTTTATTCCCTCTTGTAGAAGAGGGTTTCTAAATTTAAATTACACATAATATTTTGCATAAGTTTGGCCAAGTTAATCAAGTAATTCTCACTTTTATCATCCTTTTCTCATCTACCATGTTGAAAAACAATGACCAATTGTAAGCTGCTCTGAAGATGCAAAAGTGCCTATGGAGGTAAGAAGACATGAATACTGCAGGCTCTTCTTAGTGTTTTGAGGGATATGAAGAGAATTCACATAGTTCTGAACAGCTGTGAAGAAACACCTGTGGGATATACAAGTACATTTTTCTCTGTGGCCACATGTCCCATTCAAAGCCAGGAAAGATATGGAGCCACAGTTTCAGGTTTATCACTAAAATCTATAAGGAAATGTTTCTAAGGGCGTCTTTCACTTTGCTTTCTCTTTCCTGATAGCCCCGAACTCTGGGATTAAAAAACACATAAAACGAGCAGTTGGCCAAAAGCATTTAAGTAGACCACAGCTACTGCTGGAAACATATTTGCACACTTTTTTAAACAGTTTTTTAAAAACAAAAAATCAGAATGTGATCAGAATCATAAACTAAGTAAAACTGGAGCCAATAGTTCTCCAACGAACACTATACTTGAGATTACACAGATCATACTTTGTATACTGGAAAATACTAGAAATCAAAAGACCCCAGGCTCTACCCCTAACTCTGACACACCCGCTCTTCCATCGTCCTATCACCCTTTCTCAGCCCACAATTTCCCAGCAAGCTCAGGGCCCCTCATCAAGGCCCCAGAACGAACTACCAGTGGTTTAGGGTGGGCTGCTTCCTGTGCTGCTGACAGCCTATGCGTAACTCTGAGTCCATTTCCCCATAGAGCACAATTATCGATTGTGGCTAGCTTTTATAGTACAATCAATATTCAATTTCTGCTATTATAAGTCAAACAGACTTTCAGAGACTGACCTGGGGATTCAGACACCATTTAAAACTTGGGAAAATATGTTTTGATTTCCAAAAAACTACCTTATACGTACATGTATACACACACACACACAATTATACAAAATATTTATTGTTTTAAGTACACGTCATAAACTTTCTACTCTGTAACACAATATTAGGCACATATTAAGCAGTCAAAAATGTATGCTGCAAGTATGCAATGACATATGTACAAAGATTAATGCTTATTAATAAACAATAAACATTATGTGTTATAATGTAAACCTGGAAAGAACGTAAATTACTTGAATAAGGAAGTGGTTAAATAAATTTTAGTACAGGTATACCACGGAATATGATGTGGCTGCTATATAGAGGGTGAGGCTGAAGATCTTTGGTACTGACAAAAAAGGATGTCTTTGCTATATTTTTGAATAAAAATAGTTATTAATTATAAATTTATATAATTAAATAGATTATATATAAATTGTAAAAAAATTTTAATTGTGTTTGCATGTGCATAGGGAAAGTGCTTCAAGGCCACATCCCAAACTTTCCCAAAGCGGAAGGACAAGGGAGAATTTTTACCTCTTACTTTACAAATTCTGTATTATTTACATTTTTTTCGTTAAAAAAATACACTATTTTGAATTTTTTTCATTTTTTTTTAAATTGTGGTAAAATACACAAAATACAAAATTTACCATTTTAGTCACTATTAAGAATACAGGGGCTTCCCTGGTGGCGCAGTGGTTGAGAGTCCACCTGCCGATGCAGGGGACACGGGTTTGTGCCCCGGTCTGGGAAGATCCCACATGCCGCGGAGCTGCTGGGCCCATGAACCATGGCCGCTGAGCCTGCACGTCCGGAGCCTGTGCTCCGCAACGGCAGAGGCCACAACAGTGAGAGGCCCACGTACCGCAAAAAAAAAAAAAAAAAAAATCTCTATTGCTTATCTGATTTACTACAAGAGTCTCAAGAGGTCATGAAATTCTCAGTACTTTCAGACTTCTTTGCCCTGGAAAGCAGCAGGGGCATAGCACAGAGGAGTCGGAGCCTTACAAAAACCTTGTGTATTTATGTTCAGATACTGAGAGCTAAATGAAGGTATGTTCTCAAAGATCTCAGTATATAAGGTGAAATAAATAAATTAATACTACCTCAAAAAATCATTACAGATATGGGGGTTTGTCCAGTTAGGCCTGAGAGAGAAGTAATGTGTATGGGACAAGTACAAGTACTATTTTTGCAAATCAATACTGTAGAAGAAAGAAGATGCTGAGGCATTTCGGCATGGACTATGTAGATTAAACAAAAGCTGAACGAACTTGCTAAGTCCGCCGAAAGCACAAGCCAGCTGCCAGCTAAGGATCCTTAGTGAACTTTAAAGGGAGAGAGGACATGAAAGATACCACAAAAGGCCGCGACTGCAAAACAACTGGAGGGGTTACAGAGTTTAGACTCAGAAAGAGGAAACCCGGGAGAAGATTATCACAAGTCAAGGCCTGGAGCAGTCTGCCTGCTGTAAAATGAGGTGGAGTGTGGATGTCAGACATGATCATTCTAAACATGTACGTTTTTAAGAAAACAACAGAATACACCACAGAGAGGAGTTAAATTGTGAAATGACAGAGCAAGGACCTTCAAAACTTGGCTCCTGTATGAAAGCAACAAGAACACTGGCACAAATTGTCAGAATCAACATTTTCGTAACTCTAGACATTAACTAAAAGCTTGCAACAATCTAAGGAGCATATTGAAGAAAAAAAATGACTGAACTCAGTAAGACCAGTGAGCTTTGTGGTGTTATAACTTAGGCTAATTTCACCCCTCTCTCCCCAGCTCTGTGATGGCCTTGAAAACCAACAGGCTCTCAACAATGGTAGTCATGAAAATCAGTAGGTTAACAGCCAAGGAAGAGGAGGCAAAATGAGTTTGAAGCTCCCACAAAATCCTATCCCCAGAGAAGCGCCAATGTTTGGCCTGTCTGACAGCTCCCTGAAAATCCCCACCCTCAGGGCTTGTCTTTAGTTGATCTGACTCAGAGCTTACACTGCCCTATTCCTGAGACATTTGTCAAAAAAAAAAAAAAAAAGTCAGTTGCAACTGTCATTTAGAATTGCCTGTGCGTGGTGATAATAAAATTTCACTGAAGATTAGTTAATTTTATTATTATATTTAAATTCCCTATAGATAAAAACACAAGGTTTTTGTAAGGCACAGACTCCACTACGTTATGTATCTGCTGCTTCCTAGGGCCCTGAACCCCAGAGTGGGAGTGTTGTTCCCACCACTCAGCCCCTCGTATAGCACTGTTCTGTCCAGAATTTTGAATTGACCTCTAGTCTTAGTCTTAATTTCTGGATGGAAAGGCATCCTCTATGATCTAGATAAACCATTTTGTTCTATGGTTTCTCTAACTTATAGTTAAGTTGGTGAAGTTAATATAGTTGATCGCAGAATGCTTTCTGAGGCTAGCAAAAACAGTCATTTCAGCGATATACAAATAACTCTGAGTAGCACTGCGCATCTGAAAAGCTACCAAACACGGCGATAAAACTCCAAACTTAAAGCTGAAAGATAAATGTGCTGCAACCAGCCTGTCACACTGCTTCAGAGTACATTCTAAAACTTCTTAGATACTAAATTATCTGTAAACTTTAAATTCACATTTCACAGGAACAAAGTAACTTCAGTCCAATTATCAATTAGGGAAGAGGGGATCCCAAATTTTCCTGCTAACTTGTGGCAACATGTCAATAAGACAAGAATCTGCAAGAAAGGTAAACTGCAGAAGCATCAAGTGATGGTAACATATTCCAACAAACTCTCATTCACCAAAGTCTCTCTGTGCTCTGGTGACCCCGTCACTGAAGTACCATGAGGGACATTTATCAAGGAACAAAAACTGGTAGAACCAGTAGATCATTTCCAGGGAAGAAAAGGATGTGGGCACACATGGGCAAGATAAATATCCAATACTACGGAGTATGAAATGTGATAAAAACACTGAACTACCACAAAAAGGATTATTATTTTTTTAATCTGAGCTATTTTACAGACTTGTAAATTTACTTGTCAATTTAAAAGATGGGGGAAGTGCCCCACAATATAATGATGGCTATAATTAGGTAAACTATAAGGTGGATATATAATAAAAGACATCATGAACTTCAAAAGACTCCAAAATAGTCCAAAAAACATCCACAGAAAAGAGGTACTCACCCCTGAGCAGCAGCTCATAGAACTGGGGCTCTAATGCGCCAACAGCCATGAACCCGCCGTCCGCCGTCCTGTAGGTTGCGTAGAAAGGCGCTCCACCATCTAACATGTTCTGTCCACGAGGCTGTCCCCACAGTCCTGTTTGTTGGGTTTTCCACAGAAAAGAACTGAGATATGCTGTTCCTTCCACCTTTGAAGAAACAGAATACAGTATAAATCCTGGCAATTCAACTATAAAAAGCATGATCGATTTCTACTTGAGTTTTTAAAAAATATTTGTATAAAAATGTTTATCTTAGAATATAGGAAGATTATATCTAATTATACAACTTCTTTGATATTTCAAGAAAGTGAGTTAGAGCAGGTTTATGACAGAGTGAGTTTCTGCACTATTCAGATCAGGGAATACTGTTCAGAAAAGACTTAAAGGAATTACTTTTGTTCTTCCTTTCAAATAAGATTGGCAGAATGTTGATAATTTTTGAAGCTAAGTGAGGGTACCTGGAAGTTCATTATACATTCTCTTTACTTTTATATATGTTAACAACTGTCAGGATAAAAAAGTTGAAAACAAAGCAAAAAGGTTTTTTTAAAAATCTATCATCTGATCTCAATACCTACAAACACATACACACAGATATATGAAGCATATCACATTTTAAAGGTAAATCACATGACAGTTAAATTTAGTTTGTTCTAGTTTGACTCCAAGCCCAAGAAAACAAATTTGAGTATTTAATATATCTTAACTTTAATAATCACTAGAAAGTTACAAAATAAACATAACAGTATGGGTGGCAGGTATATGGGTTTTCAGAGTACAGACAAACTAGTTTGGGAATGCCAACTTCCCACTAGTCCTGAAGTAACGGGAATGGATTCACAAACTCAGGTATGATTATCACAAGGCTGGATGCACTGCGCTATCTAAAGAAGACTACTTCCCTATCCTTAGGGCGTTATGATCCTAATGATTCTGGCACCACAGGGAGAAGGCCATCAAAGCATCCCTGTCTCTGAGGTTACCAACGGAGGGGCCCCATTCCAACTGTGAGCATGGGACTTCTCACAGATTCTGGCTGTAATAAAACAAACACAAAATGTATCTTTAGGTACATCCCAGTTTTCCCGTTTAACTGGAGGAAGCTCATGCACACTTCAATTCATGGATCTGACATTTGTTGTCACCAAGTAGTGGAGTTTGTATAAGTGGCCTGTGGTGGTGCTTTTTTTTGAAATGGGGTTACAGAGATCTTAGAGTGTCCCCACATTTAGACATATGCACACAAACACACATATAGACACACACATATATATACATATACATATAGAATCTCTTTTACACACTGGATGTAGCGATGAGTCTATTGAAAAAAGATGTCCTAACAGTGTTATGGGGCTGGTCTGGCTCACTCAGGATACAAACAGGCTCTAATTTAAGTCCACCTTTACTTGGTGTCATAGGAGGATAGAGGACAAGAGACACAGCAGTCATAATCCTCATCTCATCATGAGGCTGCCCAGCACATACTTCTCTTCTCCCCTCACGCACATGTAGCGTGTGCTGCCACAGACCAGAGGCTTTGATGCACCGCAGCCTCAATTTCCCAACCTTTTATATTGTTCTCATCACGTAGGCCAGTGGCCTGCATGCCAACACACAGCCCCCCAGGTCAGATGAGCACTCCCAGATCAGGAGTAAACACCGTAAAACGGACTGCACATTCCACAGTTACCTTAACTCTAGTTTCTAAGGCAACAGTCTGATGAAGAGACAACTCCAGGTCATCACAGGCAGGTCTGGATCAAGGATTCTGCTGCTAAAGTCATTTGGAAACTACTGGCCCAAAAGAATAAGGTATCTGGGGACTTCCCTGGTGGTCCAGTGGTTAAGACTCCATGCTTCCAACGCAAGGGGCAAGGGTTCGATCCCTGATCAGAGAACTAAGATCCCACATGCTGTGCGGCACAGCCAAGAAAATTAAAAAAAAAAAATTAAAGAATAAGGTATCTATTTCCCCCAATCACCCTCTTCCTTCAGCAATCCTCCCCAGGGTTCCAGGGCCACCATCCACCGGGTCTTCCAAGCCAGAGATGGGGGAGCCATTCTTGATTCCTCCCTCTCCCTTCATTGCCAATATCTCACCAAATCCCAGCAATTTTACATCTCAAATGTAAATCCTTAAATCCAGACCCATTCTACCATTAACCATTTTAGTTCTCGCCTTTTCTCTCTCCATCCAATCCATTCTCCACCCTACCGCCAAAGATCTGTCCAAACGCAAAGGTATAGTGACACTGGACTGGGCTCTCATCAACTAGCTGTGAGAACTGGGGCAAATTTCTGTGCTTTAGTTTCCTCTTCTTTAAAATAACAATGTATTCCAAGTGAAACTGCTGTCTGGGGGATCAGGAGAAATCACACAGGAAAAGTGCCTAGGATAACATGAGGCACGTGCATGAGGGTAAAAACACCGAAGCATCCCGACACTTGAGTCTCCCCTACACAATGCAGCGGGAAGGTCTAGACTGGCCCATTTTACTTGAGCATCATTAAGAATCTTCTCTACCTGCTAAGGGAGATTTCCTGAGCCCAGTTTTGAATGAAGATTTCTTGAAAACCATATCCTAAGCACAAGAGACAGCACGGGGAAAATTGTTGAAACACAACATAGAAATCAGGTGAGTCATGAAACGTTTAGAAGATTGACTCCACAAACAGATGATCAAAATATGACATTCTGACACATGTTCAAGATATGAAGCTATTTTAAAGAAAAGGCCATCCTTGGTAACTTGGATTCAAATTTCAAATCTCATTTATCTCGTCTTGTTCAGAAGAGGATGTGAGGCAGCCATGTATCGACCTCAGGAACAACTAGTAGGCTTATCATTTCCCCCAATCAACACTTACCATGTTGGCATCAATGACCTGACCTTTGCCAGAGCGTGTGCGTTCAAACAGCGCCATCAGGATGCCCAGTGCGCACATGAGGCCACCCCCACCGAAATCGGCCAGGAGATTCAGCGGGGCATATGGAGCCTCACCACTTCTGCCAATTCTTGATAAAACACCTACACCATTAAAAACAATCGGGGAACACTAACTGTAAACTTAATGCCTCTTTTAAATAAATACATGAACATCTTAGGGGGAAAACCAATCTCTCTAGTTACTGTTTTAAGTGAAAACTAATACCTAATGCTTTTCTAAACCTAAGCCTGTTCAGCATATTTATAAGGAGGCTTTCTGGG
Source organism: Delphinus delphis (assembly GCF_949987515.2). Taxonomy (NCBI): domain Eukaryota; kingdom Metazoa; phylum Chordata; class Mammalia; order Artiodactyla; family Delphinidae; genus Delphinus; species Delphinus delphis. The sequence goes on along the minus strand of NC_082685.1, from coordinate 144,945,755 downwards.
CTTCCCTGGTGGCACAGTGGTTGAGAGTCTGCCTGCCGATGCAGGGGACACGGGTTCGTGCCCCCATCCGGGAAGATCCCACATGCCGCGGAGTGGCTGGGCGTGTGAGCCATGGCTGCTGAGCCTGCGCGTCCGGAGCCTGTGCTCCACGACGGGAGAGGCCACAACAGTGAAAGGCCCACATACTGCAAAAAAAAAAACGAGAAGGCTTTCCCTCTAACAACGTTCCTTGTTTGATTATTTTGTTTTCTCTAAAACTTTATTCCGACTAACATTTTCAGAATTCTGTTGCTAAGTTTTTATTCACTGGGTTTTGGGGGGGAAACGGTTGCTATCCACTTAGCACTTTATGGCTTAACAACAGTATAATGCACTTCCATTCTTATTAGAAAGAGATGCAAGAAAATAAACACAAGAAAAAGAAAAGGGATTAAATTTTTAAGTAGATGAGAAAAGCCAACTCTACACTCACTCTTTTCCTCAGCCTTTAAATGTGTACACACAGAAAATTTGAGACTTCCTTGACTCAGCAATGCAGTTCTTAGAAATCTAGAATTAGGCCATTCTAAGATATGTTTTTTTTTTTTAATTTATTTTTGGCTGAGTTGGATCTTCGTTGCTGCATGTGGGCTTTCTCTAGTTGCAGTGAGCGGGGGCTACTCTTCGTTGTAGTGCACGGGGTCTTGGCGTGTGGGCTTCAGTAGTTGTGGTGCGTGGGCTCAGTAGTTGTGGCTCGTGGGCTGTAGAGCGCAGGCTCAGTAGTTGTGGTGCACAGGCTTAGTTGCTCTGCAGCATGTGGGATCTTCCCAGACCAGAGATCAAACCCGTGTCCCCTGCATTGGCAGGCAGATTCTTAACCAGGGCGCCACCAGGGAAGCCCTAAGATATGTTCTTACAGGCAAAAACTCTAGTAAGGTGATATTATGACCTGAAAACCATGGGCTTTTTCTAGTATTCACAGAATTTCTAAAATCATAACTCAGTCAATGATTCTCAATAAAGTGAGGGACGAGGGGCATCAAAATCAAACTATATCTTTGCAAAATATAGAGCAACCCTTTCTACTACCAACAAGTCTCTTAATTCCTAGCAGGGGCTTGCTGGAGAATTAACTTCACAAATGTAGTCAGTAAATGTTATTAGTGAACACATTACCCCTTCAATGTGTTAAGGCAGGGGGAGGATGAGAATGACTGTTCCAAGACAAACCAACCCTTTTTAAACAACCACATGCTCTTTATTGATTACAGCAAATATTTAAATCTTCACTTTAAAAAAATTCTTTTTAATAAGTGTAACCGTAGATCTTGACTGGGAACAAAATAAAAAGTGTAGAGAAATTATTGTTTTCAACATACCTGACAAAGCCAAGTAGTTGATGTCATGTCCTGCTACCCTAGAGAATCTTCCTGATTGGCCAAATCCACTCAACCTGGCGTAGATAAGCTTTGGATTCTCCCTCTGCAGAATCTCTGGGCTGAGCTGGAGTTTTTCCATCACACCTTGAGAAAAGTTACAATTTTTTTTTAAGAGAGCATGAATTGAGGATGGGTATAATCCCTTCTTTGTGGCAAACATAAAAGAGCACTCTTGCAAGGAAAACTAGTAACATTTGTTGCGGGTTTATAGGGTATTGCCAGTAATTAAGGACCCAGAGAGTGAAGCCCCCATTTCTGGAATGTGTGGCTTCCCCCCAACCCCCAGAATGCTATTTCCCTCCAGCACTGCCCTGCATCCCTTCAGGCATACCCAAGCATCTTCAATCCTCAGAGTGGACATTTCATCCCTTTATTCAGGCCCTTTATAGTTCCCCAAATTCTCTCCTTAGTAATTTATTAGAAATGGTCTGTTCTTTTGGAAGTTACTCTGGGTCTTTGACCAAAAATTCACTTTTGGAAGCTGCTATTCCTTTCAGGACCTTTTCTATGTCTATATCCGCATCAGCGCCTGCTATACTTATTTATGTATGTATATATTCCATCTTCCCTATCAGCTCAGAAGCTCCTCTGGCAGGATCCATGCCTCATCTCTTTCCACAGGCTTATAACGTGCCTCTGCCTCCATAAAGCTATGATAAGTTACAAAAGAACTCTATTCCTAGAGTGGTGGTTGCCAAGGGGTAGGGGGTTGGGAGAGGGATGGATCGTGAGTTTCGGATTAGCAGATGAAAACTGGTATACACAGAATGGATAAACAACAAGGTCCTACGTATAGCACAGGCAATTATATTCAATATCCTGTGATAAACCTCAATGGAAAAGAATATGAAAAAGAATGTATACATATGTATAACTGAGTCACTTTGCTGTACAGCAATTAACACATTGTAAATCAAGTATACTTCAATAAAAAATAAAAAGAACTTTATTCCTCTACCTAGATAAACATCAGCCACAATCCCCCCCCCCCCACCTCGGCAGCTACGTCTGTATTCACAGCTGTACCCTCCTCCTAATTCCAAGATTGTGGACAAGTTATTTAACCATGCTGAACCTCCTTCAACTTCAAATACGGTATTATTAAATTATGACATAATCCTAATTACTAAATTATTATTGTTATAATCCTCAAATCTGAGGGTAAATGAATTGACACATTTAAATATGCCTGGTGCCCACAGACATTCAGTTCATTCACCAAACATTTACTGCCTTCTGCTAGATACCAGGCAAAGCTCTGTATTTGTACTTGAGCAAGATGACGGTGGCAGTTGTCTAAGAATAGATCGGAGTGGTGCTACACCCAAACATCAGCTTTAAAAAACGCTGCCAAGGAAGCTGCAGCAGGTATGAAGAGAAAGACTCCTCAGTCATAGGAAGGAGGGAGAATGATGGGATTGGTGATAACTGAAAGCTGGCAGGGGGAAAGGAAGATTTGGAGTCCTGGTTGAAGTACAAGTTTCTGATTCAGGCAACTGGGTGGACATTGGTTCCATTCACTGAAATAAAACACAAAGAGGAGATGCCATTTTAGTAGGGAAGATGATGAGCTCAGTTTGGAATACGTGGAAGCTGCAGTGCCCGGGGGAAGGCCAAGTAGAAATGGACAGGAGCTGGGTATTCCGGAAGTCTGTGGCTCTAAAAGGGGGTACAGTTATAGATTTGGCCAACATCTGCCTGTAAAAAGTAAAAATAATAGGAATAGGTAAGGTGGCTCCAAGAAGCCGAGTGTAAAGGAAATTGAGCAGAAGCTGGAACTTGGGAACACCAGCATTTAAGGCAGGGAGTTGTCCTGGGTCCGTGGATGGCTTTATGAAGTACACCAAGCTCCAAACGGTAACAAAATGACTATGTACCTATATGCAGCTTTCCGGGGAGAGAATCTATGGCTTTCGATCGTTTCTCATAGGGTTCACGATCCTCAAGTAATTAAGAATGGCAACTATAATAGGGTGACTCAAAAAAACAGAAACTGGGAAGGAGTCAGAGAGAGGTATGAGAAGAGCAAAGGCAACAGCAGTATCTCGGAATCCAAGTATGGAAGACCGTCTCAGTGGGCGAACGATCAGCAACAATATCAAATGCAACAGAAAGGTCTAGACAGACAGGGACGGAAAGGGTTCGGGTGGCAACAGGGAAAAGGTGTGCCGTGCCAACCCCAAATGCCCGGCGGCCTCCCTTCTTCGGGGAGCGTCCCTCGTCCGGTCTCGCGTAGCGTCGGGATCTGGGGCTCACCAGGGCGGAAGCACTCCAGCATCACATCCGCCCGGGCACACAGCGACCGCAACACCGCCGCTCCCCGCGGATGCTTCAGGTCCACAGCCAGCGAGCGCTTGCCCCTGCCCATCCGGCTCAGGTCGCCGCGGGTGCCCGGCCGGTCCACACGCACCACCTGCGCCCCGAAGTCCGCCAGGACCATACCGCAGAACGGGCCCGGGGCCAGGCCGGCCAGTTCCACTACCGAGACGCCCTGCAAAGCCATGGGCACCCGCATATCCTTCCGAAGGCGTAAGAAACGGAACGGCCCCAACGTCGGCCACTCGGGCCTGGGGCCCCCCCCGCTCTGTCGCACTCTCCCTCCGTCCCTCGGGGCCCCGCCCTCGAGGCCTCTCCCTTGTGCGCCTGCGTGCGGCCGCGGAGTCTGCGCATTGGGCGTTTCCTGGCCCCGCCTCCCCGGGTCCGGGGCCGTTAGTGCGCCGGCGGAGTGTTCGCTTTTTGTAAGTGCGGAATTCTAAATCGTGACCGGGCTTGACTTGGGGACCCCGTGGCTGGTCACCGACTTCTCAGGACGCTTTTACTCTCGATGTTGCGATCCCAGCTGTTGTGCGCTTTGGGTTCGTAAACCTCTCCGGCCCTGGAAAAATTAAAAGTACATAAATATTTAAGAACAATGCTAAAGTATTTTTTTCGGTGGGCTGAAGACTGCCTTCTTACTTCTTTCTTAGCCACCCGATGATTCACCCACAGATGGCTTGCGTATAGTGGAATATCAAAAGAACATCTGAGAGGGCGGTGCTCATCAGAGGCAAATCAGAGAGGTTTAAAAATATTTAGTTTGTCACCTGCCATTTCTACAGTTACGGCTTGGAGTTTTAGATTTTAATGCACATTTTTAAAAAGTACAATAAAATAATTCCAAATAGGCCTACTCCTTTCAGTTAGGGGTGCTCCAGGAACTAAAGGGAGACTTTTATAGAGTAAAGGCAAAGCAAGGAAATTATTCATTGGCTATAACGTTAAAGCCTGGTTGGCTGTTTGGGTTTGGTTCTTACCTTTGATTTCCGAAATTTGAGGCATTTACAGAGACTGCCAAGGGCATTAGAGCCACATCAGTCTAATGGCTTCCTTGTTTAATTAATTTAACACCTTTTTGTCCCCCTGTACCCCATGTTCCTACCTTTGCTCAAGCATACGTTTCCTTACCCCCATCCTCTTGTTTTATTTTTATTTTGAGAAACTTAAAGAAAGCGAAAAATACAAAAAATGCTATAGCAGACATCCAGACATCCACTAATATTTTTTCACAGTGGCTCCCAGTCTATTTTTCTAAAAAGTAAACAGTACAGATACAGCTGGTGCTAACACCCAGGATCAGATTCACGTGAATCAGATATCTTACCAGCATCAAGCTTTACTAATATGGTCAAAGATGCAGATCATGGAGATGATAAATGGAATATCTCCTGCCTTACCGGTAGACAAAGGATGTCACAGCCATCAATGATTACAGCCACTGCCAGACCTGGTGGCCCTGAGGGAACTCAGGAAGGGAAGAATACCTGCCATCTAGCAGCCATCAGGCTGCAGCCACTCTCTATGGTGAGCCCCAAGGAAACTCAGGATGTAAAAACACCGGATACTGGCCCCAGATAGCTGAGGTGCATTTCAAAGGAATGATTTCAGTGAGCCCAGACTCTTGCATCTTCCCATACAGAGAAAAGCGCTAAATTCCTTAACTCCGGATATCTGGTTTTCTTTAATTAACAGTAATCTTTTGATGTGCTGACTACCTGCCCCTTGTTGCAAAACTGCTATATATCCTAGCTCTCCCCTCACCTCCTCAGAACTCCTGAGCAGTTCTCTCAGGGTTACTTGAGATGCTGCCTCCCAGGCTTGAAGTCCTAAAAATTCCTGCCAAATGAAACATAACTCTCAACTTTTAGGTTGTGAATACTTTTTTAGTCAGCAGAGACATGATCAGACAAAGCAGAGGTCTGAGAAATCTCACTTGACACTACAGGCCCTTCCTTCCTTCATTGGACACATACCCCCTGTTACAAGCTATATTGTGTCCCTTTAACATTCATATATTCAAGTCCAATCCTAGTACTCAGAATGTGACTGTATTTGTGTTGCAGCAAAAATAGAAATGAAGTTTTCCTTTTCCTGAGAGCAAGGAAAACAAAGGGAACAGTGAACAAGCTAGAGAAGAAATGTAACCTGGCCTGAAAGAGTTAATCACTCCTAGTTTTATTTTAACCTTCACTCGTCTGTAGTATCTGTAACTAGATGTGTACTTCACAAAATTAACCTCACTCCCTGACACTATGTAAATTACATTCTGCACCTATCACCCCTAACTGCATGAGTTACATCCTGTGCCTATCACTCCCTAACCTTATTACATCCCAGGGCTTACATTCCCTATGCCGTCTTGTAACAAATCACCCCCTGTAGCTTTTGCATTTCAGAGAGAAGGTTGCTGGCTGATAAACCAGAGACAAATGAACCCAATTACCGGAATGCCGGACCCCAATTACTGGGCTGCCTGACTGTCAGCTATGACTGTTTTGAAATAATGCAAAGGAAAAAGAATGCAAGACCTTCACTACTTTGATCCTTATCACATACCCCCGGACTGTGAGCCCCACGTATAAAATCTTCTCCGATTCCCCAAGGAGGAGGGAACAGTTCTGGAGGCACTAGCCTGCTGTGTCTTCCCGTCTGCCTGACAGAAAAATAAAGCCATCTCTCTCATCCTTCAAAATCTCTGTCTCTGTATTTCTGTTTGGCATCGGTGCACAGAGAAGCCGAGATTTCGGCAACATTTGGAGATAGGGCCTGTAGAGGTAATTAAGATAAAATGAGGTCATATGGGTGGGTCCTAATCCAGTATGACTTGTGTCCTTATAAGAAAAGAGTAGGACATAGAACACACAGACCAAGGGACAATCTTGTGAGGACAGAGCAGAAGGCAGCCATCTGCAAGCCAAAAGGAGAAGCTTCAAAAGAAACCACACCTGTTGACCCTATGATCTTGGACTTTTAGCCTCCAGAACTGTGAGAAAATCGATTTCTGTTGTTTAAGCCATCCAGTCTGTGGTATTTTGTCATGGCAGCCCTAGCAAACTAATACACCCTCTGACCCATGATTATAGATGAGGTCTCTAATGAGGTTCTCATGTCACCAAACAGACTATATCCCAGAGAGTTACTTAGCTATGGAACCATGCTTCCTAAATTCTGGATTTATTTAGCATAATTAATCCTGTGGCCAGGGATGATGCCGAAAGCTCAGCTTCTCTGTACACTGGTGCCAAATCAAATCTCGGAGACAGAGTTTTGGGTGAAGTAGAAAAGGATAACTGTATTACTTTGCCAGGCAAAGGGGGACACAGTGGGCTCCTGCCCCCCAAAATTATGTGTCCCAACCCGGGAGGATTTGATAAGGAGTTTTATAACAATGCTTCCCAAGGGTGGCGTTGCTGGGAGCCCCTATGGGGCTCCCAGGCATGGAGGCCTTTTTGTCCCCCATTTCTTGTAGGCAAGACTCCAGCCTCCATGACCTTCCCTGAGTTCCAAAGGGCAGATTCGAACAGTTGCTAATCAAGGGAGGAGCAGCCAGGAAACCACTTGAGGCGAGATTAAAGGGACCAGAGAAGCTCATCTAGATGATGAGACCCACCACCTGGGACCCTGTACACACCCTAATCTTGTCAGCAACCCCACCATTTTGAAACTCTGCAGAAGAAAGAAGAATGCAGGACTGTTACTGTGTTGATCCTTATCACATACCCCTGACCAGGAGCCCCGACTATAAGACCTCTCCCTATTCCCAAGGGAGTGGGGCACAGCTCTTGAGGCACTAGCCTACTGTGTTCCCTCTTTGTCTGGCAAAGAAACAAAGCCACTCTTTCTTTTCCTCCATAACTCTGTCTCCATATTTCTGTTCGACATCGTTGCACAGAGAGCCAAGATTTTGGCATCAGGAGTAGTCCCCTGTATATAATTCCATAAGGGCTCAATCCTAGCCCGCTTCTAGGGGCCACCAGCATACAGAGAGCAATTGGCAAGACCTTGTCCCATTTTAGATGTGTTTTCTGGCATAGCTTTTTTAGGGGAACCACTAACAAAGCTAACCCCTGCCCTGGCCAGGCAAGATAGTAGCCACCTGCATGAGTTATCTTACAAAAGGAGGTCCTGGGAAGGAATGTGGAACTAATAAGCTACCACCAACCAGAAGAATTTGGGAAAGTTCAAAAGGAGAGAGGAGTCACCAGTCCATATGTCCTACCAACCTCCCAGAATCCTTCTTGCTGGAATCCATCTTGCCTGAGTAATGTATGCGCCACCAGCAAGGACCCTGAGTCAGAATGATTGGTCAGAGACAACCTGGAAACTAATCCCATCACCGTAAAACCCGAGACTGAGAGCCTCGTGGCAGAGCAGTTCTCCTGGGTTCCCTTACCCTGCTGCTCTCCCCCCGGGCACCCCTTCCCAATAAAGTCTCTTGCTTTGTTAGCACATGTCTCCTCGGACAATTCATTTCTAAGTGTTAGACAACAGCCCACTCCCGGGCCCTGGAAGGGGTCCCCCTTCCTGCAAAAAATGGCCACTCTGGCAGGATCTCTTCTTCTCTACGACTGACATCCTGACCACTCGGCGTACTCAGGGACCAGTTTGCCTGCTGACGGACCAGACTCAGAGGCCGCAACCAGGACCGTTTTATCCTTGGTCTCCTCCTGACTCAGACGACTGGCCAGAGAGCCCCGACAAGGAACTCTGGGTAAGGAACTTTATTGACCTCTTTCCCCTTCCCTCTCCCTTTCCTCTTTCCAACCCCTCCTATCCTACCCTTTTTTCTTCTGTCCTGGTCCTGGACGCAGGAGTCTGGTTGAAGGGCCTCAGCCTGACCTGAGGGATGGAGCCTGATCACCTCTGGTGGGCAGAGAACTCGAATTCTGGTCTGGTGTCTGGTTTCTAGTTTCTAATAGGGCTGAGTTCCCATCCTCCCTTCCTAGAAAACTGGGGGAAAGTCCGGTAACACCTGGGCATCTGCAGGCGACAGGTGCCTTTGATGTGCACCTTAGCTATCTGGGGCCAGGATCCTGTTTTTCTCCATCCCGAGTCCCCTCACAGCTCACAGCTGCAGTAGCTGATGGCCTGATTGCTGCAATACCCTTTGTTTACTGATGTGGCAAGTGATATTCTGGTATTCTTTATCCACACATCCATGCACTTTCCTCTTTTTACTTATCTTCCTTCACTGAGTTGAAAACTCATGGAAGGTAAGACTTGTACTTTAAATGCTGAGTCACTCCTGGAATACCACAGTACCTTTGCACAGAGTAGATGTTTATCAATTCCAGCCAGGCCCTTTGTAGTTTACATTTGATCATTCTATCCTCTGTTTGAATATTATTGACTTCGGCTTTTACTCACAATATGCTCAATAAAATTCCTTCAGTATAAGTTATTCGTTGTCCAAGGTTCAAACGTAGCCTTTTCTACACTGGAAAATCACCCAACCTAATCATTATGTGAAGCTATTCTACCCTGTACTGCATTTCTGCAGCAGGCATACACCCATGTGTTTCATTTGTAGAGTTTGCCTTCATTGGGGGTTTAGAATTTTAAAGTTGGCTGCTTAGATGATATATTTAAATTTCCCATGACCCCTACCTACTGTCTCCTTTTCAGAGCCTCAGTTTTAGGAAGACTCGTAAAATCAGTCTTCCAGATATAACTCTGGTCGTTGGTGAAATTATGAATCTATGATAATTACCTTGGCCTTCTCCCACCATCCTTACTACCCACTCTTCTTCACACTTGGGACTTATTTGTCAGCCCAAAGTGCTTTCTACCTGCCTGCAACCAGATCTTGGGTGTCTCTACCAAGGTGAAAACTGGAATTTAGGCATCAACATAGAAAGACTTCAAGTGTGTGATGAAGGTCCCTTCCCCTCAGGGATGCTGATTTCATCACAGGACCCTCTAAACATCGGAGTCTTAAAGACCCAGAGGGTTGAAGTTAGAACAATAGAATAACTGAAAAGTAGAGTTTTCTGTAGACGGTGACCCTGTTCTGTGCCCACACCATCGATTGTATGGCTGTTGACATCATCTGCATGAAAATATTTTAACTTTGTGTTAACAAACCATAGTGACTTATAATTGTATGACTATTCAACTTTATTAAAAACATTCTAGAAACATTTCACAAAAGTGGGTTTATTTCCATATAATGCTTATTACAGTTTTCTTGCTTCAGTTTTATCTAAAGCCAGGCCAATATCTTACTCTAAGTCACTTTATTAGTAATGCATGCTCTTTAGATATGAAGTCCTTTTGGGCAACATGCAATATTCAGTTATCTATTGGCAATGCACTTCTAGGAAAGTTATGACATTTGGTAAGAGTAAACTTCAACCCCATGACCCTATACCGAGGTGGGGTGGGGGAGGGAGAATAGACACAAAACCACAAAAACATTACCAGTCAAGCACATTATAGCTAACATCCATTCACTTTAAAATAGCATTGTATATGGATTCAGGAAGAGTTCCAAAATATTTGTAGATCAAAAGGAAAGGGTCAAAGACTGGCATGAATGTGGAACACATTATTAGCTAAAAGGGCAGCTCTAATTCATTATCTCTGCTTCTAGCTATAGGGGGTAATCAATACAAGATACAAGTAAACACATAGTTCAAAAGCCTTTGTGGAAGTTCAAACTGTAACAGAAATTAAGGGCTCATTACTTCTAAGGGAATTCATTGTGTAATATTTGTTAGATGGACATCTCTGTAGTGCATTTTAAATATGATTCAACGTCAAGGTAAACACATATTCCAATGATTCTTTGCTTAAAGTAAACCAATTTGGGGTACTGTCATCAGAACTTACGGCACATTCTCATGAGTATCTTTTTGGTGGCAAACTTAATCCTTTGAGAATTGATTTTTGGGGAGGCATAGGCAAAAGTCAAGTGGCACAGCTGCTCTGTGAATATTGATTAAATATGGTAATCAAAGAAGTCACATAATTTTTTTTAAATATACAGATTTTTTTTATTTTTTGCCTGCGCTTTGCAGCTTGCGGGATCTTAGTTCCGTGACCAAGGGATTGAATCCGGGCCGTGGCAGTGAAAGCGCCGAGTCCTAACCACTGGGCCACCAGGCAATTCCCATATAATTTTTTATTTTTTAAAAAGATTAAGCAATTTTATTATATGTCTCCTAAGTGAAATACCCTTATATTTTGTATACTTAGTTTGGCTGTATATGTTTGGGTTTACAGCTCCTTAAACATGCCATGTCAGTGTGTGTATAGTATACTAGGGTAATTTCTAAGCTGATAGAAAAGTGGGTGATTATATCCGTACTGTATGGACCTACACTCACTGCAGGTGAGTGTAATGTAAGAGATGCAAAGGAAAAGAGTCAATCTGATAATCCAGATCTGGCAAGCCCAATTCTGGATCACAGGAAAATTCTATTTCCAAAAATATAAGCCATTAGAAGTCAAGATTTAATTATAGCATTATCCTTATAAAAAAAAGGAGTCGTCAATTATTTCTGAGAACTGTGAATACTTCTGCTATCTTAAAGCTATCTGGAATTACTTAAAAATATCTATACTTTATCCATGAATATTGACCCACTGGATCAAAGTGTTACTTCCCAGTCTAGACTTTACAAATATTTCTGGTACCTTGATCCAGGCAAGTGCCCCCTATTCTTTCCTTGGCCCCATCATAATCACTGCATCCTGTTCTCTGAAACGTTGTAAAGAATGAGGAACCCAGGGCTTCCCTGGTGGCGCAGTGGTTGAGAGTCCGCCTGCCGATGCAGGGGACACGGGTTCGTGCCCCGGTCCGGGAAGATCCCACATGCCGCGGAGCGGCTGGGCCCGTGAGCCATGGCCGCTGAGCCTGCGCGTCCGGAGCCTGTGCTCCGCAACGGGAGAGGCCACGGCAGTGAGAGGCCCGCGTACCGCCAAAAAATAATAATAATAAATAAAAGAATGAGGAACCCAGACCCTCAGGGGTTCCTGAATGTTGCTATTAGAGCCGCCAATACTCTTTGCAAATGACTTCTCTGATGGGAACAATTATTTCCAACCTGTATCAAGAAGGGAACTCTCTTTTAGGTGCCTAGGAAAGAGTGATAAAGGTTGCTGGGTATATTAGTCAAGGTCACTTGGGAAGACTGTTTTGTGGTTTCTTCTTCTGAGCTCCTGAGTCATCCCACATTACTGATGTACCTGTAGTATGATTAGCAATGCAACCAATAAAAAAATTTTTTTAATACAACATGTAGAACCATCAAATCTAAAGTCCCTCATCATGACAATACCAGCTCAGCTATAAGTCTTCCCCAAAGTGGAGCTGGTCTATTCATACTTTTACTTAGTTTCAAAGAGCAGGAAGCCTGCAAAGGTGGAGAAGCGCTGGTGGTCCCCGTGAAGAGCGCCATTGCCCATTCTCAGCCAAACCTCATCCCCTTTGGCCAGTTTCAGCACTGCATGGTTGCTGGATGTATCTGATTTCCCCTTTGTTTCATAACTAGAAAGAAAAAAAGGCACCAACTACTTAGTCTTTGCAGTAAACAGCCAGCTCTTTACCAAAATCCGTCCTCCCTTCTCTTCCGGAGTCTCATACAATTACATATAGTCCTGGGATTAAATTCTCTAAATGCCATGTGAACAGAAATGACATGTGCCACTTATATATAGGATTCACCAATACAGCTCTCACAAACAGCCCCCCTGCTCCTTCCTCATTATGACTGTGTGGAATGCTAATGACAATGACCAGCGTGACCTTGGAAGCCATCTGTTGAAGCCCGAGTGTTTGAAGAAAAGGAATTTCTATCATGTTCAAGCCCTTGGACCAATGTTATAGCAGTTCAGTCCACCTTAACTAATTTAGAATTTGGTTCTAAAGAAGGGTGCTGCCGTATTGCACTAAAACCTGTTTCATCGGCTCATGGTCAGGCAGAGAGCGGTGAGGAAACAGATATCGTGGGCTTGAAAGTTGGAGATCCCTGTCATGCTAGAGCAAAACGTTTAGGAAAACCTGATGACTTGGAATAGAACGCCTGATGCATAAAAGTGTCCACAAGCTTGTTGTTCTTTCCTCCTTCTGACTGTGGCAATGACAATGATGTGAGAATTTGGGAGTCAGTTTTATAGATGGCAGAAATGCTTTCACCAGCCCCACATCCCTCAGAAACCTGGTGGAGCAACCCTCCTTCCAAACTCCACACAATTCCCTCCTCCACCCTTTCCACCCCATCCTTCCCCAACCTGAAACCAGGCAAGAAAAATTGAGTTCTAGTGTGTTCGAGCCACAATATTCTGGATCTCTTTGTTGCAGCATTTCACCTACCTAACTCATCTTTTTCTCTTTTGGCTTTTCAAAGCCTCTTACTAGAGGCCAGGGTCCAAAAGAAAAAAATATGGCAATCCCCACAAGTCATCAAAAATAACCAAGAAAAGATAACAACCACGAAGTTTTTCACAGTTTCACAATACCCATTTATTTAATTATGGGAAAGGTGTTGGCCTCTCTTCCCTACATCTTAAGCTTATATCAGAGCAAATTGCAATATTTCTTTTTTAAATGAACTTTTTTCCAAGATGCCTAAGGGCCAGGTTGCTAAGGTAAACATCAGAGCCACAACACTGCCTAAAGAAGGAAACCAGCTCGCAACCCTTGAACCGCCAGCTCCAGGGATGATAGAGAAGGCCATCAAAAGGGCTAAACTCTAGGCAAAGGGGGCGGAGAGTAGGAAAGGAGAAGAAAAGGCTGAGAGGGAAGGAAAGAAAGAATGAGTTGAGAAAAGAATACAAATGACTAGTTATGGGGAGTGTTGCTAGTAATTAGTTCAAGACCTCTTATCAACCTGCTTATGATCAAGTTTATCAGATTCACTGCTTCCCAAACAGTAAAGATAACCTGGCCATATATTGTACATGGGAGGTCTCAACGACAACAAGGTTTATGCCAGTCTCTGCTGATTCCTATGTACCCGCTGGCACTGGCCATCCTTTGAGCGAACAATGGCAGCATGGATACCTATGATAGAAAAGGCCGCTCACCTGTACATGCTGAAGACGGTGTTGCCATTGTGCATGAGGTACACATACACTTCCTCAACGTCCTCATGCTTCATCATGCTGAAGGTGAAGAAATACACACCTGAAAGAGGCCGATATTTATCCACATTTATATTAACTATTGTACATTGAGGACTGGGAGATAGCGGGGAGATATGTCCCATGACGTCACACTTCTTTTGTTGCTATTCTACGTGGTATGTAGGTTCTTCTTGGCCTTTATTTCTATGAGTGTCCCTTTACCTGCTCTCACCTTCAAACTGCTTTACATATTACTGAGACTTTCTCAGTGCGTAGACCATGTTTCCCTAAGAAGAATACAAAGTCTTTAAAGGCAGGATTTGGCTGTATCTCATGGCCTCTCCTTGCCCCTAACAAAGCGCAAAGTATATAAACCCATCCCTAGGTTTAGATTAACCATCATTCACACCTTCCTCAGGACACATATGGACAAAGTAGAGAGGCCTGCATGGAGGCACCCGTGGTCTTCTGTGGCCTAACAAAATGACCCAACAGCTTCCCTGGTGGCGCAGTGGTTGGGGGTCCGCCTGCCGATACGGGGGACGCGGGTTCGTGCCCCGGTCCGGGAGAATCCCGCGTGCCGCGGAGCGGCTGGGCCCGTGGGCCGTGGCCGCTGGGCCTGCACGTCCGGAGCCTGTGCTCCACGGCGGGAGAGGCCACAACAGTGAGAGGCCCGCGTACCGCAAAAAAAAAAAAAAAAAAAAAAAAAATGACCCAAGTGCAACATTGTCATTAGCCAAAGATAAGAAAGTACTGTAGCACAGTGAAATGTTCATCAGTTCTAACAGCTCCAGCAATTTCTCATGTTATTCATTGTAAGTAGGTGAAATTATGTACAATAAATAGATTCAACTTTGACTCAGCAGCATGACCTTGCTACTAAAAATATGAATCCTTTTCATTAAAATAACACCAACATATTTTAAAATATGTTAGTTTTCTTGTAAGAGTCTAGGGCTCCTAATTGAAAGTAACTTAATATACCTGATACACTTTAAATGCCAGTGTAGAAAATACCTTCACTGAAAGATTAAGAAGAATCCAACAGCAGAGAGATGAGCGAAAAGGAAAATCTTCCTAACTCTAAACGATCTTGGTTTTGAGAGTGCATTTGGGAAAGATGAATGAATATAAATCATCAACCTCTTATTGATTTCCATGCTACATTTTTAAACTAATGGCCTTGTCTTAATCCATTTGAGCTGCTATAACAAAATACAACAGACTGAGTAGCTCATAAATAACAAAAATTTATTTCTCACAGCTCTGGAGACTGGAATTCCAAGACCCGGTGAGGGCCCTCTTCCAGGTCACAGACTTCTGGTTGTGTCCTCACATGGCAGAATGGGCTAGGGAGCTCTGTGGGACCTCTTCTATGAGGGCAGTAATCCCATTCATGGGAGTTCATGTGATCTAATCACCTAATTCCATCACCTTGGGCATCAGGCTTTCAACATGTGAGTTTCAGGGGGACACAGTCAGACCACAGTAGACTTTGTAAAAGAAAAACCCAGAAACATCTAAAAAAAAAGCACCACATAGTTCTATGCTGTTTTCCAAAGATGCAATCAAATAAAATAGAAGCTCTAAGGCTACCATGTTGATCCATCTGCCTCTGAGTCAAGTTGAACCAAATAAAGATGTATGATTGGGCTTCCCTGGTGGCGCAGTGGTTGAGAGTCCGCCTGCCGATGCAGGGGACACGGGTTCGTGTCCCGGTCCGGGAGGATCCCACATGCCGCGGAGCGGCTGGGCCCATGAGCCATGGCCGCTGAGCCTGCGTGTCCGGAGCCTGTGCTCCTCAACGGGAGAGGCCACAACAGTGAGAGGCCCGCGTACCGCAAAAAAAAAAAAAAAAAAAAAAAAGATCTATGATTATGCTTAATTTAGTGCCAGGCTTGCATATTCAATGTGCTGAGAATAAAAGATACGATATAAAAATAAGTCATGTTCATTCATATGCCTAAAGATTGGTCCACAGATGAAAAGTAAAGGCAGATAGAAATTAGAGACTCAAAGAAAGTAATTTATATGTGTGCAGTTTTTCACATTTTACAAAACTTCTTATTACATGCACACACAACAATTTTCAATGCCTCAAGAAGATAAAGTGGGAATCAAAATGACAGAAAAAGGGACTTCCCTGGTGGCGCAGTGGTGAAGAATCAACCTGCTAATGCAGGGGACACAGGTTCGAGCCCTGGTCCGGGAAGATCCCACATGCCACAGAGCAACTAAGCCACAACTACTGAAGCCTGCCCGCCTAGAGCCCGTGGTCCGCAAGAAGAGTAGCCACCACAATGAGAAGCCCACATGCCGCAACTAGAGAAAGCCTGTGTACAGCAATGAAGACCCAATGCAGCCAAAAATAAAATAGAATAATAATAATAACAAAATGACAGAAAAAGATATTACTTTTCCTGGAAAAAATGATGACTATTATAAAAAATAGATGCAGAAGCATTTTAGGAAGACTAAGAAACCAAATGGTGAATAACTGAAATGACTATAGAGTTGGAAATATAATTCAAAAGTGAATCTATATTATATCCACACATGGCTTTGCTCTGCAAGGGAAGGTACTAAAACCAGAGGTAATACATTTGAACTCCGTTTTTCAGGTCTTTGTGCTGCATAATTGTAAAATTCAGCCTTCTCTGTCCCATCACTCTCAGAGTTAAGAAGTATGAAAAGGCCATTTTATAATCTATTGGATGAGGTTTAAACAGTAAAGTGGGAGTCAAATGATGGTTGTTATTGTCTGAATTATGTCCAGCTCAAGAGAATTCTAAAAAACAACTAAATCCTTGAGCTTCAATTATAAAGCCATTGAAAGCAATGGAAGCATTCATTGGGCATATCTACGCACCTATGTAATCTGTGGCACAGACAGTGTTTAACAAAATAGTTATAGGAAAATTATAACATAAGCCTTCAGAGCAGAAAATCACATAAGAAGATTTAAAGCTGATTGAAGCATGATGAAAGATTGCTTCTATCACTTCGTATGTCAGTTCATTTCTGACTTCAGCTGGGTAGAAAAATAAATCAAGGCACACATTAAAAGCATTTGTGACAGGACTTCCCTGGTGGCACAGTGGTTAAGAATCTGCCTGCCAATGCAGGGGACACGGATTTGAGCCCTGGTCTGGGAAGATCCCACATGACGCGGAGCAGCTAAGCCCATGTGCCACAACTACTGAGCCTGCGCTCTAGAGCCCACAAGCCACAACTACTGAGCCCACGTGCCACAGCCACTGAAACCTGCACACCTAGAGCCCGTGATCTGCAGCAAAGAGAAGCCACCTCAATGAGAAGCCCGTGCACTGCAATGAAGAGTAGCCCCCGCTCGCCGCAACTAGTGAAAGCCCGCACGCAGCAACGAAGACCCAACACAACGAATAAACTTGAAAAAAAGAAAGCATTTGTGACAAATCTAACATGGCCACTGCACCCATCCGAATTTTCTTTTTTTTCCTTCTCAATACCATATACAGAGACAAGGAAAATTGACAACAAACACCAAAAAAGTATCCATTCTCTGCAAAACTAGGAGACTGAAAAAAAAATCAATAAACTTAACATATCAGTTAAGTCCTGTCACATGTCACTGACCGCAGGCAGAGTCACGGGGAGTCAACATGGAGGGCAAGGAGTTTTGAGGAAGCCAAGTGGCAGCAGATCTCAAACAGTGCCCAGAAAAATGCACTCCCTGATGCAGAAGGGCCACTCTGAAATATAGATGCTGAAAAGAAGCTCCTGTGAGCAGGGCTGAGATAAAGCAAAAGTTATGTTTGGGGAGAAGGTTGCTAGATAAAGTACAGAAGGTGTGGAAAGCCATCCTACGGTGGCAGATCTCAGAATCTACCAGCAAATATAAGTCTCCTAAAGGCGAAGGAACCGGCCAGTGCAAGGCTGGTTTTAGAAGTTTTCCTAGACCCAGTGCAGTCTGGGGAGACAGAGAAGTGTGGCCACACAGGGCGGCTGTAGTTAAAGGAAGTGGCGGGGCTTCCCTGGCGGTGCAGTGGTTAGGACTCTGTGCTTCCACTGCAGGAGCGCAGGTTCGATCCCTGGTAGGGGAAGTAAGATCTGGCAAGCCCTGCGGGGCAGTCAAAAAAGAAGTGTAGAGTGCTCGCTTCGGCAGCACATATACTAAAATTGTAACGATACAGAGACCAGCATGGCCCGTGCGCGAGGATGACATGCAAATTTGTGAAGCATTCCATATTTAAAAAAAAAAGAAAAGGAAGAAAGAAAACAAAGAAATGGGGAGTCCCCTGGCAGCAAGGTAGGAACCACCAAGCCACCAAGCCTGGAAGTGTGCTGGGGTCCCTCCCCTTCCCCAAGAAACTACTGCATAGAGCTGATCTAGGAAAATTCTTCAACCATCGGTTAATTTTAGAAAGTAGAAAAGAACAAAAATTACTCACCAAGAAGAAATTTTATCATGTGGTAGATGAGAAATGTAAGCAAAGATTCCATCATGGGTTTGAAATATATTGATGAAGCAAATCCCTCTATGAAAGAACATTGTAAAACAGAATACAGAAATCCATGGTAGAAATGACCAGACAAGAGGAGGAACTGAAAGCCAGGACATCATGACTAATGTAAAACACAGAAAACATAAAAAAAAAAAAAAAAAGGATCACAGAAACAAGATGGAAGAAATTGGAAGAAGCAAAAAGGATAATTAATCCCTAGAAGATGCAATTTTAAGCATATGCAGGATAGAAATGGGAAAAGCAAACAACATGAAATGGAAGTCAAGAGCACCAAAAGATTAGAGAAAATAATGCATACAGAAGACAGACTAAGAAAAGTCAAAAACAAAACAAAGAAAGTATACTTGGAGTTCTTAAAAAAGTTAACCAGTGGTGTACTAAGGTGCAGGGGGAGGGAGCTAGGGGGATGCTTGCGAGCCGTCCACCCCACAGGGGAGGAGTATTTTATCTCTGACATGTTTAGAACTGCTGGTCTCTGATGCTAATAAAAAAAATCTAGCTAACTTTAATTGGCTTTATTACAGTTTTTAAATATTCTTTAGACAATATATCCCGTTTGCCTAATTTCCTAACACAAGTCAGACTGCTCCCAATGCCACCTCACCTTAGTACAACGAGAAGAAAAAACTTTATTTATGTTTTAAAATATAATTCAAAGAAGCTTTCCCAGACAAAAAGAAGGCTTACACACACATATTGAAAGGACACAGCAGGAAAATTTGACCCAGAATGATTAACACTTCTTCTAGAAAACTCACTGGACTTTGAAGATAGAGAAAGAATTCTTTGGGAAGTCAAGCAGAAAGATTGTCACTTATAAGACGAAAAAACTCAGACTTATGTCAGAGTTCTCCAGACCAAATGCCAGAAAACAGGACCAAAAAAAAAAAAAAAAAGTAAGCCAAGGTTTTTATTTGCAGCCAAGGTTATAACAGTTTAGAGCATGTAAAGTCTCAGGGAATACTGATGGCATAAGCTTTCTTGAGAAAATTGAAGGATAAAGTTTAGCTAATAAAGAGATGTCTGGGAGACTTTGGCAACATGACTAGTGGTGAACATTGAATATATTTAACTGCAAGGTAAGTCCAAATCATAGGAGGGGTAATGTTGACAAACTAAAATGTAATTGTTTTATACCTTGACAGTGTATAAATGATTCAACCACCAAAAGTTAAAAATTAAGAAAGAGAGAAGGTGGGAGATATAATAAGCTCATTGATTGGCTTATTTGTAATATTTGAGATATATAGATAGATAGATAGATAGATAGAAAACACTATCCAAAAGAAAGCTGGGGAAGCTATAATATACTAAACATAGGAGACTTCAGAAATATTATCAAGGATAAAGAGAAACATTATATAATGACAAAGGGTCAATTCACCAATAGTCTAAATGTCTTTTAACTCATGAGTGGATAAACAAACTGATACATCCATTCAACGGAATACTACATAGCCAGAAAAAGGAAAACACTATTGATTCATACATAGACATGTGCAAATGTTAAATGAATTTTGCTAAGAGACATATTGTGTATATTGTAAGATCCATTTATATGACATTTTGGAATTCTAAGGTTGGAAAACCAATCAGTCATTGTCAGGGGTTGGAGTACACAGGGGTTGACTACCAAGGGATAGCACAAGGGAATTTAGGGGATGAAAGAACTGTTCCATTTGATACTATGGTGGTGGAGATATATCTCTATGCACTCATCAAAACCCATAGAGCAGCTGTACACCACAAAGAGTAAATTTTGCTCCTTGCAGAGTTTTAAAAACTCAACTAGAATATGAGAAACTCAAGATGAGATTATGACAAATGAATCTAACTGTATTACAAATGAATGAAGTAACAGAACTGAAGGGCATGGGGGAAAAAGATGATCTAAGGGCTTTTAAAGACAGTGTTTTGGCTGGAAGGTAAAAATAAAAAAATTGGACACAAACATTACACCCTAGTTAGTAACTTTGTTTCTCATGGCACACGGGTTTGCAATTTTTTAACTACTTTATTTGTATACTAAGGTTCAACAAACAAGTAAATATATTATAGATTAAGAGAGCCAGGGTTCACATTGTCAAAGAAAGAAGTTACAAATAAATAAAGAGGATGCTAGGATGAACTCAGTGATGCTGGATTTGTGTCAGATGTATCAGAATGAACTCATGTTTTTTCGTTTGTTTTTTAACACACAACATAGATAGATAGATAGATAGATAGATAGTAGGAAAATAAATACAGATATGTATGCATGCATGATTAGTATACATGTGTATTTCCTAACTCTGTCCATTGACAGGACCCAGAAGCAGTGACCTCCTAATAGCGATGAGTACATTTAGCACCCAAGTTTTGGTTTCTAAATACTAGTCTCCCAAGACTCCTTGGGAAAATGGGTATTTCCAGAGCTAGGACAGGGGAAAATGCAATATGAGCTTGAAGCAGCTTGTGAACTAGAAAGTAAGAAAGTGGTTGGGGACTGAATAATGGCCCCCATGTATGCCCATGTCCTAAAATCCCCAAGATCCGTGACTATTACCTTATATGGCAAAAGAGATTTTGCAAGGGTGATTAAATTCAAGGTTTTGAGATGGGGAGATTAACCTGGATTATCCAGGTGGGCCCAGGGTAATCACTCTGTCCCTATAAAAGACCAAGGAGGTCAGAATCTGAGAAGACAAAGTGATGTGACAGTGGAAGCAGAGATTGAGGTGATGTGGCCAATAGGCAGGGAATGGTGACAGCCTCTAAAAGTTGGAAGAGGCAAGGCCCTAGAGCTCTCCAGAGGAAACAGCACTGCCCATACCTGGACTTGAGCCCGGTGAGACGGATTTTGAAGTACTGACCTCCAGAACTGTTACAGAATAATTTTGTGTTGTTTTAAGCGTAGTTTGTAGTAATTTGTTACAGCAGCAATAGGAAATGAATACAGAAGTACTCAAGAAAAACTTTTTTAATGTTTTTAAAAAAGGATACGGCCTTCCTTGGGGTGTGGCAAAGGAGAGGGGATTAACTCAGTTATGACACATTTAAACTGTGAGAATAATGGCTTTTCAAGGCAGAGGTAACTATGCCCTTAAGCTTTATTTGGTTAGTTTGAATGAGTTAATAATCTAAGTAGCCCACAGTCATCATCATTTTTAAAAATGTCTCTGTCTTTTCATATATATATATATATATATATATATATATATATATATATATGTTTTAACCAGAATCACAAAGAACTCTTAATTCCCTTAGGGTCTTTCTTTCTTTGTTCCCTCCCCCTTCCTTCCCTCCCTCCCTCCCTCCCCCACTTCCTTCCTTCTTTCTTTTGGTTGCTTAATTGATTAATCCAGTCATTTATTTTTACCTCTCACCTGATACTGGGGCCCCAAATCTACCGGTCATGACATCGAAGAAATTTCCGATGTTGGTTTCGACACTGCTGAAGATAATCCCACTGTTCTGATTGCTGAAGTGAGTTGCCAGAGAAGCCATGAACGCAATCTAAGCAAAGAGTCGGTGGTTAATTAAAAGGCAATTTATCTTAGAGAAATAAGGTTTTGATACAAGTAAGTTTATTTCACCAATATTTGTAACAGCAAGATTGGAAATAATTTAAACATTAATCTATAGAGAAAAATTAAATCATGGTGATTTCTAACATTTTTATGCTATGCATCATTAAAAGTATATATCAACAGTTCTGAGCATGTGTTTCAATGAACATTAGACTTTAAAGTGCTTTCTGAGAGATTAAAATTCTATTATCAAATAATACTGGAAAATTTGGATGAAATCTTCTACATATAGCTATTAAATGTCCATTAGCATATACTAAAGGATCCGAAAAGTCCTGCAGCCAACTTTTTAACTTTGTTTGCTCTGTGTTATTTTCTCCAAAAAGACACCTGTGATATTATGATTTATAATAAATATATATTTAGTATTCGCCCCCAGTTCTGGCAGAGAACTAAAATCCTCAGAATTTCCTAAGTGTTGAGGGCAATCAAGGTGTCTTTTGTTATGTTAATGAGGTAACTTTGGAAAAACCCCTCGGGAAGGTCTGGTTCCCTGTGGAGCCCACCACGTGATTAGAGAGCTTTGAACTCTCAGTCCTCCCCCATCCCCCCCTTCTCAGCCCTGCCCCCAAACTTCCGGAGAGGAGAGATAGGGGCTGGACAGAGAATCAGTCACCAATGGCAAGTGATTTAATTACTCTTGCCTAAGTAATGAAGCCTCCATAAAAAACCAGAGGACGGGGCTTCCCTGGTGGCGCAGTGGTTGAGAGTCCACCGGCCGATGCAGGGGACACGGGTTCGTGCCCCGGTCCGGGAAAACCCCACGTGCCGCGGAGTTGCTGGGCCCATGAGCCATAGCCGCTGAGCCTGTGCTCCGCGATGGGAGAGGCCGCGGCAGTGAGAGGCCCGGAAAAAAAAAAAAAAAAAACCCAAAGGACAAGTTTTGGAGAGTTTCCCAGTTGGTGAACGCATGGAGATTTGGAGAGAGTGGCGCTCTTAGATAGGGCGTGGAAGCTCAGACCCCTTTCCCAACACCTTGCCCTATGCATCTCTTCCATCTGGTTGTTCTTCAGTTACATCCTTTTATAATATATTGGTGAGCAAGTAAGTAAAATGTTTCTCTGAGTGCTTCTGTGGGCCGCTTTAGTAAATTAATCAAACCCAAGGTGGGGGGGGGGGTCATTGGAAGACAGAAGCACAGGTGATAACCTGAACTTGGATTGGCGCCTAAAGTGGGGGAAGGGTGGGGCAGTCTCGAAGGACTGAGCTCTTAAGTGTCCGAAGTGAGCTGAATTGTAGGACATCCAGATGGTATCCGAGAGTTGCTTGGTGGTATGGGAATAGCCCACACTCGGAAATTGTACCACCATTGGAGAGTCACATTTGAAAGTCAATGCCAGTCCCCTGTCCAAATGAGTCATTGAAACTGAGTGTGAATTAGATCAATAAATTCTTTAACTTGCTGGGATTATCCATCTTGAATGAATGGAAGTTTTAAGGGAGAGGGGTGAGAGAGGAGAGAGCAAAGAATTTGAAGTTCTGGAAGACTTGGGGTGTGGACAGGGAGGCAGGCCTGGGAGAATCAACACAGAAAGGATTGGGGCAGTCAGAGGACAGTGTGAGGGCACTGGACACAGAAGGATGAAGAAGGGGTGACACCAGAGGACGAGATTTAGAAATGGGGATGAAGGGGCTGGAAGTCACCCTCCGTTACAATCTGCCCAGGACCAATCTTGTCTCCACTTTAATGCCTCCTTCAAAACATGTGAAAGTAGTTCTCCCTAATGACCATAACGTGTTTTTAGGGTTAAAAAGCTGATGGAGCAAATGTAATAATTGCCCAGGTGTTCTCCATTAAACTGGCTACTACAAGGCCCCTTAACTAGCATATAACCATTCCCAGATTTGGGTTAGTTTCTAGCTTTGAGAACCATCCATCTTATTAGGTACCTATGACCTGGGCGATGGCGTCTGTCTCCTTTTCTTTGTAAATTTACACTGGCACACAGACCGCAGGTTGCTAAAATTATTAAGCAGCAGTCATTAAAAAGTTACGGAAAAAAAGACGTTACGAAACCAAAGAAGCAGGTTGAGTAACACACAGGATCTCTTAGCTTACCCTTAAAATAACTTGATTCCCCCCAAAATGATGGAATTCATCCAAGGTCAAACAGCTACCACATGTGCCCAAATAAAGGGTAAAGTTTTCCCCCACTGATATTTCAGATAGAGTGGCTGTACCTTATAGTTCTTTGAAAGTTTCTCGTGTTATAGTATTGTCCATGAAAATATTAATCAGTAATCAAAGACAGAAATTGGAAAATTTTATTAGAGCCAACCTGAGGATTATAACCCAGGGGACAGTCTTTCAGAAAGCTCTGAGGACCGTTCTGAAGAGGTGTGGGGATAGGGGGAGAAACCAGTATCTATGTGATTTGGGTGAAGGGGTCCATGCAATCAAGCACACAGATGGGTAGAAAGTTACTGCTCTTCACAAGGAACAGATATCTTAGTTAATGGTTTCAGGGCTTTTCTAAGTAATGGTAAGATGCAAGAAACTGGGTTCATAAATTTCTCTCCTGAAAAGATCTGTCTGAGGGCCAGTGCTGTCAGTTTTCCCAGAGCACTAGATGCCTCATCCTGATCTCCGCCCTGAATTCCTTTCACAGTGTATTGTAGGTCAGCGACTGCAGTGGTAATGACTTGGTTCTTATAGAACTGGATGGTGGGCAACATTCTTTATTTTACAATCCTCTCCCTTCTGTTCTTAATTTCAACCAAGGTTTGGGAGGCATTTTGTGACCAATTGTCCCACTGCACTAGGAATGCTCATTCCCAGGTCAGGCGAGGATTTCCTTGACGGGACACTTCATGTGCTATTACTGGACCAGACCCAGTTAACAGCCTCCAAAAGCCTGTGGACCACCTGTCTTACTAGTCTGTTACGGTCCAGGAAATGGCTCCCTCCTGTTGCTTCTTCCCATATCCCGAGTTACACTATTACAATCATTGATCTTACAGGACTATATATTTGGTCAATTGTTTCAAGTCCCCTAGTCATCATTATTTTTATTGGAAGCTCAGTCACACACTGGTAATGAAAGAAAAAATAATCTTAAAATAGGCAGAACGCAAGTAATATAGCTAGTAACATTAATAAGGTTGTAAGTAAGTAATGTTATCTTCTAAGGAGTTACATGTCTGGCGTCAAAAGAAGAGAAATTGATCTTTATGGTGGAGCAGTTATTTCTGCCATTGGGGAGGTCTGGTTAATACATAATGCAGATGCACAAGGCACACTAGAGGGGAGGGAGGAGGCCAAAATGGGCAGAGAAAAAATTATGTTTCAATTTTTCTTGTCTTGACTTAAAATATGAATTTGATTCCATCAGCATGTTCTCTCAGTTACTTAATTTTAATCACTAGTTGCTGTTTCAGGAACACATACCAGCCAGAAACAAGCAATAAAAAAATGCTAGTTTTCGATGTTGATAGGAGTCCCTTGGAAGAATCCATCTTAAAAATATTAGCCAAATAAATAAATAAATAACCCAGACTTAGTCATTTTCTTGGTGTGACCTAACCTCACATTTGCAAGTTTTAGGTGTTACTGACAACAAGAATTTTGAAGATTACTTAAAAGAGAAATAAAGAACAGATAAATGGGGGACTTTCCTGGTGGCTCAGTGGTTAAGAATCTGCATTCCAGTGCAGGGGACACGGCTTCAATCCCTGGTCCGGGAAGATCTCACATGCCACAGGGCAACAAAGCCCGTGTGCCACAACTACTGAGCCTGTGCTCTAGAGCTTGAAAGCCACGACTACTGAAGCCCATGCACCTAGACCCTGTGCTCCACAACAAGAGAAGCCTGCGCAGCACAGCAAAGAGTAGCCCCCGCTCTCTGCAACTAGAGAAAGCCCACGCACAGCAATGAAGACCCAATGTAGCCAAAAATAAATAAATAAATTTATATATAAAAAAAGAACAGATTAATGGGTAGTGGGCTTGAGATAAAATGTCCAATGATAGCCTCATAAATGAATTAAAAAAACTTTAAGCTGAAATGAATATGGTCTCATGACTCAAAATAAAATGCCTCCAGTAATAAAGATACTGATGAGAAAACCTTTAATAAAAATTAATGCCACGAAATCTGATTTGATAGAATTACTTGTATATTAATATCCATATATGTAATTTAAATATGCAAATGTAACAAAATTGATAAATAAATGGAATGGTCAAATATCTACTTAATAATATTTTATGCATCTAAAAGTTTACATATTCGAGTCGCCAAAAACCTTGTTATTGAACATGTCTCCTCATTTGGAAAATGGAGATTAGCTGATGTTCAGGGTTGCTTTGTAATTTGGTCCAATGAGGGTGTTGAATTTCACCCTTCGTACATTTCTCCCTAAGAATGATTTCAAAGCACTTTGACAGCATAGGTCTTCTGCAAACACCCTGTGGTGGAGATGAACAAATTGAGACAGGTTTACCCAACACTGAGGATGAAGAAGCACTTAAGCCTTGTGATTCCTGGACCCTGAGTGAGGGTCATCTGGAGATGCACTAAGACGATTTACCTGCAGTTCTGGTGGGATCCCCGGGTAGCCCTTCTCTCCTTTGGGGCCGTGCTGCCCACGCTCCCCTCGTGGCCCCAGATCACCTTTGTCTCCTTTCTCTCCTTTGGCCCCTTCGTGGCCAGTGGCTCCGTTATTGCCATTGTTTCCATGGTTTCCTTAAACAACCAGACATCATCACATGAGAAAGCCCAGTCACTCATACTCACCATCTATTTTTATACAAATGCAGCTCCTTTCTTCAAAAATGACAAACTTAATTGTAAAAGGGGACCATCTGAAACCAGCTCAAACACAGCCATGGTGACATCATCAGATGGGATCGCTTTTAAATGGGACACTGAAAACAGCCTTAGATACTCCTAAGGCTCCAGGCTCCAAAGCCTGTTTTACCTATAAAGCAAGACTTGGATGAAAAATTGCATAGAGACATTATAAAGCATCCTTTATAAGAGCAAAGATTTGAAACCACCTAAATGTCCATCAATACTGAAAAGGCTAAATTAAAAAATGGTACATCCCAGTAAATGACGTTATATAGTCACAAAAAAAGAACGCTGAAGAAAAATATTTAATAGCATGATCTTTTTAGATAAAAAAGGTTATGAATCAATCAATAGTGATAGCATGATACTATGTATATGTGTATATATATGTATATAATATAAAATATGTACATGTTTTATCCAAAGGGGAAAAAGACTAGAACAAATTACATAAAAATATTTTGCAGTGGTTTATTTTTTTCTAAGTGGATGAAGCACAAATGATTTTTGTGTCATTCTATACACTTTTCTGCATTTTTGAAATTTTCTACAAAGAACACAAACTACTTTTATAACTGGAGGAAAAGTAAAATCATTGATAAAAAATTTTAACAGTAATCTTGAAAGCAAGACTTGGATCATGATTTCAACTCTTCACTTTACTTTGCTAAGAGATAATTTCTACACCTCTCCCTTTATTTTTATATTTGTTGAATTCCAGGCCCTTTTGTTGTTTATTTTGTGTGCCACCTTTGGTCAGGTTTCATACCGAGCTTGCAATTCTTCCAGCTTAATGAACTTTGACTGGGTTTACAAGTTAATGTGCTCATGACAAAACTGTTCCTGATGGGAAGCACGTAGCCAAGGCCAGCCTGTCCTGTGACCTCAGAAGAGTTTAGACGTAAGAAGATTTTAGAGGGATCTGAAAGTCCCCTACCCATAATCACTGTACGGGCTGCCTGCTGCCCTTGGTGTTCAGTGACATAGATTCCAAGCTACTGATCATAAAGTCTAACAGAGCTCTTTCTTATTCTAAATTTGGTTTCATTTGACAAGCCACTCAAAAGTATTAAGAAAAATTAAACCTTATTTGTTAAATATTAACATCAATGGAGTAACTCAGAGAAGAGCAAGCAGACATTTGCCAAACCCTGAGAAAATGTTCTATATCCCCAGGAATTGACCTGGAGACAAGAAAGTCAGTTAAACCCCCAGATAGATTTGGAGGTCCTGGGACAGAGGGCACCTGGGCTGCCCTTTCCTTGGCTGACCCAGGAGACTAGCAAGTTCCCCAAATGATCCATGTCTGGGGTGCCACTCAGTAGTAGAGATGGCTGAACAGTGGGTCTAGAGGGACCCAGTGGAGCTCTACAGCGTGCCTCGTGCCACCATATGGTGCTGGAGCCCAAAAATGTCCCCATGAGTCCAAGAGAGGCATGAAGGTCAACTGAGAGACAGCTGAGCATGGAAGCGCCTGGGGATTAAGGGAAGAAAAACTCAGCTAGACCTAGAATCAGACAGAAAGATGTGTAGCTCAGTAAAAGAGACTGTGAAGATGACTAAAACCCAGACCAGCAAGCTCTCCTCCCCACTCTCACTTCCCAAATCCCCTGAAGCCTAGATCTGGTGCGCTGTATGGAGCACACGGTGGCAGAAACACTGAAACAAGAGTATATACCTGTTCAGCTCCAGTGGTTGCAGACTCCACGCTGGGGAAGGGCCTCCTGGCCCACGCTGGGGCCCCAGCATGCCTAATGCCTATGGGATTCTGCAAGCAGCATGGATAATAAATACTATAGTTTATACAGTTCCACCTCATTAACTCAATAAGCCCAGTTCCCCACCCAACTCTCTTTTGGATTTTCCATGCATAAGCTTTGGATCACACACAAGTGATCCCAACTCACTGAGCTTCACCCCTGGCTCCTGTTTTGGCACAGTCTGCAATTAGACTGGAAACAACGCATCTCTCTCATCCTTACCTGGAATGCCAGGGAGACCAGGAGGTCCAGGGGGGCCTTGGTAGCCTCGAAAGCTGTAGTCTCCATGACAACACTTGCTGCAGTCTGGGGGCAGTCCTCCAGTTTGTGGAGACTTTGAAAAAAAACAAAGAGAAGCTTCAGAGCAAGGTACATATGAGTAATTAGAACTTTTGAGCTTCCTCTGGCCACAGCCCCTAGGTAAGCTTAATTCCAAACAGCCTATGACAACATCAGAAAAGAAAGTGTGGGGTGACTTATGTCATCTTATGTCAATGGCAAAGGAGTCAGGGAGTAGCTAAGGTGAGGTGATGATCAGAAAGGCAAAGGAAACAGGAGAGTCACTAGAAGAACAGCCTCTTTGGAAACTGGGAGTGGGAGTGGAGGACTGGGGCTGTGTTTCTGGGAAGTATGTTCCTGCTGCTACAGGAAGAGAAAGCTCCCTTTCTCTTCCAACTGCCAGTAGTCTCAGATGTAGCTAGATTGAGTAGATGACCCTCAAATGATAAAAATTACCAACCTCAAATGTAGTTATTAAGTCTATCTATATTCATGATACTGGGTAAAGAGTTCTTAGAAATTCTGAATTGTATCACAACACACAAAAATTGCCTTAGAAAATAAAGGAAAGAAAGTATTCATTAGTCCAATAAATTCTTATTAATTATCTACATCCTGAAACAACTTTAACTCCCTTTTTTTAAACTTCCACCTTTAACATGCTGTTCTGTTTCATATTCCACTTGAAAATTTAAAGTGATTAATGCATTATTTGAACCGAGATTTCATGAGTACTTAATGGATATTAAATGTACTCAAATATGACACTGAGTTCAACGCTTCTTTATTCAATGATAAATTTCTAAAAAACTTGTGCTTACTGTCAAGGAGCTAGAGATTTGGCAGAAGTTGAATGGCAGAAGAGTTAGAGTTGCTCATAAAATTTGGAGTCTCTTCTAAATTGGCAACTTTTTAAAACAAATTATTTATTTATTTATTTACTTTTGGCTGCGTTGGGTCTTCGTTGCTGTGCACGGGCTTTCTCTAGTTGCGGCGAGCGGGGGCTGCTCTTCCTTGCGGTGCACGGGCTTCTTATTGCGATGGCTTCTCTTGTTGTGGAGCACGGGCTCTAGGGCTGCAGGCTTCAGTAGTTGTGGCTCACGGGCTTAGTTGCTCCCGTGGCATGTGGGATCTTCCCAGACCAAGGATCGAACCCGTGTCCCCTGCATTGGCAGGTGGATTCTTAACCACTGCGCCACCAGGGAAGTCCCTTAAACTGGCAACTTTTAATGATGGCTTACAAAAGACTCGTGGAAACTTGCCTCGACACCAATTATAATTCAAAAGTTTTTTGAAAATAGCATACTGTTGCTAAGGGATTCACTTTTTAAAAGGAAAGGATGGGGTGAGAGAGGAAGGAAGAGAGAGAGAGAGAGAGAGAGAGAGAGAAAGGGAGAAAGGGAGGGAGGAAGAAGTCATTCAAAATTGAAGTTTTCTCTATCATTAGAAATCCAAGCAGAACAATGTATCAAGGCTTCACACAGCTGCACCTCTAGACTTTTATAGCACAGGAAACTCTACTCAATACTCTGTCATGGCCGTGGAAAGGAATCTAAAAAAGAGTGGATATATGTATATGTACAACTGATTTACTTTGCTGTACAGCAGAAACGAACACAACATTGTAAATCAACTATACTCCAATAAAAATTATTTAAACAATTAAATTAAATTAAAACAACAAACCAAAAAATAAACTTGGGCTTTTTTCCTTACTCTCATTCCTTTTTCCTACAGGTTCCCACCTATAGCTATTAAGAAAAAAATGCAGAACAGCATCTGTAGTCCCAGCAATTGCCTGCAATGGCTCAGAGCTCAATCTCAAGTTTTCAGTAGCTAGGATTTGGAGCAATCTCTTAGTCTAGTCTTCTGTCCCCCAGACCCAACCTTGCACAGGTATGGGAGTCTATGAAAACCTTTTATAAAACTGGCAGAGGCAAAGAAAATCAGTGAAAGCAATTGGTCTGAGACAAGGGATTTCAGACACTTGGAAAGTCAGACACCACAGCTCCACCCCACCTTCTAATCCAAAGATGCAATCTGAGAAGTAGGTATTCTGTAATTTCCTGGTATGGTTTTGCTAATATGAAATACAGCTGTTTAAGTTCCAAGAGATCCTAAGCTCTGCCAATAAGAAATTTTAGGGAAGGAGAAGGGTGGGGAGGGAGGGAAAGTACTGAAGTGGAACCATTGGTTTAAAAATAGAATTGAAAAACTGAGATGCTAAGAATATCAGAAAAAGAAGTGGACTGGAGCCAGAACTCCCATCATAGGTCTGTGTGACTTTCGTGAAGTCATTTTCCCCCAGGCATCATTTTTCTCGTCCACTAAATTAGAGGATAGGGTAAAGGTGGTCATGAATTTTCTTTCCAGCTCTATAATGCAAACAAGGATACTGAAGTCTTTTCCAAAGCCTCAGATGGTGACTTAGAAAGATGTTGTTTTGAAATCTAGTGTCTGGGTATGAGGCGTTAGCGCCAGGAGATGGGGTGCATACCCGACCACTTTGAGAGCATAGCGCTGCCGCCAAAACAGGGAGAGACTTCTGGTCAGTAAGTGGGCCCCTTCCTGAGAACTGTCCTGTGACATTTCACAACATGGTCCTCCCTCTGGCTTGGTCTTTCAGAGTTCAGTCAAATGGAACCATGTTCATGAGCCTTAGAACAAGTTGGACAGGATGTGTTCATTGAGAAGTTTTCTCCCAGGTAAGGGAAAATGACATTCTAGGTAGTTCTCTATATTACCCTCTCAAGTTTATCAACTCCTTTCCCCAAATTAGGTCAAATTTGAACACCAAGTTCATGCAATTGGACAGCATGGGAGGAAGAAAGTCCCTAAGACAAGTTCCATCCATTTTGTAGATGGAGGCCTAGGGGCAGCTACTGAGAATGAAGCTCTACTATTGGGAAATGACTTCAGGAAAGACAGTCCACAGCTCCTTCCTTAACTTAAGGAAGAGGGAAGAGAAAGAAGGTGAAGGGAAGTGGAAGAGGGAGAGATAGGTGTCCAGGAAGAGAGGGGAGCTGGATAAAGGCGAACAATAAAGAGCTACAGAGAAGAAAATGTCAGGAAAAGAGAGCACAGGTCTGCTCAGCCCACCTCTACACATCTCCGCACAAACGCTATGGCCAGAGTCATCTTTCTAGAACACACACTTGATCACCTCACTTCCCTGCTATGCACAAACAAACAAACAAACCTTTGCTGGCAAAATAAGGTCTAAGCTTCTTCACCGGCCAACGGAATCCATCAGGTGGCATTAAAATCACTGATGTCTTCCTCCTATAGCCCAGCTCTCCAGCCACACCCACTACTCAAGCCCCTCTCAAGGCTCTTGCTGTGGCGCATGTTTGTTTATTTTATTTTTTCCGGGGATGCCCACGCTTTCGTCTCATCATTTGAGATCCGACTCAGCGGCCACCACTATTCTGACCCTTTTCCCCCAATAGTCTTTTGTGCCATTACTTTGTTATCACATGGTACTTAATTACCTGTTGATTTATCCCCGCTAGAGCCCTTCAGCATTGTTCAGAGAGAGAAGCTTGGGTGTATTTATCTCCATCCTAAAGCATGACTCACACTAGAAGCACACAGATTAATCGGTAAAGGGATGAATGAGGGAAAAGGAGGATTAAAAGAAAAGAAGCAGTGTGGGAAGTGAGGCAAGAGGGAGGAGCACAGAGCAGTCCTAAATTCAATGCGGGTCTCCGTATCCACTGGCAGAGAGCTGTACTGAACCCTCTAGAATACCAGTGGCTAAATCTCCTCACTATCTCCTGTTGGGGGCTGGTTTGGAAATACTTCAGGAACCCAAGGGAGTTGGAAAGCCCCCCGGCTTAAAAAAAAGAAAACCTAGAAAGTGGCTTCTTTTCCCCCTCATCTGATTTCCACATGCTAGATGCCTAGAGGCACTAGAAGGTGGGGTGGAATAGAAACGTAATTTGGATTTCAGTCAAGAATTGATGACTGATGACAGCCTACATCTGCCTTCTGCTGCCTCTGGGGGCTCACATGCCATGACCAGGAAGGATCCAGCAAAGAGCCCATTTTTTGAAGTAGAAAGTCCAGATCAAGGCTTGGACAAAAGCACAGATATCTTTACCACTGAGAAAAACAATGAGTGGTACTCACTCTTCAGCCAAAAGATTGTCAAATGAAAGAACAATCTGTAAAAGTGGCTTTCAAAAAGCAGGATTGGATTTAGAGGTTATCATTTCTTCCACGGCTCTGCAAAGGAGCAATTTTTTCTTGACCAGGCCCCACAGAATAGTTTGGGCAACTGCATTTGTGGTCAAGTTAGAAGTCCCAGGTTTGTCGCAGATCTACAGATGCTTTTGCCTGTGATCTTGGTCTGATCACACTACCAGTCTCAACGCAAACTTTCAATCTGTGGTCAGAGGGGTTTAGATTTCAGCTGCATGGACTTTGTCAGGGCCTATTCAACGCATATAAGCAGTCAATTCTTGTAGTAAAACTTATTTGTTCAAAGATCATATAATTCAGGGGGCTTCCCTGGTGGCACAGTGGTTAAGAATCCTCCTGCCAATGCAGAGGACACGGGTTTGAGCCCTAGTCCGGGAAGATCCCACATGTCGCAGAGCAACTAAGCCTGTGTGCCACAACTACTGAGCCTGCGCTCTAGAGCCCAAGCGCGACAACTACTGAGTCCGCGCGCCTAGAGCCGGTGCTCCGCAACAAGAGAAGCCACAGCAATGAGAAGCCTGCGCACTGCAACAAAGAGTAGCCCCTGCTCGCCATAACTAGAGAAAGCCCACGCGCAGCAATGAAGACCCAATGCAGACAAAAATAAATAAATAAAATAAATTTTTAAAAATGTTTAATAAAAAAAAACAAAGATCATATAATTCAGAATAACTCTCCTTGCCCCTCATCTGATTTCAACGTGCTTGATACCTAGAAGACAAATCAACATCTGCTTCTTCCTTATGTTGTACACTTGAAGCTAACATAATGTTAGATGTCAATTATACCCCAATTAAAATTTTTTAATTTAAAAAAATAATAAAGACATACTTGAAAACCTGTTTCTTCCTGTTCTTAATGCTTTCGATTAAAATGAGTTTCATCAATTTGCCATTCACTACACTGAAACCTTAACTCACTCCCGTACTACCCTGAAAGAGTTAAAGATGTTTCCTTAGATGCTGTGCTTATACTCAGCATCTTACACAAGTCCTCTGTGATTATCAGGCATTAACTCACACAACAGAATCAAGTCTGCATTTTAAACACAGTGTGCTTTTGTTTTAACTCTTTGGTCCTTTTTTAAACAGAGTGAACGTAGAGACTTAGCAACTTAGAGGGCTATAAATCCAATTACCAAGCCTGGCATGAAATGTCACAGTAAACTTGCAAATCAAGTGAAAAACTCAAAGGGCAGCTTCTCTCTGCTGGGAAGAATTAACGAAGTCCAACTTACGATCTGCAGATGATAATCTCTAATGATCTATCTGCAAAGGTCAGATCTGCAAAGGTCAGCTCTCCTCCTTTCCGCATCAACAGAGCAAGAAAGAAACCAAATCACAGCAGAGCAGGGCTGGCTGTCCCTGTTCCCCTTTCTGATGGGACAGCTGTGGCCTCTCTTTATCTCAGTCCATCAGTGCTACCTCTGCTGATTTTCTAACACAGACCAGCCTCGTCCCCAGTATCCCACAGCAACCCAGAGAGAGAGACCCACAAGCAGCTCAGCCAACTTCTGGAAAGCATCGATCCTAAGAATCATAGCTGGAAAAAGAGCAAAAACAACAAAACTCATTAAGCTTTGACAGTAATCCTTAAAAGAGAATTCCGAGTACCTGGCCCCAGAATGGGGTGATCTGGGCTAGGTCATCTACCTCGGGGTGCGGTAGCTCATCTGGTCTCAGGGGTTTTAGGTCTGTAGAAGTGTTATTATCCACAGTCCCAGTTTTAGGATGGCTCCGCTCTCTCACTTTCTCCCTCTTGGAGCCGCTACGGCCAGCCTGCTGATGGCTTTGCACTATTCTCGCCACCACTTTATTAGCTCTTCCGCTCACCTCCATGTATTCATCTTGACACAGGCAAAAAGGGAGGAAAAGCAAAGCCAGCAGGTGCCAACAGACGAGCTGCCCTCCGAGCATGATTCCCAACAGAGCCACAGAGCCTCCTGGAGAAGACGGCTAGGGCTCCAGCTGCCGTGGTCTCTTCGGGCAAGTGCCAGGGCTGCAGATGAGACTTGCAGCCGGCCAGGCGGTTTTATACTTCGGTATGTAATAAATAAGGCTGCAGGCCAGAGGAAGAGCGGTGCTCCTCCGTGGGCGGAACGGCCCCCATTCATTACTTTCCCACATCACAGGCAAAACGATTTGTGTGACAGCTCCCAGTTGGTGGGTTCATAAATGTCACACCTTGGCACGTTTTTTGTTAAAGCGTGAAGAAAACATGCACAACCAGCTGGAAACAGGCAGCATGTGTCCAGTGGTTTGCTTTTGCTATTAGACATGGAAAGGCTGTGCCTTTGCAGTCTAAGATGCCGTTTGGAAAAACCTCCTCCCGGACTTGCCAGGAAATTCGGGCTTAACTGCATCAATTCCGTCTGAAATGGCAGTGGGAACGTGTTCAGGGCCATCAGGAGAGCTCTGCTCTCTCATTGCACAGCTAATATTTCCCCACTGTAGCCGCCCCTTAAAGGTACTCATTTCTGCCTCTGGCACTGGCAACAGAAGGCAGTTGGGTGACTCCAGAACACTGAGCTGGATTCAGGGGCAGAGTCTCTGGGTTTAACAAAAGCATTTCCCCATCCCAGGTTTCATTTCCTTTTCCCTGGAGTTCCCAAAAGCCAAAATTAGATCAAAGTGGACCAAGTCGCTTTATTGCCAGATGAAGATACGACATCCTGCTTCATATTAAAAGAAGGTTGTCTGTCTCTGGCTCCTCTTCCTTCTCACATATTCTTGTTTAAATTGAAGAAATCGAGGGACTTCCCTGGTGGTGCAGTGGTTAAGAATCCACCTGCCGATGCAGGGGACACGGGTTCGAGCCCTGACCCGGGAAGATCCCACATGCCGCGGAGCAACTAAGCCCGTGCGCCACAACTACTGAAGCCTGCACTCTACAGTCTGTGAGCCACAACTACTGAAGCCCACATGCCACAACTATTGAAGCCCCTGCACCTAGAGCCCGTGCTCCGCAACAAGAGAAGCCACCGAAGTGAGAAGACGGTGCACTGCAACAGAGTAGCCCCTGCTCCCCGCAGCTAGAGAAGGCCCATTGCACAGCAACGAAGACCCAACACAGCCAAAAATAAATCAATAAATTTACATATAAAAAAAGATGAATCAGGTTTTTAAAAACATAAATGAAAAATAAATAAAATTAAAGAATTGGAAAGCATCAAACCAAACAACCTCCCTCAAGTAGATCAGGATGGAGAGAACTATCATTTCCTTTAGGATACTGGCTACATTTTTAAGAATTCAGCCAAAGAGAAAATGGACATTCCTAACCTCTTAGTGACAATAAAGAGAACTCATATAGCTTTGCCATTAAAAATTGCTTCTAGGGCTTCCCTGGTGGCGCAGTGGTTGAGAGTCCGCCTGCCAATGCAGGGGACACGGGTTTGTGCCCCGGTCCGGGAAGACCCCTCATGCCGCAGAGTGGCTGGGCCCGTGAGCCATGGCTGCTGAGCCTGCACGTCCGGAGCCTGTGCTCCGCAACGGGAGAGGCCACAACAGTGAGAGGCCCGCGTACCGAAAAAAAAAAATTGCTTCTATTTCCCTATCAGTTTATTTAATATTACTCACTCACTCACATAACAAAAAGTCACTGCCCTCCTCCATGAGGACTGAAGACACCCTGAGACTTAAAAGGCAGTGAGTGACCAGTATGTGATGTTCAGACAAGGGTGGCAGTGTAAGAAGCCGAAGCTGGGGAAGCCAGGCCTGGGGCTGAGGCGACAGAGCAGCTGGAGAGAGGAAGGTGGCGAGAGGGCTGCTTACAGCTGCTCTCCTCACTCAGCAAAGGGGCCTGGGAACCAAAAGCCAACTCTCGATGCAAGATTCATCACTCCTGCCACTGTCAGAGCAGCTGCTTCTAGACCTCACACTTATACATAAAAGGACTTGGTGTGGAGGATGGCGTGAGAGAGTGATTCAGTAAAATAAAAGCTCTTCAGTTCACAAATGCAGGGGCCTCGGGAGCCATGCTTCTTCTGAGCAGGCAGCTCCCACCTAGCGGGGTGTGAGGAGCTCTGCCGTCCCCATTTCATAAGTCTACCATTAGGTGTCCAGGATTTCCCCACTGGAGGAGTTTTTGAGTTCTGTGATGAGCACTCTTGGGCAGATATCCCTGAGGAAGGTAGCGCATCAAGCGGTTATCTGCATCAGTTCTTACCAAGGACTTTTGAACAGACCTGGGGCAGGAGACTGAAGAAGGACAGCTCTTAGGTATCCTTGGACAAGCAAGTGGATGGGATATTGCTGTGGCTCCGTCATCTGGGAAGCCTGGAAAATATTTGACAGGGAGACCACAGAGCAAGAAACGTCTCTGAAATCTAGGTCACCTCATTCACGAGTTTTCTAAGAGCTGTTTCTGGCTGATCCCACCACTTGGACCATATGGATAAGTAACTCCAAGGCAACCTCTTCTGACTTTCAACTGTATTGAGAATTTCCACTGGTGTTTTCCACCCTTTCATTTATTCTAGTGGTTCTCAATCCTGTCTGCATAATAAAATAAACCAGGGAGCTTCTAAATATATCAGTGCCTGGATCCCATCTGAGACCAACTGATTCAGAATCGCTAGTGGGGCCTGGGCACTAAGAGTTTTTGAAAAGTCCCTGAGATGATTCTAATGTGCAGTCAGAGTTAGGAATCACTGACCCATCCTTTCCTTGACTCAGTAGGAATAAATAACAATAATATCTCTCATTTGTTGAGCACTTACCATACGTCAACCAAGTACTTCTTTGCTTTAGCTCACTGACTTCTCTCAGTAAACCTATTGTTCTCGTCTTATAGATGAGGAAACAGAGGCTCAGAGAAGTAAAGTAACTTGCCTGGTATTGCACCACTGGAAAGGGGTTATTAGGATATGACTCCATCTGTCTTCCTCCCTTCTACAGCAAAGCAGAGGACCAATGTCAGGCTGACTGCAGAGAGAAGGCCAGCTCCATAGTGGCCAGGACAAGAATCTGGAGTCCGAGTGTTATGTGTGGAATTGTAACACCCAAAAAGGCATCGAGGTCCTAACCACCAGTACCTATGAGTATGACTTTATTTGGAAATAGTCTTTTCAGACAATCAAGTTAAGATGAGGTCATTAGGGTAGACCCTACCCAGATATGACTCTGTCCTTATAAAGGGGAAAAAACTAGACATAGAAACAGACACGCACACAGGGAGAACACCGTGTAAAGATGAAAGCAGAGATGGGGTGATGCACTTAAAACTCAAGGAATGCCAAAGATTGCCAGCCAAGCACCAGAAGCTAGAAGAAGGGCATGGACGAGATTCTCCCACACAGCCCTCAGAAGGAACCAACCCAGCTGACACCTCCATCTCAGACTTCTAGCCTCAAGAACTATGAGGCGATAAATTCCTTTGTTTAAGCCACCCAATTTGTGGTAGTTTGTTGCGGCAACCCCAGCAAACTAATACAGAAAGCATGTAAGGAAGCCTTAAAAAACTCCAGACCTCATCATCTTACAGACAGGGAGATGGCAGTCTAAAAAGATTTAGCGAATTGCTCAAGTTCATGGACAGAGAATAGCAAACCTGGCCCAGAGAAGAGTCCCCAGCCCCTTAGTTTGTGTTCTCTGGCATCTTCCCATGAAATGCATTTTAAACCATGGCTTATTACTAAATCTTACTTGGGGTTATCATTTCATAATGCTCTGGCAATGTCCCTTGCTCAAAGATGTGAATAAGCTCTGTGGAGACCTAAACGGGAAGGAAACCCAAAAAAGAGAGGATATACGTATATGTATAGCTGATTCACTTTGCTGTACAGCAGAAATGAACACAACATTGTAAAACAACTATACTCCAATAAAACTTAATTAAAAAAAAGATTCTCTCTTGAACTTTTGAAAAAGAAAAGATATGAATCAGAGTTGGGCATAATTTCTTTTCTTTTTTTGGTAGGGGGGAAGGTGGGCATAATTCCTTAATCGTAGGCTGAGGGTTGAGAACATCTACACCCAGCAAACTCATGGAAGGTACCAGAGCCCCAGTTCTGCACAGCTGTCTCTGGCTATGAGAGCCCACAGCAAATGACTGGGGACATCTGGCTGCTATGATGTACCGGGACTGCCACTGAATCTTGCTTGCTGGATTGGCTCCTAGGCTACAGCCAGGACGTTGGCACAGATACCACCGTGAACCACAGAGGTGCAGACACTGCGAATACGTGTGAAAAGTCAGCTCCGTAGATGTGCTCTGCAAGCGAGAGGCAAATATTTGTTTAGCTTCACAGAGGAGGCTGTTATGTGATGTGTAGGTGCCCTGTGGCCTCCCCCAGGGCGCTCCACTGTGCCCTTGGTCAAAAGGAGATCAGCTCTGGTGTGGCAATGGACAGTCAAGAACTGTGTGCGACAGAACGTGTCTTTATATCAGTGCCAACTGAAAGGGTAGCTGAGGAAGGCATGTGTTTGCGTCATTTCCAGAAAGGAGCAGCTGGAGTGTGACCCACCTCTCTCTTACCCCTTCCCACGGAAAAATTCTCCCAACACTCAGCTCAGCGAATTCTGAGATTCTAAACTCAAGGCTTGATCCCTTTCATTGAAACTTAAAATGCAAATAAAATTAAAATACTTCCTGAGATGAGATAGTTTAGCTATACTGGTCATTTATATCTTGATGTTGAAGACCTTTTCAGATTATTTTCAGAGAAGTTTTGTTTGAGAAGAATTTACAAAAAGGAATATAGTATGTTCAGAAAGGGTCCATTGTCTCTCAATATTAGCTGGTGCTGGGACTTCCCTGGTGGTCCAGTGGTTGAGAATCCACCTTCCAATGCAGGGGACGCAGGTTTGATCCCTGGTCGGGGAACTAGGATCCCACATGCCACAGGGCAACTAAGCCTGTGTGCTCTAGAGTCCACACACCACAGCTAGAGAGCCCTCGAGCTGCAACTACTGAGCCCACGCTCTCTGGAGCCTGCGCACCACAGTTAGAGAGAGGCCCACAGGCCACAAAGAGGAGGCTGCGCACCGCAACAAAAGATCCTGCATGCTGCAACTAAGACCAGGTGCAGCCAAAATATATAGATAGATACATACATACATACATAGATACATACATACATAGATAGATACATACATACATAGATAGATATTCGCTGGCGCCATTTTAAGAAAAATAGGTTTGTGCTTTGCACCGACGTGAGGCAAAGTCAGGAGAGGAATTGGTCGGCTAATCAGGGTGTCATCACCTTGGTGAAATTACACATTTTAGGGTCTGACCCTCCTTAGGCAAGTGCAGGAGACCCATTGCCAGTGTCCCAGGAATGGATGTGTCTTGATGGCCAAAGGAAGGCTGTCAGAGACTGATGTTTTTCTGTTTTGTCTTCTTTTGTTTTTTGGCCACACTGCATGGCTTGCAGGATCTTAGTTCCCCAACCAGGGATTGAACCCTGGTCCTCAGCAGTGAAAGCACTGAGTCCTAACCACTGGACCACCAGGGAATTCCCCAGAGACTAATGTTTAAAAATCAACATTGGGCTTCCCTGGTGGCGCAGTGGTTGAGAGTCCGCTTGCCAATGCAGGGGACGTGGGTTCGTGCCCCGGTCCGGAAAGATCCCACCTGCCATGGAGCGGCTGGGCCCATGAGCCATGGCCGCTGAGCCTGCGCGTCCAGAGCCTGTGCTCTGCAACGGGAGAGGCCACGACAGTGAGAGGCCTGCGTACAGCAAAAAAATAAAATAAAATAAATTTTAAAAATTAAAAAAAATAAAAACCAGCATTCAAACATTCTCACTTATAATGAAGAATATAACTCTCAAATGGACAATACATGTTGTACATGTTTGCTGGGCAACAAATGTCCACTGTAGGAAATCTACAAAAGAAGCCAAATTCTAATCTGAGAGGTGTGTGATAAGCATGAAATCGTGTGTGTGTGTGTGTGTGTGTGTGTGTGTGTGTGTGTGAAATGAAATTTGTTACTTAATATTAATGGCTGGTATCATCATGCATTTGTGTCAGTAGTTAGGGTCCAAACAGAAAATCAGAAACCATGCCAGATACTTAAACAGAGAGAATTTAATACAAGGAATGGGTTAAGCACAGAGATAGTAATGACAGGAAGCAACCATCTCTTAAGGCTGGGAGAACAAAGGGAAGAGGGTGATGGTACCAGAATTCAGAAGCTAGAGGAAAGGTCCCTGCAGAGCTGGAACTCAGATGTCTGAGGAGGGGTCACCGCCCAGCTAAAACTGGTACCTTTATCAGGGTACAATGAGGTTCATTCTGGGAATATAGAAAGATGCTGGACTGGAGCCAACTATAGCTACCAGGGTGAAGGGCCATTGCTCAGATGACACAAAAACAGCAAGCAAAAGGAGAGAGTAAATGTCTTCTGGGATACTCCTCCTTCCAGCACCTTCTTCCAGCACCTCCTACTGGTTGACAAAGGAGAAGAGTAATCTGCAGAGTCACAGTCCCAGCATCACAGGACAGATTATTTGAAACTGGGTTGGAGCCAAGAGACAGCTGCATGGTTTGAACAGAGGAGGTGCACCAGCCCCGTCTCTAAGAATGGTCCTGCTACAGGAGCAGAAGTCAAGTTACTGATGCAGCCCTTGAGACTCATCACTCAGGCGGATCTGATTCTCCCTTTGTGAATTTTATTCAGACCATCTCATTTTTCCTAATAATTTCTTTCTGCAGGCAGAGACAATCAAAAGCTCTCTTATTTCCCCTGGAGGCTGCACCCAGAACACCTGGATTGGATTAGGGTATTCATAAATGACCTTTGGACTCTTTCTCTTTCAGGGAATAGTAGACACTGACATAATGACCTCCCCCAGGACTGGTCAGCCCAAAGTCGTTTTCCTCATTCAGAAACTGGGGCTTCACTTCTGCCGATGGAGGCCAAATGAGCTTGATCCAGATGCTGAAGAAGCCTGAGGCAGAAGCAGCTGACACTCAGGAACTCCATTTCCCAGCAAGGGCCAAGCCATGCCATCCTCCTGGTAATCTGAGGCAAAGTAGAGAGTCACGTAATCAAGGTGAGACAAGTGTTGTTTTCTCAGAGATCTTGCTGGGCTAAAGCAAGATCCTAACAAATGGAATATACATATATATATACACATATGTATATATTCATATATACATATATATATACATACGTATATATTCACATATACATATATATACACATACGTATATCTTCACATATACATATATATACACATACGTATATATTCACATATACATATATACACATACGTATATCTTCACATATACATATATACACATACGTATATCTTCACATATACATATATATACACATACGTATATCTTCACATATACATATATATACACATACGTATATCTTCACATATACATATATATACACATACGTATATCTTCACATATACATATATATACACATACGTATATCTTCACATATACATATATATACACATACGTATATCTTCACATATACATATATATACACATACGTATATCTTCACATATACATATATATACACATACGTATATCTTCACATATACATATATATACACATACGTATATCTTCACATATACATATATATACACATACGTATATCTTCACATATACATATATATACACATACGTATATCTTCACATATACATATATATACACATACGTATATCTTCACATATACATATATATACACATACGTATATCTTCACATATACATATATATACACATACGTATATCTTCACATATACATATATATACACATACGTATATCTTCACATATACATATATATACACACGTATATCTTCACATATACATATATATACACACATATATCTTCACATATACATATATATACACATACGTATATCTTCACATATACATATATACACATACGTATATCTTCACATATACATATATATACACATACGTATATCTTCACATATACATATATATACACATACATATATCTTCACATATACATATATACACACACATATATCTTCACATATACATATATATACACACACATATATCTTCACATATACATATATATACACATACATATATCTTCACATATACATATATATGTATACATACATATGGAGAGAGAGAGAGAGATTTGGATGCATATACACATAAAGAGAGATTTACTTTAAGGAATTGCCTCATGCAACTGTGGAGGCGGACAAGTCTGAGACCTACAAGACACACCAGCAGTCTGGAAACTCTAGCAAGAGTCCATGCTGTAGTCTTGAGTCCAAAGGCAGTGTGGAGGCAGGATTCTTTCCTTCTTGCGGACCTCAGGCTTTTCTCTTAAGGCCTTCGGCTGATTGGATGAGGTCCGCCTGCATTATGGAGGGCAATCTGTTTTACTCAAAGTCTACGGATTTCAATGTTAGTCACATCTTTAAAAACACCCTCACAGCAACATCTAGACTGGTATTTGACCAAACAGCTGGGCACCAGAACCTAGCCAAGTTGACGTGTAAAGTTAATAGGTGTCATTGTAGAAAGTGAATAGATATCTCAGGAGAGCTGAGTACATTTGGTAACCCCAAAGAATAATCCAATAATACTTGAGAGTCTGGAAGAGAATTTCCCCATCCTGAAATATTCCAGGGAGGATTAGCGCTAGGGGACAGGCCTGTGGAGATCCCTCACTCTCCCTACCTTCAGTGTCTCTAAGCTCAGCCTTCCTTAGGCTTCCATAGATGTCCCTGCCCCCACCCAATCCTTCCTTCCGTTGCCCATCAGTCCTTATATGTTCCTCTCTCCTGGTCACTATCTCCTTGCCTGAAAAGCCTCTCTAATGCCAGAGTCCCTCTT
Source organism: Delphinus delphis (assembly GCF_949987515.2). Lineage (NCBI taxonomy): Eukaryota > Metazoa > Chordata > Mammalia > Artiodactyla > Delphinidae > Delphinus > Delphinus delphis. Next base: position 144,902,046 of record NC_082685.1, on the reverse strand, counting down.
CATGATGTTTTGTCAGGCTTATTCAGGTGACACCGCAATGGGTTCTCTTGCTGTTGTAATAAATGTCTGAACACTCATTTCACACTTAGCATCATCTCCATGGCAGACACTGTTTTGTTTAGGGACTGACAACTATTCTTTCTTCCTTGTAACAAAATCTTGATTTTGTTCTTCTTTCTGAGGAAGCAAGTCTAAGCCACAGGGAGTAAATCAGGATTGGTGTCATCTTTTTGCCAGTAATTATCTGGGGTGTTGACTTTGACATAATCCAGTGGGAAAGGAATCTGCTAGGGTACTTACGGGAAGGACTCAAGACTCTTCACTCTTAAAAAGGGACACGCAAGATGGAAATGTACATTTTCTGTCTCTTCCTCCACTTAATCTTATCGTGTTTACAGATGAAGTGGAACACTACTGACAACCCCGAGGACGGCAGAAGGGAAAGATATAAAGAACCTGCTCCTTGAGGGCATCCAGGAGCCATTGATTCTAATCTCCAAGCCACTCAACTGTCTTGCTCTGTGAGAGAATACATTATGTATTGTTATGCCTTTGATAAACGATGCTGTCATTATTGTGTTATGACTTAATAATCTCTGCACATTTGCCTTTCTTCAACTAGATTGAAGATCCTTGAGGGAAATAATAATACCATGTTTATTATTGTATTTACAGCTTTCACATAGTAAACACTCCATAAAAGCCTTTAACTGATAGAATAAATACATGGAAAATATAACCCAAATTAACAGATCACGTATGGGTTGATTAGTTAAAGCTCCCCTGAGCTCAAAACAGAAGCCAAGGGATTCAGAGGCTGGAGAATTCTGCCTCCGTTTGTGTGTCCCTCAGTACTTCCTGAAGAGGCAGTGTACCCCCTCCTCACGTCAGTCCCTTCTTTCCTCACCAAAGCCTTTTATGACTTCTCACAGCAGAAACGGTGCCCTGTATTGCCATTTCATTGTTCTCTTCCTAGACATTTCCCAGCTTCCTTTGCAGTTCAACTGGGACCAGGAGACTGGATTCTGGTCAGTGGACATGGGTGAGGTGAACCACTTCTGAACTTGGCCTTGAAGACCTTCAGTGAGATTATCCTACTTTTCTTCTTCCACACTGACCTGGGAGGCCATGTGTTCCATATGGGGGCTGTGGTGGCAGAGCCTCTGTCAGCCTGGGTCCCTCAATGACTGGGTGGAGAAGAACCCCGCTGACCCTTATAAATCATATACTCCAAGTAAGAGATGCACTTCGTTGTGTTAAACCACTGTGCTTTGAGGATGAATTTATTTTACAGGCAGTCTTAACCTACCTCACCTAATAGGCATCCTTAACTAGATCAGTTCCTTCTCTCTTATGTTCTTGGAGCACTAAAATCTCTTCTTTGTAGTACTTTCCCAGTTAATGTCTGTGTTTGTTTGTTGTATTCTTTTTTTATTGAAGTATAGTGGATTTACAATGTTGTGTTAGTTTCAGGTATACAGCAAAGTGATATGTACATATATACCATATCTTCTTTATCCATTCATCTGCCGTTAGACATTTAGGCTGCTTTCATGGCTATTGTAAATAGTGCTGCCATGAAATGGACACTGGTGTGCATGTATATTTTCAAATTAGAGTTTTTCTCTTCCAGATATATGCCCAGGAGTGGGATTGCTGGATCATATGGTAACTCTATTTTTAGTTTTTTAAGGAACCTCCATACTGTTCTCCATAGTGGCTGCACCAATTTACATTCCCACCAACAGTGTAGGAGCGTTCCATTTCCTCTACACCCTCTCCAGCATTTATTATTTGTAGACTTTTTGATGATGTTGTATTCTTTTATTAATGTTGTTCTCTTCACTAGACTGTGTATTCCATGTGAGATCATTTGTTTTCTATTATAGTTTTAGTATCTAACATTGTTCCAGGAATGTAAGTGCCGATAAATATTTGCTAATGATGGACAGATGGATGAGTGAATGGATGGATGATCGATGGATGGATGGACGGTCGGCGAGTGCATGGGTGGACGACGGATGGATGAGAGATGGATAGATGGGTGGGTGGTTGTATGAATGAAAGGATGGACAGATGGATGAGTGAATGGATGGATGATCGATGGATGGATGGACGGTTGGCGAGTGCATGGGTGGACGACGGATGGATGAGAGATGGATAGATGGGTGGGTGGTTGTATGAATGAAAGGATGGACAGGTGGATATTTGTTTTGGCTTCAGAGTCAACTTGAGTTTGATTCCCAGCTCCCAACTTTCTAGCTGTGTTTCCTTAGCCATTCTAAGTCTCAGGTTCCCAATTAGTAAAATAAGACTCCTGATATTTGTCTCCCATGGTGCTGGTGAAGATTAAAAGACATGGTTCTGTAGTGAGGCACTGTCTTCCCAGCACAGGGCCTGGCACCCACTAACTATCATTGTAGCTCAAAAATAGAAAAAAAGGGGTGGAGCTGGAGGAAATGATTAGAAAGAAGACATTTGGTCAATATAAACTTTTATTATACTTCCTGCTAGTGAGTAAGCAATTAAAAAGAGCATTTGAGTCATTAAACCTATTAAGAGGTTTCAGATCAATAAAAACAATTTGTTTCTTTTGTGTCTTTTTTTAAGTGCTGGGAGAAATTTTTCCTCCATTGAATTCAGCTCGTTGGTGTCCAAGAAATAGTTTGGGAGCCCCGTGTAATCTATAAGATATTTCATTAACTTCTTTTATTTCTCAAAGATGCATTTGAGAAAATAAGGATAGATTTCTTTTCTATGCAGAAACAGAGACAAACCTCCAGAAGGAGTAAAGCTCTACAGATATATGAATAACTCATAGAAAACTTTCAAACCACCTTGAAAATTAATCATTTGGTTCAGCAAGTAATAGGGCTGCCCTGTCTTGCCTGCTTTCGTGGTTTGCCACAGTTCGTTCCAGGATCTTCTGGAGGTATTAAAGAGCAAAATGTTTCCACATGAGTCATGCTGATTCCAGACACTCCACCCCAACCACAGAGGGGAATAGATCTGGGGTTGGCGTCCCAAATACATTTCTTTATTCCGAGCCTTAAAGTAGGTCATACAGGAAAGGCATTCTTGGATTCTAAACCAAGAGTCTACCCAGCCGTGTCCGCTGATGAGTTTCCTCATCCCATTGGTCCCTGTCTGCTGGTGTGACGTGGTGCTCTCATCTTGCAGAGCCATTTGTCCCTCTAGGCTGCCGGACTTCCAAGGAAGCCAGTTGAATGCTCACGCCCTGTGACTGCATCCTTGGCTGGCCCCACTGAGGATGAATTTGGGTGCAAAAGCATCCAGTTTTTATGCACCTAGCTGGGATGTGCAGCCATGGAGAGGTCACGTGTTTTATGAGCAACAAGAGCATCCTGGCCAAGGATCTTAAGAAGGGCAGAGCCAGCTACAGCTCATTTCATCTAATTCCCCCACCCTGTTAGGTCCGAGCAGATAATGGCCTGGGAAACGAAAAGCAATGTGCCCAAGGTAACGGAGCTAGTCAGTGACAGTGTTAGAACAAAAACATGGGTCTGCTGACTTCTCGACTGGTGACTGTCGGGCTTCATCATGAATGGTGTGGTATGTTTCTAGCACAGTGAAATGCTGCTCTTCAACATTTAGGTACTGAAGGAAGATTAAATAAGGTCTTTGCTTGGCTGGATCTCACTCAGGCTTCTGAGGGAGACTCCACACCCGCCACCTCCTTTCAGGCCTCCCTGATGAGACAGAATGGCAGCGGAGAGAGCGCTCGGCCAGGTATAGGAAGACTTGGCTTTGGGCCTGTTCTCCATTACTAACCAGCCTGTGGTCTTCAGCACTTGGCCTCCCCATGTTGCCTCCAGAAGCAGCCTTGGAGTCCCCAGAGCAGGGCCCCTGGGGAGGGAGGACATAGAGCTGCTTCCATCTTCTCTCCCTGTTTTGTTCCTGTCCTCTAACAACACAGATCCCAGGCCACTGAAATAGTGCAGGCCCATTGGGTTAACCTTCAACATGGCGAAAGTTTAGCTGGGAAGGTTGGACATCTAGGTAAGGAGTGAAAAATAAGAAGAAAATATATTTCTGTACTTCATTTCCCAGAGATTCAGATGTTCCGTTCTAGGGGTCAGCAATCTTTTCTGTGAAGGGTCGTGTAGTAAATATTTTAGGGTTTGCTGGCTGTTACAATCTCTTTCTCAACGACTCAGCTCTGTCGTTGCAGCTTGAAAGCAGTCAGAGACAATAGAGGAATGAATCAGCATGGCTATGTTCTGGTAAAACTATTTCCAAAAACAGATGGAAGGCCTGAGGTCACAGATCCCTGGTCTATTCTAAGCCTGATCTCTCTAGGGCCTTCTTGACTGAATTAAGGAACAGATTGCTCTGTAACTTACAAGGAATATTATCAGTACATGGAAAGATACAGTTAAAAAAAAAAAAAAAAAAAAGACAACACATGATACTTCTATAAAAGAGCTGTGAGAATCTGAATTTTTCACCTGCTTCATAACCTTCCTATTTGTCGTCTTTTTTTTTCCTTTTTGTCTTCATCTATATCTTCATGATATTTTTATCATCTCCTCTTCCTCTTCTCTCTCTTCCTCCTCCTTTTTGATCACCACTATCACCGTTCCCCACCATTCAGAGACCAAAAAGCATGTGTATCAATCAGGGATGTGGATGGAAGCGATGGAAACCATCACAGGGTGTCTTAGGCAGAAAAGGCTCACATTGGAAAGTTGTGAGATGCTCATACAACTGACTGACAGCTAGAGGACCAGACCTGGAAAACATGTTACAAAGGCAGTATAGAGGGTCCTATACAGGAAGTTAATTGATTATTTTGCAGGAAGAAACATAAGGCTGTAGTGTCATTGTCCTGGGGTCCGATACTGTGTGCTCCTGAATACCCATGAAGCCACTATGATTAAATATTAACTGACCCTTTGTTCTTTGTCACTTACTCCAAATCTAAGTCCTGCCTGATTCTAAACAACACACATACCCACTCCGTGGCTAGCAGAGGGTAGGTAGGAGAGGAAATCTCTATACTTCAAGGGTTACAGTGGACAGTAGAGCATTCAGCCCCACCAGCACTACACACAGTGAGGACTTCTTCCCATATGGACAGGGTAGAGACATGGGATAGCCAATACAATGACAAAAGTCAACTGGCACAAATGAGGAATTCAAAGCCAGAGTTGACCCCTGGGTGAAATACCCAATTCACATCTGTGGACTGACATACGAGGGGTGGATTCTAAACTGACCAGAGAACAGTTCCATGTGTTCTGCCTGTGGGCTCAGGCACGAGGGGGAGGTATGGATTTTCAACATAATCAGACTCACATTCCCCTGCTGTAGAAGGATTTTCAGTTCATGGCAGGAAGCTTAAGGCTGCAGATTAATCACTGACATGGATTTTATATGTTGCTGCTGGGTGGTCCACATCTGTTTTCTAAGTCCACAGGGCCTTTACCAATAAATCGAAGCTCCAGAGACAGACACAATGCTCCAGCAGTTATGCCCATGAAAATCTCATACTTTCCAATGTGCAGTGGGAAATCTGCATACTTGCATCTGTCTTTAACGCTGAAACACACAGCAGCTGGGAGACAGCTGCTCAGCCTTGGGGTAATAGAGTTCATTGCCCCCTGACAGCCACTCCACATATCTTGTCAAATGGTCCTGGTTCTAGGTAATAAGCTACTCTGGGGATGTATCACCTAACTTGGTCATTGTCACTAGAATTTCCGGGACCGCTCTTCTCCAATTTAAGGGCAGCATTCATCAATTTTACCCTGAAATGCATGATTTAACACTTGTTCCCAAAACATTTCAGTCGTTTACCAGAAAAGATTCTCTGCTTTGATTGAAAATTACACAAGGCTTTGATGAGTTCCAATCCATTACTCTGGATTGTGGTTTCACGATAGACAACACACCGGAAAGGGAGAGAAAATGGGGACTGAATGAATACAGAATCAACAAAGTACAATTTGTAGGTGTTCATGATGTTACAGCCTCTTTGTCCTTCTCTCAGAGCAGCTTGTGCGTATTTATCACACTCATGGTTTTACCTGTCCCGGAACACACGCATTTATATCCAATATTTACACAGAAGTCCTAGTTCGCCTTTTTACAACTTTTGACTTCATTCTGGATTGTAGCATTTTGCTTATTAATTTTTATGATGACTTTTATATTCTAGTGAACCAGTCCAGGTAATTGATGCATTTTTATGAATTGGGATATAATATAGATAAAAAAGAAACAATGGAAAAAATGCAAATTTGGGACTTCCCTGGTGGTCCAGTGGTAAAGAATCCCTCTTACAACGCAGGGATGCGGGTTCGATACCTGGTCATGGAATTAAGATCCCACATGCCCCGGGGCAACTGAGCCCATGTGCCACAACTACTAAGCTTGTGAGCCTCAACTAGAGAGCCCCGTATGCTGCAAACTACAGAGACCACATGCTCTGGGCCTCACGCCCCACAACTAGAGAGAAGCCTGTGCGCCGCAACAAAGACCTCACATGTCACAGCTAAGACCCAATGCAGCCAAAAGTTAATAAAATAAATAAATAATAAATCTTTTAAAAATGCAAGTTTAACAAGCACCAGCAACAACCTACTAATGCCATCAGCAGACTCCAGCCTCATCTTTAACTGAAACTGAACAGACCACGATCAACCTTGGGTTCCCTTACAAAGTATAACACTTATTAACCATGCTGTGGTATTTCTGGGCTAATACTCCATCTTACATTTCAAACTCTGTAAAATTTTTGTACACCAACTTATTTTTTTCTGAAACGGCCACGCCACCTGGTAACCATGTGATGGAGATGTGACAAGTGGTGGTCCAAAGACCACACTTTGGAAAGTACTTGGCCTTCTTGTTGATGAAATAAAATTTATATTTGAAGGCAGGAGAAGAAAAAAATTAAACATAAAATTCTCTCTGAGTTTGTTTGGGCCTCTTCCCTTCATCCCTAATGTGCAGTATGCATCTGCATTACATTAACCAGAGCCCCTCATAGATGGTAGTGCCTGCTTGACCATAAAGATCAATTTTTATTTTCTTCTGATGTTAGCAATGTGACTTCTTAAAAGAATAGTTCTTTCCCAGCTCTGTATGGGGGTCATGGTGACTTGCTGCTAGTTTGTTCCGTGCTTCCCTGGACTATGCATCCTTGGTGAACTTTAGGTAAGCCATCAGTATGTCATTTTAATTACGATCATTTACCTCAAAAATGTATATGCCTGGGCCTTTGACTTCTAACAGGTGGAACAGTTCTCAGAGCTTTCTGAGAGTCTGTTTCCCAGATCATAATCCTCAATTTGGCTTGAATAAAATTCCCTCTCTTTCTTCTTAATTTGATAGTTAATTGAACTTTCATCAACAATGTCAAGTGATAAGTAGAACAGGTGGCACAGAAATATTTAGAGCCTAAAATCGCTGACTTTTGGGTTGAAAGGAAATACGGGAATCATCTACAACACTGTTGAAGGTCATGGGCCATGTGAATGGCTAATTTTATGTATCAACTTGCCTGCACCACGGTTCCCAGATACTTGGCCAAACATTATTCTGGAGTGTGCTTTTAAATCAGATTAACATTTACATCAGTGGACTTTGAGTAAAGCATGTGGTTCTCTATAATGTGAGTGGGCCTCGTGCAATCAGTTGAAGGCCTTGAAAGAACAAAGAATGACCCCCCAATCCCCCCAAGCAAGAAGGAATTCTGGCAACACATGGCCCCTGGACTTGAACCACATTGACTCTTCCCTAGGTCTCTAGCCTGACTACCTACTGTACAGATTTTGGACATGTCAATTTTCATAATTGCATAGCCAATTCCTTAAAATAAATCTCTGTTTCTCTCTCCATATATTGGTCCTGTCTCTCTGGACGACCCTAACACAACCACTAAGGATGAATGTGTGAAACTGAATCAAGCAGAGGAGAAAGGTGACAATGAACTTGTAATAATAAGAGTTTTAGGTGTGGCTGGACTTCTTCTTCAGGAAATAGTTTGCAGGGGGACAGATGATGTACAGAACATTTATATTCATGCTCCATGTCATGAGGACAGAAATGTGCAGCCGTCTCCTAAGCCATTTATTCCCAGCTTACTTTTGCCAGTTGACAGATCTTCCCTATAATCCTCTCTCTCATAATCCATTCTTCGGGAAGACGTGCCCTTCAACAATTCTAGAACACTTAGAAATGTGCTTTCTAAATCTTTTAGCAGCTATTCTTTGCTAAATGCCTTTTTTTTTTTTTTTTTTTTTTTTTTTTTTGATGACTAAGGAAAGTTTCTCTGGATCCAGGAAACTTGTCTTTATAGCAATGCGGAAGGCTGGGAGCCTGAGGCATATGCTTCATGCTGACCAGTTTTATTCAAGGATAATGAGGCTTCCCTGTCTGTGAAGTAAGCTGGGAGATACCTTGAGTTCCTAGAATCCACCGTTCCTCCAACAGAGCCAGGTAAACACTTTTCTTCCCATTGTAAACATGCCAGTGGATACTTTCAGTAAATGGCCTTTGGATGAAGCCCTAAGCTGTTTTTCTGGGCAGGAGGCAGGCCTCCCTTCACTCCTCAGATGCCTGGGCTCCAACCTGGACCATCCTTGATGAGAAGGAAGCAGATTGCCTCTGGCTTATCTGCTAAGACGGCTCAGTCTACTGAGCAGACAGAGCATGTCTGCGAGTTTCCAGACACTCTTACAGAACAAAGAACAGTGTCAGTGACAGGGAACTTCCTCTGGAAAGTTTCAACCTGATGTATTGTCCCATCATATTTATTCCCCCTCTGTGGATGTCATATGAGGCTTCTCTTCACTTCAGACCTAATTCCCCCACCCCCTTACCCTTGCGCATCTTCTCTGAAGTTGCCGTAAACACCGTGAGCTCTTCTTGAATTCTGATTCTGTTGTCATCAATTGAAAGTTGCTGATGTGGGGTGGAGGGTGGGAGTAGAGCAAAATGGTGGGGGGGCTGGAGAGAGAGAGAAGCAAGGAGTAAGGCAGAGACCAGTTTAACTTCTTTCCTACTAGAGTTCCTGCCACAGTCTATATACTTACCCATACTTTGTTTCCACGGTTCATTGAGCAGCTACTCTGTACACATCCAAACACCCCAGGGGGCTCAGCAAAATGTCATTCTCATCAAAATATGATAGCCTTCAACCCAGGCAAAAGCCTAAGTCAGACAAATGATGGGCTGGCAAGGGCGGCTTGGCCGGCTCTCAGTGCATACCAGAGCACACAGAAGATGGAAATGTCACCAGCTAGCTAGCTCTGCGTTTCCCCCTTTCTCTAGCAGTGGGTCTAGTTCAAAGCCTTAGACAATGTGTTAAGTTGCAGAAAGTAGACTTTCAAAGCCCACTGTTGGAATCACAAATGTCCTAACATGCTGTCTGCCATGAGACACAGTCAACTGCCTTGTCTATTTCAACCAGTAAATCTAAAAGAAGACACTTAAGCACACATAGGAGCGCCCTCTCTCTCTCAGGGGTGGAAGATGGGTATAATTTACTCTCCTTCCTTACTGGTCCCAGCAGTATTTTCTGTTCATAACAGCATTGTCACATTGCCTTGCAGCATATATATTTACTATTCTGAACTCCTAAGTTCATTTAGGTAAGGAAATGCACACAACCTATTTCGTTTCCCTGGAATTTACCCTATCACTCTAATTTAGGTTACAATAGTGACTGTGCATTACTCTTTTTTTTTTTTTTTTTTTTTGCGGTACGCGGGCCCCTCACTGTTGTGGCCTCTCCCGTTGCAGAGCACAGGCTCCGGACGCGCAGGCTCAGTGGCCATGGCTCACGCGCCCAGCCGCTCCACGGCACGTGGAATCTTCCTGGACCGGGGCACAAACCCGCGTCCCCTGCATCGGGAGGCGGACTCCCAACCACTGCGCCACCAGGGAAGCCCTGTGCATTACTCTTTAAATGAACAAATAATTATTGGCACAAAGTAGGCTTTCCATAAATATACTTTGAATAACTGAAAAATTAATGAATGATCACATCTTCAGCACTGACAGGCGCAAAGGTCCCCAATGATAATTCCCCCAAATCTTCAGGATGGAATCAAAGTGTTCGGCGTTGACCAAAACATAGTCTCTCCTCTCCAGGGACTCACAGTCAGAGGAGGAGGCCATCAGGATATCAAAGTATTACAGCCACATAAAAAGTTACGGCTGGGCTTCCCTGGTGGTGGAGTGGTTGAGAGTCCGCCTGCCGATGCAGGGGACACGGGTTCATGCCCCGGTCCGGGAAGATCCCACATGCCGCGGAGCGGCTGGGCCCGTGAGCCATGGCCGCTGAGCCTGCGCGTCCGGAGCCTGTGCTCCGCAACGGGAGAGGCCACGACAGTGAGAGGCCCACGTACCGCAAAAAAAAAAAAAAAAAAAAAAAAGTTACGGTGAAGGTTTGAACCAGGCGCAGTAAAGCAGAGGGGAAGCTGGAGATGCCAGGTAGTTCCCCGCCTCTTAACAGCCCTATTGGTCTGCCTGAGCCATCACAACAAGGTACCACAGGCTGGGCGGCTTAAACAACAGAAATTTATTTTCTCACAATTCTGGAGGCTGGAAGTCTGAGATCAAGGAGCCAGCAGGTTTGGTTATCCCTGAGGCCTCTCTCCTTGGCTTGCAATGGCCGCCTTCTTGATGTGTCCTTACATGGTCATCTGTGTGCATCCAAATGTCCTCTTCTTAGAAGGACACCAGTCAGACTGGATTAGGACCCACAGTAAAGGCCAAGTTTTAATTCAGTTCCCTCTTAAAAGGCCCTTTCTCCATATATTGTCACATTCTGAGTTACTGGGGGCTAGAGCTTCCACATGTGAACTTTGGGGGAACACAGTTCAGCTCATAATAAGAATGATGACCCACAAGGAGCCTGGACCACACCTCAGGCACCAGCATTCCTGCCTCCAAAATATGACGAATCCACCACAACCACCACAGGACCTGGGCTCTGTCCTCTGTCTCCCCCAGGGCCTCTGAGGGCATTATTACATGATGGGGACTAGCTGCCTTCCTCAGTGCCTGATGGAAGGGTTAGTCATGTCCTTAAGTGACACCCTTCAAAAGATGCAATCAGCCTATAGAATGTGACTATTTATACAAGCTTGGCCACAGAGGCCTTTCATGCAAATATTTCCTCATTTATTTATTTATTTATTTTTAACATCTTTATTGGAGTATAATTGCTTTACAATGTTGTGTTAGTTGCTGCTGTATAACATACTGAATCAGCTATACGTATACATATATCCCCATATCCCCTCCCTCCTGCGTCTCCCTCCCACCCTCCCTATCCACCCCTCTAGGTGGTCACAAAGCACCGAGCTGATCTCCCTGTGCTATGTGGCTGCTTCCCACTAGCTGTCTATTTTACATTTGGTAGTGTATATATGTCCATGCCACTCTCTCACTTCGTCCCAGCTTACCCTTCTCCCTCCCCTTGTTCTCAAGTCCATTCTCTATGTCTGTGTCTTTATTCCTGTCCTGCCCCCTAGGTTCTTCAGAACCTTTTTTCCTTTTTTTATTTGTTTTGATTCCATATATACGTGTTAGCATACAGTATTTGTTTTTCTCTTTCTGACTTACTTCACTCTATATGACAGACTCTAGGCCCACCCAACTCACTACAAATAACTCAATTTCATTTCTTTTTATGGCTGAGTAATATTCCATTGTATATATGTGCCACATCTTCTTTATCCATTCATCTGTCGATGGACACCTAGGTTGCTTCCATGTCCTGGCTACTGTAAATAGTGCTGCATTGAACATTGTGGTACGTGACTCTTTTTGAATTATGGTTTTCTCAGGGTATATGCCTAGTAATGGGATTGCTGGGTCGTATGCTAGTTCTATTTTTAGTTTTTTAAGGGACCTCCATACTGTTCTCCATAGTGGCTGTATCAATTTACATTCCCACCAACAGTGCAAGAGGGTTCCTTTTTCACCACACCCTCTTCAGCATTTATTGTTTGTAGATTTTTTGATGATGGCCATTCTGACCAGTGTGAGGTGATACTTCATTGTAGTTTTGAATTGCATTTCTCTAATGATTAGTGACGTTGAGCATCCTTTCATGTGTTTGTTGGCAATCTGTATATCTTCTTTGGAGAAATGTCTATTTAGGTCTTCCACCCATGTTTTGATTAGGTGTTTGTTTTTTTGATATTGAGCTGCATGAGCTGCTTGTATATTTTGGAGATTAATCCTTTGTCAGTTGCTTTGTTTGCAAATATTTTCTCCCATTCTGAGGGTTATCTTTTCATCTTGTTTATGGTTTCCTTTGCTGTGCAAATGCTTTTTAAGTTTCATTACGTCCCATTTGTTTATTTTTGTTTTTATTTCCATTTCTCTAGAAGGTGGGTCAAAAAGGATCTTGCTGTGATTTATGTCAAAGAGTGTCCTGCCTATGTTTTCCTCTAAGAGTTTTATAGTGTCTGGCCATACATTTAGGTCTTTAATCCATTTTGAGTTTATTTTTCTGTATGGTGATAGGGAGTGTTCTAATTTCATTCTTTTACATGTAGCTGTCCAGTTTTCCCAGCACCATTTATTGAAGAGGCTGTCTTTTCTCCATTGTATATCCTTGCCTCCATTATCAAAGATAAGGTGAACATCTGTGCGTGGGTTTATCTCTGGGCTTTCTATCCTGTTCCATTGATCTATATCTCTGTTTTTGTGCCAGTACCATACTGTCTTGATTACTGTAGCTTTGTAGTATAGTCTGAAGTCAGGGACCTGATTCCTCCAGCTAAATTTTTCTTTCTCAAGATTGCTTTAGCTATTCGGGGTCTTTTGTGTTTCCATACAAATTGTGAATTTTTTTGTTCTAATTCTGTGGAAAATGCCACTGGTAGTTTGATAGGGATTGCATTGACTCTGTAGATTGCTTTGGGTAGTATAGTCATTTTCACAATGTTGATTCTTCCAGTCCAATAACATGTTATATCTCTCCATCTGTTTGTATTGTCTTAAATTTCTTTCTTCAGTATCTTATAGTTTTTTGCATACAGGTCTTTTGTCTCCTTAGGTAGGTTTATTCCTAGGTATTTTATTCTTTTTGTTGCACTGGTAAATGGGAGTGTTTCCTTAATTTCTCTTTCAGATTTGTCATCATTAATGTATAGGAATGCAAGAGGTTTCTGTGCATTAATTTTGCATCCTGCTACTTTACCAAATTCATTGATTAACTCTAGTAGTTTTCTGGTAGCATCTTTGGGATTCTCTATGTATAGTATCATGTCATCTGCAAACAGTGACAGCTTTGCTTCTTCTTTTCCGATTTGGATTCTTTTTATTTCTTTTTCTTCTCTGACTGCTATGGCTAAAAGTTCCAAAACTATGTTGAATAATAGTGGCGAGAGTGGACATCCTTGTCTTGTTCCTGATTTTAGAGGAAATGGTTTCAGTTTTTCACCACTGAAAACAATGTTAGCTGTGGGTTTGTCATATATGGCCTTTATTATGTTGAAGTAAGTTCCCTCTATGCCTACTTTCTGGAGAGTTTTTATCATAAATTGGTGTTGAATTTTGTCGAAAGCTTTTTCTGCATCTATTGAGATTATCATATGGTTTCTACCTTTCAGTTTTTTAATATGGTGTATCACATTGATTGATTTGCATATATTGAAGAATCCTTGCATTCCTGGGATAAACTCCATTTGATAACTGTGTATGTCCCTTTTAATGTGCTGTTGTATTCTGTTTGCTAGTATTTTGTTGAGGATTTTTGCATCTATGTTCATCAGTGATATTGGCCTGTAGTTTTCTTTTTTGTGTGTGTGACATCTTTGTCTGGTTTTGGTACCAGGGTGATGCTGGCCTCATAGAATGAGTTTGGGAGTGTTCCTCCCTCTGCTATATTTTGGAAGAGTTTGAGAAGGATAGGTGTTAGTTCTTCTCTAAATGTTTGATAGAATTCGCCTGTGAAGCCATCTGGTCCTGGGCTTTTGTTTGTTGGAAGATTTTTAATCACAGTCTCAATTTCAGTGCTTGTGATTGGTCTGTGTATATTTTCTATTTCTTCCTGGTTCAGTCTCAGAACATGTGGTTTTCTAAGAATTTGTCCATTTCTTCCAGGTTGTCCATTTTATTTGCATATTGCTGCTGGTAGCAATCCCTCATGATCCTTCGTATTTCTGCCATGTCAGTTGTTACTTCTCCTTTCTCATTTCTAATTCTATTGATTTGAGTCTTCTCCCTTTTTTGCTTGATGAGTCTGACTAGTGGTTTATCAATTTTGTTTATCATCTCAAGGAACCAACTTTTAGTTTCAGAGATCTATGCTATTGTTTCCTTCATTTCTTTTTCATTTATTTCTGATCTGATCTTTGCGATTTCTTTCCTTCTGCTAACTTTGGGGTTTTTTTGTTCTTTCTCTGATTGCTCTAGGTATAACGTTAGGTTGTTTATTTGAGATGTTTCTTGTTTCTTGAGGTAGGATTGTATTGCTATAAACTTCCCTCTTAGAACTGCTTTTGCTGCAGCCCATAGGTTTTGGGTCGTCGTGTTTTCATTGTCATTTGTTTCTAGGTATTTTTTAATTTCCTCTTTGATTTCTTCAGTCACCTCCTGGTTATTTAGTATCGTATTGTTTAGCATCCATGTGTTTGTACTTTTTACAGTTTTCTACCTGTGATTGACGCCTAGTCTTATAGCATTGTTGCTGGAAAAGATACTTGATAAGTTTTCAATTTTCTTAAATTTACCAGTGCTTGATTTGTGACCCAAGATATGATCTATCCTGGAGAATGTTCCATGAGCACTTGAGAAGAAAGTGAATTCTGTTGTTTTTTGATGGAATGTCCTATAAATATCAATTAAGTCCATCTTGTTTAATGTAACATTTAAAGCTTGTGTTTCCTTATTTATTTTTATTTTGGATGATCTGTCCATTAGAGAACGTGGGGTGTTTAAGTCCCCTACTATGATTGTGTTAATGTCGATTTCCCCCTTTATGGCCGTTAGCATTTGCCTTAAGTATCGAGGTGCTCCAATGTTGGGTGCATAAATATTGACAATTGTTATATCTTATTCTTGGATTGGTCCCTTGATCATTATGTAGTGTCCTTCTTTGTTTCTTGTAAAAGTCTTTATTTTAAAGTCTATTGTGTCTGATATGAGAATTGCTACTCCAGCTTTCTTTTGATTTCCATTTGCATGGAATATCATTTTCCATCCCCTCACTTTCAGTCGGTATGTGTCCCTAGGTCTGAAGTGGGTCTCTTGTAGACAGCCTATGTGGATCTTGTTTTTGTATCCATTCAGCCAGTCTATGTCTTTTGGTTGGAGCGTTTAATCCATTTACATTTAAGGTAATTATTGATATGTATGTTATTATTACCATTTTCTTAATTGTTTTGGGTTTGTTTTTGTAGGTCTTTTCCTTCTCTTGTGTTTCCTGCCAGAGAGGTTCCTTTAGCTTTTGTTGTTAAGCTGGTTTGGTGGTTCTGAATTCTCACTTTTGCTTGTCTGTAAAGGTTTTAATTTCTCCATCGAATCTGAATGTTATCCTTGCTGGGTAGGGTAATCTTGGTTGTAGATTTTTCCCTTTCATCACTTTAAATATATCCTGCCACTCCCTTCTGGCTTGCAGAGTTTCTGATGAAAGATCAGCTGTTAACCTTATGGGGATTCCCTTGTATGTTATTTGTTGCTTTTCCCTTGCTGCTTTTCATATTTTTTCTTTGTATTTAGTATTTGATAGTTTGATTAATATGTGTCTTGGTGTGTTTCTCCTGGGATTTATCCTGTATGAGACTCTCTGGGCTTCCTGGACTTGATTGACTATTTCCTTTCCCATGTTAGGGAAGTTTTCAACTATAATCTCTTCAAATACTTTCTCAGTCCCTTTCTTTTTCTCTTCTTCTGGGACCCCTATAATTTGAATGTTGGCACGTTTAATGTTGTCCCTGAGGTCTCTGGGACTGTCCTGATTTCTTTTCATTCTTTTTTCTTTATTCTGCTCTGCTGTAGTTATTTCCAATATTTTATCTTCCAGGTCACTTATCTGTTCTTCTGCCTCAGTTATTCTGCTATTGATTCCTTCTGGATAATTTTTAATTTCATTTATTGCGTTGTTCATCATTGTTTGTTTGCTCTTCGGTTCTTCTAGTTCCTTGTTAAACATTTCTTATATTTTGTTCATTCTATTTCCAAGATTTTGGATTATCTTTACTATCATTACTCTGAATTCTTTTTCACGTAGGCTACCTATTTCTTCTTCAATTGTTAGGTCTGGTGGGTTTTTACTTTGATCCTTCATTTGCTGCGTATTTCTCTGTTTTCCCATTTTGCTTAACTTACTGTGTTTGGGGTCTCCTTTTCACAGCCTGCAGGTTCGTAGTTCCCATTTTTTTTTTTTTTGATGTCTGCTCCCAGTGGGTAAGGTTGGTTCAGTGGCTTGTGTAGGCTTCCTGGTGGAGGGGACTGGTACCTGTGTTCTGGTGGGTGGGGCTGGATCTTGTCTTTCTGGTGGGCAGGGCCATGTCCGGTTGTGTGTTTTGGGGTGTCTGTAAACTTAGTATGATTTTAGGTAGCTTGTCTGCGTATGGGTGGGATTGTGTTCCTGTCTTGCTAATTGATTGGCATGGGGCATCCAGCACTGGAACTTGCTGGCTGTAGGGTGGAGCTGGGTCTTAGAGTTGAGATGGAGATCTCTGGGAGAGCTCTCACTGATTGATATTACATGGGGCCAGGAGGTCTCTGGTGGTCCAATGTCCTGAACTCGACTCTCCCACCTCTGAGGCTCAGGACAGACACTAGGCCAGAACACCAAGACCCTGTCAGCCACATGGCGCAGAAGAAAAGCGAGAAAAAAAGAAAGAAAGAAAAATTTTTTTAATAAATAAAATAATAAAAATAAAAAATTATTCAAATAAAAAAGTAATTAAAAAAAGAGCAACCAAACCAATCAACAAATCCACCAGTGATCAGAAGCACTAAAAACTATAGTAAGCTAAACATAAAAATCAGAAACAAGTCAGCTGCAGACAGCAAACCCCAAGTCTACAGTTGCTCCCAAAGTCCACCGCCTCGATTTTGGGTTGATTTGTTCTCTGTTCAGGTATTCCACAGGTGCAGGGTACCTCAAGGTGATTGTGGAGATTTAATCTGCTGCTCCTGAGGCTGCACAGAGAAATTTCCTTTTCTCTTCTTTGTTCACACAGTTCCTGGGGTTCAGCTTTGGATTTGGCCCTGCCTCTGCATGTAGGTCACCCTCAGCCTTCTGCTCCCGCCCAGACAGGATGGGTTTAAAGCAGAGGTTGATTAGGGGGCTCTGGCTCACTCAGGCTGGGGGTAGTGAGGGGTACAGAATGTGCAGCGAGCCTGCAGCGGTAGAGGCCAGTGTGACGTTGCACCAGCCTGAGGCGCGCCGTGCATTCTCCCGGGGAAGTTGTCCCTGGATCACGGGACCCTGGCAGTGGCGGGCTGCACAGGCTCCCCGGAAGGGGTGTGGATAGTGACCTGTGCTCTCACACAGGCTTCGTGGTGGCGGCAGCAGCAGCCTTAGCGTCTCATGCTCGTCTCTGGTGTCCGCGCTGGTAGCCGCAGCTCGCACCTGTCTCTGGAGCTCATTTAGGCGGTGCTCTGAATCCCCTCTCCTCACGTACCTGAAATAATGGTCTCTTGCCTCTTAGGCAGGTTCAGACTTTTTCCCGGACTCCCTCCCGGCTAGCTGTGGGGCACTAGCCCCCTTCAGGCTGTGTTCACGCAGCCAACCCCAGTCCTCTCCCTGGGATCTGACCTCCGAAGCCCAAGCCTCAGCTCCCAGCCCCGCCCACCCCAGCGGATGAGCAGACAAGCCTCTCGGGCTGGTGAGTGCCGTTCGGCCCTGACCCTCTGTGCGGGAATCTCTCCGCTTTGCCCTCCGCACCCCTGTTGCTGTGCTCTCCTCCGTAGCTCCGAAGCTTCCCCCCCACCCACCACCCATCTCCACCAGTGAAGGGGCTTCCTAGTGTGTGGAAACTTTCCCTCCTTCACAGCTCCCTCCCAGAGGTGCAGGTCCCGTCCCTATTCTTTTGTCTCTGTTTATTCTTTTTTCTTTTGCCCTACCCAGGTACGTGGGGGATTTCTTGCCTTTTGGGAGGTCTGAGGTCTTCTGCCAGCATTCAGTAGGTGTTCTGTAGGAGTTGTTCCACGTGTAGATGTATTTCTGATGTATCTGTGGGGAGGAAGGTGATCTCCATGTCTTACTCCTCTGCCATCTTGAAGGTCCCCCCTATTTCCTCATATAAATGACATCAGTGTCTGGCTCTGTGGGGCTGGCCTTGAGCAAATTTATAGAGCCAATAACGTGCTTCTCCACATTTGCCTCAGCCTTCAGTGGACCCGTCTTCTCCCCTATTCTTCAGAAAGTTCTGGTGTTTCCACACAGCCCCTTTCTCTATCTGAGAGAAGAGGCCCACCATGTTTGCTGACAACCCAGGCACTGAGGTGTTAACCTTCCCACAATGGTTATATTTTTCAAAAGGAAAGGACAGGGCGATTTTTAACTCAAAAGAATACATGACTGTGATGCTTTTCACTAATTTCACCAAGGGCTTTTCCTAAACCTTAAATATTCAAATAACTCCTTTTTGAAATGCCTCAAGAGTCTTTCCTTCTTTAATTGCTAATTAGTCGCTCTCATCAGAGGTGCTCGTCATTGGTTTTGCTGGGATACAAGAGGTTCCCTAATAGCATTTCATGGACTTCATGAAACCCTGGACCTTTTACAGTATTTGTGACGTTACTTTGAGATCAGCTTTCCTGGCATTTGCCTTCTGTCGCAGTAGCTAAAACTCTGGGAGAGGCTGAAAGACAGAGTTGTGAGGAGATTGGCGGTGACAGATGCTAGCGTTAAGTGAGGAGGGAGTAACAAGTGGGAGTGAGGTTTCCATATGGTTAGTTCATTAGTGACCTTGAGCTCCTTGTTTGGGGGCTTAAATAATGAACGTTTGGATAGTAACGCCTCTCTTCATTTCCTTCACACCTTCCTGGCCATATACGCAGCTTACTAGAGACCACTTTCCTCAGCTTGCAGGTAGGAGGACTCAGAAGGAAAAGTGAAAATAATTTTAGGTTTATATCTATGGCAGACTGCTGGTTTCACTACAGTATCTGTTCTCGCCTACTTCCTTAGTAATAAGAACATGTACAGGGCATAATGGCCACTTAGAATAGGGATTACTTTTCCCAGGTTCCTTTGGGGTTAGGCGTAGCCATGTGAGTAACTTTTGGCCAGTGAGATATAAGAGGTCTTACGTGTGACGTCTCCATCTTTCCTCCTTCCTGCTGATGGGAATGTGGATGTAATAGCTGGAACTCAAGCAGCTATTTTGTACCATGAGGTGGAAGCCATACGGGGAAAGTGCCTCAATTAGCTATAAAGAACCTTGGCCCGAGATTATTGTGGAGCTAATGTACCAGTTCTTGGGTACTTAATTCTGGACTTCATTGATATGAGAGAAATGAACTTCAGTCTTGTTTAAACTCCTTCACCCCTTTAAAGGTTAAATTTTCTGTCACCTGGAGTTGAACCTAAGTCTAACTGATACAAGATTTTTCCAGGTACATTATTCCCCTCAATCCTCAATTCTATGTTCTTGTGCACAGGGAGAGCTAAGTGCCATTTCCAAACTAAGATTACAGCTGTGGTCCTTGTTTCTTCCTTAAGAGTTGACCTCAGGATGGAGGAAATCTGGAATATGTGAGGTATGACTCAGGTAGAACAAAACAAACAGATTTATTGTAATGTTATCTACAGCTAAAATAAGAGCAATATGAAACTGAATGATCAGAAAATTAAGGCAATTAACATTTATAAAGCAACTAACTCTATGCATATGATATAAAGCACTGGGGCAGGTGGAACAGTCCCCAAAGATGTTCATGCCATATCCCTGGAACTTGGGCAGACACTACATTCTGTGGAAAAAGAACTTTGCAGGTATGACTTAGATTACAGACGTAGAATAGGGAGGATCTTAGAGTTGGTTGGAGGCACAAGAGATGCAGCAGGAGGGGAAGCTGGAGAAATTCCAAGTGTGACAAGGCCTTGACACACTTTTGCTGGCTTGAAGATGGAGGGACCAACCGACCAAGGAATGTAGGCGACCTTAAGGAGCTGAGAAAGGCTCCCAGCTAAGAGAGGTTCCTGGCTGACCACCAGCAAGAAAAGGGAGTGAGTGAGTAAATGATGATGTGGCCATGACTATTAAAAATGAAAAGCTTTTTTTTTTTTTTTTTTTTTTAACATCTTTATTGGGGTATAATTACTTTACAATGGTGTGTTAGTTTCTGCTTTATAACAAAGTGAATCAGTTATACATATACATATGTTCCCATATCTCTTCCTGAAAAGCTTTTTATTGACATGGAAGATTCTCACAATATATTAAGCGTCAAGAAAAGTCCAGTGAAAAAACTGCTTATACAATAAACATATATGTGTCTACAGTGGAAAATTTTTCGAAGTCACAAAACTCACCTGCAAAACCTATTTTTTATATTTGTTCCAAACCTAAACTCAGTTTGTATCTTGAGCTGCCATTCGCTTTGGAAGTAATATTTCCAGTACACAACATTTGATTAAGTTAGTAATAATTCAATCACTTCATGTATGAAAAATTTCAGTTTCAGGAAATTCTTGGGAGAAAGGTTATACCTGAAAGCTATAGCTAAAGTACACCCTTAGGGACACAGGAAACATTTGGGTTTTCTGTGCCCCTGGGGCCAGGGCAGCCGCTCAGGGGATTCTCTTGGGCTCAGATGCCAGTACGTACCTGGCAGCCATTTCTATTTTCACCACAGATTCTTCTCTTTTGGTGTGTCCTTCCATGTGGTTTACCCTGAACGTCGGACAGAGTGTTTCTCTATTTTCAGAAGGAGTGAAGGAAGGAAGGAAGGTTGAGTGGAAGAGTTTGGGGTTGCAGTACTTCCAGAGAAGTTTGGCAAGGCCAATGCGGAGTCCTCGAACCAATGTCACCCATCCCAGAAACGGGTCTTCCTGCTGTCCCTGCCACACCGGGTCATCTCTGGGAGCAACCCATGAAAAGGCTGGTCTCCATGGGAACCTGATGATGTATTTCAAGCATGGCAGCTCGATGTTAGTCACTTATGAGATAAATGATGAGATCCAAATGTTCATTGCAGCTCTATTTACAATAGCCAGGAGATGGAAGCAACCTAAGTGTCCATCGTAGGATGAATGGATAAAGAAGATGTGGCACATATATACAATGGAATATTACTCAGCCATAAAAAGAAATGAAATTGAATTATTTGTAGTGAGGTGGATGGACCTAGAGTCTGTCATACAGAATGAAGTAAGTCAGAAAGAGAGAGACAAATACTGTATGCTAACACATACATATGGAATCTAAGAAAAAAAAATATCATGAAGAACCTAGGGGTAAGACGGGAATAAAGACGCAGACCTACTAGAGAATAGACTTGAGGACACAAGGAGGGGGAAGGGTAAGCTGTGACAAAGTGAGAGAGTGGCATGGACATATATACACTACCAAATTTAAAATAGATAGCTAGTGGGAAGCAGCTGCATAGCACAGGGAGATCAGCTTGGTGCTCTGTGACCACCTAGAGGGGTGGGATAGGGAGGGTGGGAGGGAGGGAGATGCAAGAGAGAAGAGCTATGGGAACATATGTATATGTATAACTGATTCACTTTGTTATAAAGCAGAAACTAACACACCATTGTAAAGCAATTATACTCCAGTAAAGATGTTAAAAAATAATAATAATAATAATGAGATCCAAAATATTTCCAAAGCCTTGTATCATCCAGATTGAAAGGTCAGGATTTTTTTTTAATTTATTTATTTATTTATTTATTTTTGGCTGTGTTGGGTCTTCTTGCTGGGCGCAGGCTTTCTCTAGTTGCGAAGAGCGGGGGCTACTCTTTGTTGCGGTGCGCCGGCTTCTCATTGTTGCGGCTTTTCTTGTCGTGGAGCATGGGCTTTAGGCACGCGGGCTTCATTAGTTGCGGCACATGGGCTCAGTAGTTGTGGCTCGTAGGCTCTAGAGCGCAGGCTCCGTAGTTGTGGCACGTGGGCTTAGTTGCTCCGCGGCATGTGGGATCTTCCCGGACCAGGGCTCGAACCCATGTCCCGTGCATTGGGGGGCCGATTCTTAACCACTGCACCACAAGGGAAGTCCCTGAAAGGTCAGAATTCTTTTAAAAAGCCGTTTATAGCTAAAGCATCATAAGGAGCTGAAAATATATTTGATTGCTGGAAATTCTTCATTTGTTCCTTTGGTCAGAAAGTCATTCTCCTTTTCCAGGCTCCAGCTGACATTATCCCTGCACTCAAGGAGTGTACACTTAGGTGGAGAGATAGATATTAATCATCAGCACGAGTACAATTGCAAATATATTTATACAATCAAGTGTGTATGCATACACATTCTTAAGATAATTGGGGCCATGTTTTCGTCATTTTCTATACATTCTTTTATTGAATTCTTTAAATTGAGGTGCATTTATGTCTCTATAACTAAGAGTTCTTGCAGTGATGACAATCAAATGCCTCTGTGTCTATGGAAGTCATTTAAAACATGTCTACTGCACAGCCCAGGGGTCCCCTTTCTTGTGATGGCCACCTGGAAGATGCTGGTACATGGCTGAGTTCCGTGATAGCAATGAACAGGATCAGAATATGCTGTTCCAGATATGCCACATTGGCTTAAGGATTATTTTGAGCTGAAGGCAATTGACAGACTGCAGACTGACGAAGAGTCTCTCCTTGACCAAACTTTAGTTAGGCGCCTCTGAGCCCGCTCCTCTGCTAACCTCGACTTTTGCACGTGTGTGTTGTCTCTATATTGTCCAGTTAACAATACCGTAGGTCAGTTTAGCTAGAATCCCCACGTTCGATATCTGATCACCCTCAACAGATATCTAATCAGGTTCCTCAGCCTCCACCACTGTCCAGGTGATGTCTGATGACTCTGGCTTGCCTGCAGCAAGAATTGCACCCCCCATGTTTCCTCTTAGTAATTTTCCTTCCACTGACCCCCACCCTGCTCCTTGGCTCTAAATCTCTTCTTGCCCCTGCTATATTTGAAACTGAGCCCAGTTCCATATTGAGGTCTCTTTTTCCCTATTGCAATAGTCCTGAGAAAAACCTGTTTTTATCACTTTACCATCCAGTTCTGATATTTCTTTAATGAGACACAGAAACGCTCTCTATTTGCCTGAAAGCAGGGCATAAATTTCCCCTTGTGGAGGGATCCCCCCCACTTCCCCTCTCTCATACCAGGAAGGGCAGAACACTCTGAATCACCATTAATCCCCAGAGAACACTCTAGACTCTTATCAGTCCAGAGACTCAGGAGAGGAATCCGCATAACAAATCTTACTAATCAACCCTTATCTTCCATTACTTTCCTCCATGTATTTACTTTTCCACAATTTACTGCCTCTAAAAGTTCAAACTCCTTTTCCTGTCTGTCACGTGTCCACAATTTTATCTCATTTTGGTAAAAATGGTCTATAAGCTCTCAGGCCTAACCTCCTCTGAGGGTCTTTATTTCTTTTATATGAAGGCTTCCACGCACACATAAAAAAATTAACGTCAAATAAAATGTGTATGCCTTTTCTCCTGTTAATCTGCCTTTTGTCAGTTTAATTTCTAGGGCTCCAGAGGCAGAGCCTAACAGGGCAGGAAAATTTTCTTTTCCCTCCTCTACAGCTTAACAAGGGTGAAAATCTCATGGAATGAGGAAGAGAAAATGCTCTGAAAGGGAGTGTCATTTCTGGCATCAGTATCATCTGTGAGAAGAGAGAGTTTTGCTGTGTTGCGACCTAACGGTTATTTTCAAACTGGACTCTTTCTTAAATAGACTCTGACAGTTGAACGTGAGAATTGTCCTTAAATGTATACATTTTTTTCTTTTTTTTTTCTTTTTTTTTGGTACGCGGGCCTCTCACTGCTGTGGCCTCTCTCACCGTTGCAGAGCAAAGGCTCCGGACGCACAGGCTCAGCGGCCATGGGTCACAGGCCTAGCCGCTCCGCGGCATGTGGAATCTTCCCAGACCGGGGCACGAACCCGTGTCCCCTGCATCGGCAGGCGGACTCTCAACCACTGCGCCACCAGGGAAGCCTCAAATGTATACTATTGATGTTGGTTGAACTTTGGGTTGATCTGCCCATAAGACCCTGGAAACAGGTGGCCGCTGATTGGTTGGTTTGAAAGTTTCTTTGACTGCCGTTTAGTAAGATGGGTCTGCCACAAAATACACGGCGCCAGCATCCATTTGTCTCTACTTATTTAGGTGATGGCTATTCCCAGAGTCATCATGGACCAACTCTGTAGAATGTTTTATTTATCTGGATCCTCCCGGGTTGAGTCCCTATGGGTTAAGGGTCCTGCCTCCTGCATCCTCCCTGGATTCCCACTGCCTGGTCACCACCACCAGGATTAGAGAAAGCCAAGCCCCACCACTTTACTGGGACAAGGAGGTGCTCTTATCTACCCCCTTTGTCGCTTGCAGGCTTTGTTATGGGGGAAGCACATTCATTGCAGTTTGTGAGAGAAGGCTCTATGCAAACAGGCTTTCTGGATCTCTGACCACAGCCATGAAGTTAGCTTTCAAATGAGATTCCCAGCTGCTCCCTCTGACTTGACCCTAGGCCACATGGCAACTGGCTAACCAAGTATCAGAGCCAAGCCACTCTCGGCGGCTCATGTGTGAATCTTATTCTCCTGGGATTATAGGGACATCTGCAAGGTTCATTTTACTCTGCAGAGTAAGGAAAAGAAAAATGCCACATACTGGCTTGTTGGTTAGAAAGGAAAGACTTTCCCTGGAGCTGGGCCGTTTGCTTCTGAATAGCAATGTAAATGAAGTCATTCTGCAGCTGGGGCATCTGAAGCCACTGGGCCCAGGCTCAGTGACAAGGATGTCTGGCCAGGTCCTATCCTGGCAGATGGGAAGATTTAAGGGCAAGCATGCCGAGTCGTTGGTGTCTGTTCTGAGACCCCTCCACTCAAAAAAGTGGGATTGGGACTTCCCTGGCAGTCCAGTGGTTAAGACTCTCCGCTTCCACTGCAGGGGGCACGGGTTTGATCCCTGGTCGGGGAACTAAGATCCCACGTGCCGCGCAGCATGGCCAAAGTAAATAATTAATTAATTAAAAAAAAATTTTAAAACACACCTACATTTAAAAAAAAAAGTGGGATTAAAGTAAAGCAGGAGACATGTGAAGGTCCGAAGAACTTCCAGACAGTCAGCACTGTAAAACCCTGAAACAGACAGCGAGTTAGGAAGACCCCTCTACCTCCTCAAGAACATCCCACTCTGTTCTCCATCCAGAGGCAACACACTCCCCTAAGACATTCATCTCTACATCACAGCCTTCTTCTTGGTTCTTCTCTGGGAGCCTTTCATTTGGGGTTTCTGAATTTTATGATACGTGCCCATTCTCCAGAAAATTATGGCAAACATAATAAACAGGTTTGAACTGTCTAGAGATGGAAGCTAGCTTGTGGAAGGTGGTTGCAGTCATCTGGCGGATAAAACTGCCAGTGAAGGATTTGCTTCTCATTGACGCAGAGTCTGAAATGAAGGCTCTCTCCTGGTATATACTGAAGAATGCGTCCTGTACAATTATAAATACACCTGAATTGTGTCTCAAGAAAAGATAGGTTGAAGTCTTACCTCCCTGTACCTCTGAATGTGATGTAATTTGGAAATAGGGTCTTTGCAGATGTCGAGGAAAATTTAATTAATAATCAAAAAAAGACACGGAGGGCTTCCCTGGTGGCGCAGTGGTTGAGAGTCCGCCTGCCGATGCAGGGGACACGGGTTCGTGCCCCGGTCTAGGAAGATCCCACATGCCACGGAGCGGCTGGGCCCGTGAGCCATGGCCGCTGAGCCTGCGCATCCGGAGCCTGTGCTCCACAACGGGAGAGGCTACAACAGTGAGAGGCCCGCGTACCGCAAAAAAAAAAAAAAAAAAAAAAAAATTAAAAAAATTTTAAAAAATATAAAAATAAATTTAAAAAAAGAAATGGAGAATGTTATTCGAGCCAACCTGAGGATCCTAACCCAGGAGACAGTCTTTCAGAAAGCTCTGAGGACTGTTCCAAAGAGGTAAGGCGGGGGAGGCCAAGTATATATGTGATTTTGGTGAAGGGGTCCATGCAATCAAGCACACAGGTTGGTAGAAGGTTACTGCTCTTCACAAGGAATAAATATCTTAGTTAATGGTTTCAGGGCTTTTCTAAGTACGGGAAAATGCAGGAAACTAGGTTCATAAAACTCTCTCCTGAAAAAATCTAACTGTCTGAGGGCCAGTGCTGTCAGTTTTCCCAGAGCAGACAGTACCTCACACTGATCTTCACCGTAAATCCCTTTCAGGGTGTATTGTAGGTCAGCGACTGCAGTGGCTAATTCTTATAGAACTGGATGGTGGGTAACATCCCTTATTTTACAATCCCCTCCCTTGCGGTCGTAATTTTGACCAATGTTTGGGAGGCATTTTGTGACCAATTGTCCCACTGCTCTAGGAATGCTCATTCCCAGGTCAGGAGAGGATTTCCTTGACGGGACACTTCATGTGCTATTACTGGACCAGACCCAGTTAACAGCCTCCAAAAGCCTGTGGACCACCTGTCTTACTAGTCTGTTACGGTCCAGGAAATGGCTCCCTCCTGTTGCTTCTTCCCATATCCCGAGTTACACTATTACAATCATTGATCTTACAGGACTATATATTTGGTCAATTGTTTCAAGTCCCCTAGTCATCATTATTTTTATCGGAGGCTTAGTCACCCATCTGGTAATTCAAGAAACAATACTCTTATAAAATAGGCAGAATACTACTGGCATAAATATTTAAGCTAAGAACTTCCATTAGGTGTGGCCCAATATCTCCCCAGGTCATCTGACCCAGTCCGTTCCTTACCAAACACTATCTTTAAAGGAAAGTACATATTGGACATTGTACATAAAGTTCACCAGAGATTTCTGCACGTGCATGGAGAGTAGTGGGTCATCATGACCCCCCTTACAAGACCAAGAAAGGAATGCTATCTTCTAAGGACTTGTATGGCCAAAAGAAGAAAAATTGAGCTTTGTGGTTGAGCAGATAGTTCTACGGTTGGGGAGGTCTAGTTAACGCATAATGTAGATGCATAATGCGTACTAGAGGGAAGGGAGGAGGCCCAAACTGGCAGAGAAAAAGTTTATGTTTAAATTGTTCTCTTCTTGCCTTAAAATATAAATTTTATTTCGTGACAGATATAATTAAAGTGTCAGTTAAAATGAAGTCATCCACTTCCTCCTATTGAAGTAGGGCAGGCCCTAACACAGTGATTGACGGCCTTATAAAAAGAGGAAAATTTGGACACACTGGAGAATGCCAGGTGATGACAGGGGATGAGATTGGAATGAGGCAGCTACAAACCAGGGAAGGCCAAGGAATGCCAAGTATTGACGCAACACCGGAAGCCAGAGAAAGGTGAAGCGTGTTCTGTCCAGAGACTCAGATGGATCGAGGGCCCCCCCCCCACACCTTGATTTTGGACTTCCAGCCTCCAGACATATGAAAGAATACATTTCTGTTGTTTTAAGCCACGCAGTCTGTAGTACTTTGTTACCGTACTTTTTCTTTTCCTCTTTTGATAGGAATCACGTGAAATAGAACTTATTCGAATTCCTGTGTTTGTGGACATGAACCTACGGCAGTCCTGGAAGCAGTAAATGTATAGAACCACATATTCTATGCATCCTGTCAATCATAATATGCACATTTACATAAATCATGATGGAGTAAACATGGGTCTTCTCTCTATTGTCTCTACAGAAAATGAAATTATAAAATCATTGGCACACGGAGAGGCAGACAAATGGTACACAGCCAAAACTTTTCAGAAAAAGTATTCAGAAGTGTAAAGTATTCAGAAAAGAATTCAGACAGTTATTTAATAAAAATGTAATGTTATCTTCCTGACATTTGTGATGTTTATGGTATTTGTCAGTGTAGTGGGTTGAATAGTGGCCTCCAAAAAGAGGTCCACACCCCAATCCCCGGAACCCATGAAATTTACTGTATATGGAGAAAGGGTCTTTGCAGATATAATTACATAGGGTCTTGAGATGAGATCATGCTCATCCAGATGAGCCCTAAATCCAATGACAAGTGTCCTCATAAGAGACACACAGAAGAGCCAAACAGAAGAGAAGGAGGCAACGTGACCACAGAGGCAGAGACTGCAGTGAGGCGGCCATAGGCCAAGAAAGCCCGGGCCTGCTGGGGAAGTTCCCAGAAGCTAGAATAGGCAGGAAAGGACTCTCTCCTAGAGCCCCTGAAGGGAGGAAGTATGGCCTGACTGAGAGCTTGATTTCCAACTTCTGACCTCCGGAACTGTGAGAGAATAAATTTCCCCTATTTTAAGTCACTAAGTGTGTGGTAATTTGCTGTGGCAGCCACAGGAAGCTAATACAGCCCATTGTTGACATTTTGTAATTTGTTGTGATTTCTGTCGTTCTGAATAAATGATCACTTCCGTGCCTACTTGCGTATTCATAGCCTGGTATTCTTTTTCTTAAAGAGCGCTCTCCAAGTTTTCCAAGCTTCAGACTCCACAAACCTGGACTTGTGTGTTGTTGTATTTATTTAAAGGCGGTGGGAAATGCAACCCCAGGCATATTTGGGGGAACCCTTCCCCCTTTCCGGGGTCAGACAAGTATCCAAAGAGCTAACATTTGGAAACAGGAACTCTGTGTTTCCTTCCTGGTCATGCTGAGGGGTGGCCCATTTGAAGTCAGGAGAGTTGGGTGGCTTCATGTCCTCCGAGCTAAGCAAAGAAGCAGGAGTGTTTTGCCTCAATCTCTAAGACCACCATGGCTCTTAACTTTCTTCCGTACTCGATCCCTTCAGAAATCCCACACTTGTCTTAGTCAGCTGTGTGGTAACAGGGCACAGGCCTCCACCATTCTCAGAAACTTCTCAAAAGCCAAGTGACCACGGCCATCACTGGGAGGCTGTCCTCTCTCCACTGGGCCACTTGCTTCTCCACTCCCAGCACCCACCTCTTCTCAAACAGAAGGCTGCCTGGCAGTTTTTCCTCGCCACGTTATCATTACTTTTTCAGCTGGTGACGCTGAGGTTTTCGAGGTAAAGCAGCCAGGTTGAGATGAGATTTAAGTGGCCTGGCCCCTCGCTGGTGGTTAGCACAGTGCTATGGTGGAGAGGAGGGGACCTGGCCGGCCTTCCAGGAGCCCCTCCTCCCTCCCAGGACCCCACCTCTGCCCTCACAGGAAATTCAAACTGGAAGAGCTGGAGTCCACCCTCCCTTCCTTTTCCAGACAAATCTCCCCATCGTGTACAATGCAAGAATGATGGCAGGCATTGCAGCAGCTTGGACACCTCAGAGTCTTCCCGGCATCCAGAATGAAGTCTGAAAGGGCACGACATTTGTCAGCAACATCCACTACCCTGGGACACATTGTCTCCTACCGGCATTTGCCCGGACATTTTGAGGAAAAACATGTCTCAGGCATAAAAAGACAAATGTGCATTGCTGGAGGAACAGTCATTGGCAAGCTGCCTGCCTGAGTAAAACTCTTTCTTCCCCTGAGGAGAGGGAAGCAATCACCGGACAGAAGTCACCAGTTACTGGAAGTTTCTGGAAGCCGTAGAAGAATTCTTCGAACGCTCTTTTTAAAAATGGCCCTCTGTTAATCCTGTTTGTATTTCTGTTATTTCACGTAGGTAAGAAAACAAAAACCTGGAGACTTCCCCTTCAAAATATACGTTAGTCCCTTTCACCTCTTCATCGCCATTTTCTACAGCTTCATTTAAGCCCTTCAGGGTCTCAGTCCAGATGGCTGCTGGTATGTCCAAATAAATTCCCTGTCTCTAGGGCTTCCCTGGTGGTGCAGTGGTTGAGAATCCGCCTGCCAGTGCAGGGGACACGGGTTTGAGCCCTGCTCTGGGAAGATCCCACATGCTGCGGAGCAACTAAGCCCGTGAGCCACAACTACTGAGACCGTGTGCCACAACTACTGAAGCCCTCGTGCCTAGAGCCCATGCTCCGCAACAAGAGAAGCCACTGCAATGAGAAGCCCACGCACCGCAACGAAGAGTAGGCCCCTCTCGCCGCAACTAGAGAAAAGCCCACTCGCAGCAATGAAGTCCCAACACAGCCAAAAATAAATAAATAAATAATTTTAAAAAAAAAATCCCCCGCCTGTCTCTCCTCTGCCGTCCACACTCCACAGGGCTCCCAGGGGGCCCTTTCAACACCTCCACTTTCAAAATGGCTTTCCCGGCTCATGTGGGGGACAAAGGGCCAAGGAGTCAGTCCTCTGACATCGTGGCCAATTAAATTGGGGATTCTTCGACAAAACACGCGCAGTTCAGGGGAGAAAACTTCTGAGTCTTGCCTTGGACCACGCCCCTGTTCTGCACTGTGAATTAAGAATGATTCGTGGATAGTTTAATTATGATGCTGGTGGCACAATTATGCTGCATTGCACTTTTCATTTTACAAGCATTTGAGTCATAAAAGATAAATATTGGAACGTGGCATTGTATTAGATCCCCTTTGGCATTGCTCTTGTTTCCAATATACCCTTTTTTTTTTTTTTTTTTTTTTTTTTTTGCGGTAGGCGGGCCTCTCCCTGTTGTGGCCTCTCCCATTGCGGAGCACAGGCTCCGGACACGCAGGCTTAGCGGCCATGGCTCACGGGCCGAGCCGCTCCGCGGCATGTGGGATCTTCCCGGACCGGGGCACGAACCCGTGTTCCCTGCATCGGCAGGCGGACTCTCAACCACTGCCCCACCAGGGAAGCCGCCCAATATACCCATTTTAAATACCTCAAAATAAAAGCCTCGTGACTCCTGAGATACCCAGCCCCAAATGCTCAGCACTGGAGGGATCAAAGGGCCTGACTTTCAGCAGTGCTCAGTCCTGCTGTGTCAAACGAGCGAGGCTGAGGAATCCCCAGCTGCCTCCCCACCCTCCCAGGTGAGTGCGCGCTGGTTCAGGAGGCTCCTATCTGGGCCCAAGGTGGTCCTGGCTCCCGGCTCCAGGGGTATATGGAGCTGAGCTGTGCGTTTCCTCAGCCTTCAGTTCTTCTTACCTTTCACTTGGGTGTAACCTTTCAGCGTTTGCAAAGTGCCTGCAGAGCTATTCTATTTTATTCCCCCAATAGCCTTGAAAGGGCGGAAACTGACACTCAGAGGGGATAACTGGCTTCCTCAGGCTCCCTTCGCTGGCAGGTGCAAAGCAAGACTGGAATCAGGTGTCTTGACTCCAAACTCAGGGCTCAGCTACTAATAGTAATGACGACCATTTAGGGAGTGCCCACCGTGTGCCGAGCATAGCTCTCAGCACTGGCTGCGTGAATCCTCATATCAACCCTAGAGGGTAAGTTCCTGGATCAGCCTGGGTTCCCCCAAAGAAGACCTTCAGATGAGGACTCAAGTGCAGGCTGTTGGCAAGGTGATCTTGGGCAGCAAGCCACGGGGAGCTGGAAAGGGAGACAGGGAAGGGGGCGCTAATAAAAGGTGCCGCTCGCCGAAGGGGTTACAGGAGCTTGTTCTTTCTGAGGAAACTCTAGAATCCGCCTAGAACACAGAGCAGATTTAGTCACAAAGGGGCAAGAGAGCTGGGGTTCTGACACACCCATCCGAGCAGTCATTGTTTGGGGACAGCTGTCGTGTTAGGGGGTGAGGATAGGACACTTGGACTCAGGAAGCAGGCTTTGACATCCAGAAAGAGCAAAGATGGCAGGGAGGAGAGCCCTGAAGGGACCGAGTGGAATTGGGCAGCGCCAGCTATACTACTACTACTTGCCCCGTGAGAATTTCAGAGATGAGAAAACGGAAGCATAGAGAGTTTAAGCCTCTTGCCCAGGTCACACACACCATAGGCGGCAGAGCCCGAATTTAAGTAGTCAGATGAGAGCCTGTGCTCTTAGCCACCAGCTGCCTCTCTTCCTTAGCCCGGGAGTTCCCTGTGCTTTCCACCTCCCACCCTCCAGGCCCTCCCTGACGCCGCTTCTCCAGCCTCCGGAGAGCCCAAGCTACACATGCTCCTCTGTCTCTTGACCCCTACCTTCCCACTACACAGTTGCAGGACAGGGGTTCAATGTGACAGGGATCAGAATCCCCAGGGGCTGCTCAATCATAGCCTGAGGGTCCCCAGCTCCAGTCGGATCCCAAAGGTCTAGGGAAGGTGGGAACTTGCGTCTCTCTCAAGTCCCCGGGTGAAGCTGCTGCAGGTCAGAGCCAGGCTTTAGGTACCACACTCAGGGCATGACTGCTGTCTCCTGATCCGCCCCAGGGTGTGTGGGTCTGAGAAGCAGAGGAAGGTGGAGATGAAAGGGAGCACGGAGTTCCTGGGGTCGGGTCTCAGGTCCCGGATGAGGAAACCAGGTCCATGCGGGATAAGTGACGCCCCTATGGTCCCTTCTGAGGTTCTGAGCAGTGTAACAAAAAGAAGTGATGGGCTCCAGGCAGAGGAGGGAAGGGGTCACTCTTGCTACCCCCTTGGTGCCGGTCTTGGATGTGAGAGGCAGGAGGAAGAGACTAGAGGAGCAGAGTGAGGTCCCCTCCGGGGGGCAGGACCCACCAGGCACTGGGGAAAACACTGGGCGGCTTCAGTCCCAGCCAGGGCCAGGCTCACAGTGACCCGTCTTCACAGGTCCCCGTGGGGAAGAGAGTCAAGTAAGGAGAATGGGAGAGTTTCTGGAGAGCTGAGGGGGAAAGGGCAGTGCTTGCTCAATACTGTTTATTCACTTCATCCCTGTGATCTTCAAACAAAGAGCCGATTCAGTTAGCTGAGTTTCAAAAAGCTCAGTTAAAACAGTTAAACATTATTTAGTGCCTCATAAGCTAAACAGCCAGTGGACTGAACTTCTCAACAAATTTTGACATTGAACATATATCAGTTATGATTCAAAGATATTTATAGGCACCTACTCTGTGGAAGGCAGGGATGCCACAGGCCCTGGAGAGACGATGGTAGACCAAAATCCCTGACCGTTTTGACCAATTGAAAAATCCTGTGTGTGTGCGTGTGTGTGTGTGTGTGTGTGTGTGCGCGCGCGCGTGTGTGTGTGCGTGTGTGCGCGCGCGTGTGTGTGTGTGCGTGTGTGTGCGTGTGTGTGTGTGTGTGTGTGTGTGTGTGTACCCCCTTTGGGTTTTTTTTAGGATGTACAGCCCTCACTGTTTTACTGCCTCCACTGTCCAGATTCCCTTGGCATTCTTGCAGTGTTTGCAGACTTGGTCTCCTAAACACAAGAATGACACGCATTCTGTGTGCAAACAAATAGTGCTGCCCAAACTGTCATCTTAGTGTGTTTCTTTGGGCTCCACCAGGATGTCGAATTACCCAGTCCATACAGCGTATGTTCAGCAGAGATCCTGTTGAAAGCAAACATCTCCACCACAGCTGAGCAGGAAGCTGAAAAAATAAATTCAGTTTGGGATTGCTCAAAAAGATGAATTTTCATAGACTGGAGTGGGAGGGGATGATTTATTAGATCGGAAAATGGTTCAGCAGTACTTGAATGTAGTTTCCGTTGGGCGACAGCGCCCTCTGTCCGTGCCTTTAAGGAAAACAGGCAGCGTTTTCACTGACAGCGTGGTTAGGAGAGCTGTACTAAAAGGTCCTGGTGGGAGGTTGCCAGTGGTTGGTTTGGGGACTTGTCAGGGTGTTTGTCTCCAGGACGTTCTCTTATTCACTCCAACAGTTGTGAGAACCACCGCATCGCTCGGAGTCTGCCTACCCAGGTGTGTTATTCTCAGGCTGCTCAGAGCTCCCAGCCAGGGCTGCTTCCCTCTCTTGTTAACATCCATACTGGCTACCTATCTCCCTTTTGGAATCTGCTTGTACCTTATCCTCTCAGGATGGTAGTCCAAGGCCTTTGGCTTCTGTAAGATCATTGTACTATGGGACTGATGGATACAAACAAGACTAAAGACCCCCCTCCACCCCATTATTGGTCCAAAGACATTCATGGGCAACTCTTGAGACAACAACCCAGACTTTGCTGTCTGGCCAGAGGCTCTGAATAGGAAAGAGATTTCAGGCCAGGAAGAAGGGAGAGAGATATCATACATCATAGACCCAAGGGGGAAACACTTCTATATGGTTTCCTCAAATTAGAACTGTAGGCAGCAATGACTTTATGGTGATGGGGCGAGAACGTTTCAGAAAAACATCTTGTTTGTGAAGAGTGGTAATTGAACAAGAAGGCGGCGCTAATGAGGTGCTGGACTACTTAAGCAAACCAAAGTCTAAGCCTGTAAGTGCCTCAAAGTTACAAATCAAAGCACTATGGACAACAAATCACAAAGAGCCAACTAGGCTTGAATCTACAGCCAATCAACAATTTCCTTGCTTTGCTTCTGCCTTTTATTTATAACAGTCTCTCTATAGGGGCTTCCCTGGTGGTCAAGTGGTTAAGACTCTGTGCTTCCACTGCAGGGGGCACAGGTTCAATCCCTGGTCGGGGAACTAAGATCCCACATGCCATGAGGCGCGGCCAAAAATAAATAAACAAAAATAAAAATCTCTGTATAGGTCCAATCGGTGGAGCGCTCCTAACCACTTCTGGTTTTGCACTGCCCTGTGTGAACCAGTTTTCGCTCCAATAAACTCAAAAATTTTAATACTCCTCAGTTTATCTTTAACAAGAGTCAGAGATTCCTCTTTCATAAAACTTCCGTGATCTTGAATACATCATCATAATATCATGTCTGCATGAACTGTGTAAAGCTGGCTTGACCAAACTCCCTTACGCAGATGTTTTAATGGCTGGTAGACACAAACCCTTTCTGTAATTCATCGCTAAGCCTAACTCCTGTTGAAATGAGCGTGTTGCCTCAATTAGAGCCGAAGGTTTAAAAGAGTAAAGACTTGCTTGTAAAAATTTTGTTGTGACCTCATGAGTCCCCAGGCGCTGCAGTATTACAGATCAACAGCTGACCTTCCTCCACACAGGATGCTGTGCAGACATCTTGCTGGGAGCACATGAAGACCAGAGCCATAGCCCCACGAAAACATTGCCGAGAATGTGCCTCAGCCCCCAAGGACACAGCTCATCTTCCTGGTTTTGTTACTCCATTGCTGACGTTTAGCATCTTCACGTGAGGTCCGTGAATGGGAGGTGGTTTCCGGCTTTTTGGTGACTCAGGGAACCTGAACTCTAAATTTTTTTAATGAATAAAAAAAGGAAGAAAGGGTAAGAAAACGTTCCAATCTCTTTTTTTTTCTCACTCAGTAACATTCACATGATATTTTCTCCTCCGCTTCCCACTTGCCCAGGAAATTCCAACCTGGGTAGCTCGGGTGGCGTCACTGAAGCCTTAGAATAGAAGCCAACGACACAATTAAGGTCCATTTGGATTCGTGCTGGGGTGAACCTGCTTAAGCATCCCTTGTTTTTCTGCAACTCTCCTCAGTCTCACAAATGTTTTCTCTCTGGATACCAGCAATTCCCCTGAGCCGGAAGTGGATTGGATTTTATTCTTATTCCCAGTTCACAGTCGACGGGAGGGAGAATCAGAGGGATCAAGGGATCTACTTGAAAGTGGTGGGTAATAATGTCGCAATGTCCCTCGTTTGGTTCTCTTCCCATTAAACAATGCAATCAGGTCCACCTTACAGATTAAGACAACCAAGGCAAAATAACTTACTCAAGAAGGCTGTCAAAATTCCATCTTTGCTTCAGTGCTACAGGCTCCGGACGCACATGCTCAGCAGCCATGGCTCACGGGCCCAGCCGCTCCGCGGCACGTGGGATCCTCGCGGACCGGGACACGAACCCGCGTCCCCTGCATCGGCAGGCGGACTCTCAACCACTGCGCCACCAGGGAAGCCCTGCTTCAGTGACTTTCGGTGCCACCTTTATAATTTACTAAATTTCCATATGCCGTTGGGTCCGTTTCTGGACTTTCTATCCTATTTCATTGGTCTGTGTTCTCATGCACTAGTACTGCACCGCTTTAATTATAGAAGCTATATTAGCTGTTCTAGAGTCTGGTAGACACCCACCTATAGCTTTTCTTTTTCTGTGTTTTCTGGCTATTCTTGCACATTTATTTTTCCACATGAACTTCAGTATAAACTTGTCATTATATTGCATAACAAAAGCCTGCTGGTGTTTTGTTTTGTTTTTTTAAATTGGGATTGAGATAAATTTACTAATGGGGAAATGGCATCGTGATAATGTTGAATCCTTTTATTCAAAAACAAGGGATATCTTTCCATGGGTTTAAGGTTAATTTTGTATTTTGTTTAAGGCTAATTTTGTATCTTTAAGAGAGGTTTTATTATTTTCTTCATTTTGACTGCACATTTCTTTTTTTAAATATACATTTATTTATTTATTTATTGGCTGCATTGGGACTTTGTTGCTGCGCGCAGGCTTTCTCTAGTTGTGTTTAGCGGGGGGCTACTTTTTGTTGTGGTGCGTGGGCTTCTCATTGAGGTGGCTTCTCTTGTTGTGAAGCATGGGCTCTAGGCGTGTGGGCTTCAGTAGTTGTGGCTCGCGGGCTCTAGAGCGCAGGCTCAGTAGTTGTGGCGCACAGGCTTAGTTGTTCCGCGGCATGCGGGATCTTCCCGGACCGGGGATCGAACACATGTCCCCTGCATTGGCAGGTGGATTTTTAACCACCGCGCCACCAGGGAATTCCCTTGACTGCCCATTTCTGATTATGTTTATTCCTAAGTGCTTAATGGCTTTTGTAGCTATTGTTCATGGTGGGACTCTATTCGTGTAACTGGAAGCTATTTATTCTTTTTAATAAAATTTTAATTTCAGAATATTTTAGAATTACAGAAAAGTTGCAAAATAGTACAGAGTTCGCATACACACCCAGTTTCCTCTAAGATGAACATGTTACATTTGTCTAAACTTAGAAACCAACATTTCTACATTACTGTCAAGATCCAGACTTTATTTGGCCATCACCAGTTTTTCCACTAATATCCTTTTTCGGCTCCAGGATCCCACCCAGGGCACTACATTGCATTTAGTGGTTGTGTTTCTTTAGTCGTCTCTGATCTGTGACAGTTTTTCAATCTTTCCTTGGTTTTCATGACCATAATAGTTTTGAGGAGTACTAGTCACATGTTTACAGAATGCCCCTCACTTCAGGTTTTTCTGATATATTTAGAGTGTAGGTTTGGAGGAAGCATATCACTGAAGTGACATGCCTTCAAGGTGACTGATTTTGCACATGTTAATTTTACATCCTGCTACATCGCTGAATTCTTTCACTGTTTGCATTAGTACTATCATTGATTATTTCGTTTCCAGTTATATTGTCATGTTAGCGCCCAAAAAGGTTAGCTTTACTTCTTCTTTTCCAATTCTCATGCCTCTAATTTTCCCCTTCCTTTCCCCGACATTTCTTTCTTGAAGTCTTTCTCCCTGGAAGACATCTTCTCCAAGGTTTCTGTCTCTGGTCCCCTCGGTTTCAGAGCCCTTCCCTCTGCCTGATGTTGTAAGACCCCCAAGTACTAGGTGGGGCTTCAGTACTCCAGCACTTAGAGCCCAGCTTTCTCCTTGTGGGGCTGATTTTGTCTAGGCTTCAACCACACCCTTGCCCCTCCTCCTCTCCCCGCTACACCCCGACATCATGGGATTTCCCTCCCCACCCAAAGGCCCACATGGCAGCAGGAGCTCCTGCTGCATCTCTGTTGAAATCAGGTGTTTATTTCTCTTTCTTCAATTTGAAGTTTGTGATAGACTTTTCTCCTAGAAATGCTGCAGGTAAGATTTTGTTTGTGTTCCATGTTGACTTTATGGCTGGAGGGAAGGATGTGTGAAAAGATTCAGATTCAAGCAGTCACCATTTCCCTAGGGCAGATCAGAGCTCTTCCAGACATCAAGTCTCAGGGCTCTGGTCTTTGACTTACTGGTTTCTGTAGTTTTGAAACCAGTTCAAAATGGATTAACTGAATGGAGGGCTACCTGATAACCTCTGAAACCAGATGCTTGGGTAGAGAGGCAGCTTCCTTAAGCTGATTTCTGGCCATGGGCTAGCTTCCATGATCTGGCAGAGAATTCTTAATGGAAGATGCTAGAACCTCAGTTTGCACTACAGCCTTTCAGAGTGCAGTGGGTAAAAATTTAACTAAATGTCTTGCTGCTGCAAAACAAAGATCCCCATGTTCTCAGTCTATAGTATCTGAGTCCTCACTGCCCTCTTCTTTACCACTTCCAATAGACCATTACTAATACTTTACTTTCTGTAACATGCAAAAAGCCATTTCTAGATATCAACTGATGTATTAAACAAAATATAAATTTATTGCTCTTCCATATAAAGTAGGTCTGGAGATAATCTGGGGTTGCCATGGCAGTTCATCAATTATCAAGGACTCAGGACTTCTATCTTGATGTTCTGCCAACTTCAACAAATTCCTCCACCTCTTGGTTCAAAAGTGGTTCCTTGAACTCCAGCCATCACACTCACATTCCAGCTAGGCAGAGGAAGTTGCAAATAAGGGCAGAACTGAGTCATAGAATCTTACCAGCAAGGGAGGTTGAAAAATTAGATCTTTATCTTGGGATTCCATGTGGCAACTAAGAGTTAGGTGATAAATTTCTTAAAAAGTGGAGAATAGATATTGGGGAATGCCAGATCACAAGCATGAACTCTTAACGCAATATTTATTATACAACACCTCACTGCCCCCTCCCAAGAGTGTTATAGCAATTCTTGTCTGGCGATTATAGGAACAGGGTTGGTGAATTGTTTGTTAATTGAGATGATTTTGTAAAAAAAAAAAAAAAAATCCTTATTCTGTAAACCTATTAACACGTCAATTTAAATACTTCTGATTTCTAGAGGGGCTGAGAGACATTAGAATTATAATGCTACCTTATTGCCCAGTTCCAGCCCTTTTTAGAAACTCTGTTTTTGGAATAGAGTATCTTTCACATGTTTGTTATTTTATGTAGTATATTTCTATTGTATTTCTGCAGAAAAGAGAAAAACAAAGAATACTGAGCCTTAGGTCTGTGTGCAAGTGCTGTTATGCTGTATAACCACTAGATGGCGATCATGTTCAGACTGCTGGAACTCATCCTATCCTTTGAACACGCTCCCTCTCCAATCTCAGAGAAAAGTTTAAAACCAAATCTCTTTCTGAAATAATGCAATGGGAATAAATCTCAGACCCCAGACTCTAGAGTGTGAGAAATACTAACAGTCTTTATTTTCTATAAATCATCTCATGTACTACTTCAAGATCCAAGGAAAATTAAACTTCAGTCATTCTTGGGGCTGTTCCCTCTTCCCCTCAACCCCAGGAGAGGGCAAAGGTACCAACATTTAGGGTTCCACTAACACACTGGGGGCCCCCTGCTGGCATTGGCATATGTCCACACTGAGGATCACTGAGAGGCCCTTTGTTCAGACTCCCATAACCCTGTCTGGCCCAGAGCTGCCTTGTTTTAGTGCCACTTTTGGAGCACAGGCACATTGGGGAGTTTGGGGGCCCAGGAACCTAGGATGAGTCTCTCTGATGCCCAACCGGGCCCATCCCTCTGAGCTCCTTTCACATCCTCAGGGTGCTGTCATGGACCAGGGCACGGATACCTTCTACTCACAGGACCCCAGGCCTTCTCAGTGCCCTAGGTTTCATTTGAATTCCCACCTCTCTCTCCAGGCTTCCTTCAGAGGTTCTTTCACTCTCACACCCTATTCTCCTCAAAGGATTTAGGCATTTGGAAACAAATCTAAGAGGAGATGGTTTGCAGGCAACACTTTCTTTCAACCTGCTATAAAGCTTCGTAAAAGCAAGGAAGCACTACCTACAGAAGTGAAACATAAATGTACAACTCTTAAATTTAAGCATCCTGCCACACCATTAAGCATGCCTCTGTAACCAACTGATAATATATGCCTCTAAAATAATTTCCAGGGGCTTCCCTGGCGGCGCAGTGGTTGAGAGTCCGCCTGCCAGTGCAGGGGGCACGGGTTTGAGCCCTGGTCCGGGAGGATCCCACATGCCGTGGAGTGGCTGGGCCCGTGAGCCACAACTACTGAGCCTGTGCATCTGGAGCCTGTGCTCCGCAACAAGAGAGGCCGCGACAGTGAGAGGCCCGCGCACCGTGATGAAGAGTGGCCCCCGCTCGCCACAAGTAGAGAAGGCCCGCGCGCAGAAACGAAGACCCAACACGGCCAAAAATAAATAAATAAATAAATTTAAAATAATTTCCAATGCAAAGCCAAAATACTAAAATCTTCTACTTACTAGAAAATTTCCTTGGCTGCCTCCTCTCTGTATACCATCTCAGTGATATAGCTCAGCATAACAAGTGCTCAGGATGACAAGTGTCAATTCCACAGACCAGATGTGTCAAAAAGTAACTGATCTCAGGGCAGCCCTGCTTATGCAGAGAGAAACTTTTCGCAAACCATGCTTCAATTCACCTTAGCAGCTATTCATTGAGTTTTTCCACATGTAGAACAAACAAATGACCACAGTGTTCATGTTATAAGATCTACCCCTAAAACTCACAGATACAGAGAAAAACGAGTGGTTACTAGTGAGGGCATGGGACAAAATAGATGAAGGGGATTAAGAGGTATAAACTACTAGCTATAGAATAAGTAAGTTACAAGACTGTAATGTACAGCACAGGCAACATAGTCAATATTTTATAATAACTTTAAATAGAGTATAATCTATAAAAAATATTGACTCACTATGTTGTTCACCTGAAACTAATAGAATATTGTACGTCAACTATATTTCGATTAAAAAAAAAGATTTACTCCCAACCTACAGGAGCTTATGATCTCAGGGGAAGACTGAGACTCACATCCCCAACTGTGAGAAGGGCTACAGTGTAGGTTCGACAGCTCCAAGAGGATAGCTGATGTTATAGGAAGTTAGACTCGATGGCTCCTGCTGTCTCAGTATTTCAGCAGTGGCCTCCAAGGGTGAAAACAGCAAGTGCCAAGTTTAGATCAAGGCTGGGAACATTCACACAGGACTTCCCAGGAGCTAGCACCGGGTTGGTTTTGACGGCTGCTGTGGACTGAATTGTGCCCCCGTAAGATTCATATGTTGACACCCTAACCTCCAATGGGACTGCCTTGCAGATAGAGGTTAAATGAGGTCATCAGGGTGAAGCCCTGACCTGATAGGATTTGCGTCCTTATAAGCAAAGACACCAGAAAGCTCCTTATCTCCCCCCACCCAGCTTTCTTTATCTCTCTCCCTCCTTCCCTCTCTTGCCCTTCCTCCCCATATGTACACTCAGAGGAAAGGCTAGAGCTCTCACCAGAAACCAAACCTGCTGGCACCTTGATCTTGGACTTCCAGCCTCTGGCCTTGTGAGAAATAAAATTCTGTTGTTTAAGCCACGCATCCCGTGGTATTTCGTTATGGCAGCCTGAGCAGCCTAAGACACCAGCATTACCTTATCCCTCCCTAGAAGGATATTGAAGGGTTGAGATTGGTGAGTCCTGGGGTGAATATTTATGCGGAAGATTAAGAGGGAAAGTCACCAGAGGCGAATGTCCTCGGCATATATCCCTGGAGGTTTAGAGGATGGTAGGGATTAGTGT